>NW_006203672.1:95219-132830 GCF_000334495.1 Tupaia belangeri chinensis
TCTTTTAAATAGTTCTGGCTTTGACTTTGGACAAGTAACTTAGGTACTTTGAGCCTCAATGAGTATAGGAGTAACAAAATATCTTTCTTGGGAGTGTTAAATATTAAAGTAAAAACTATGCCAGGGCAGCCTTTCACAGGGCAGATGTCACCAAGTATTTGTTGCAATGGTAATTTAAAAAATAGGAAGAAGTCTTGGGCTGTGATTAAAGTGCAGGCAGTGGGGCTACTTAGCGCTGGGGTAGGGGCGAGGTGTGAGGATGAAGACAGCTGAGTAGAGGAATTTCCAGAGCACATCTGGATTCCACCTAGGAGGTTCATCTTGCTGCAAAGACCCTAAGTGTGGAGCCTGAATCTGACTTCAATTGCAGAAATCCTCTCCAATCAATCTTCCTTTGAGAAGTAGGGAATCCCTTCTCCCTCTCTGCTCCTGCAGCACTTTTTGGCTAATTAATGAATTTATCACATTATAAAGTCATTAAAAATTAATATCTGTATCTCTCACATGCCTATGAATTTCTCCAAGGTAGGGATAATATCGCATTCTTCTTTGAATCTTAAGAGGTGCTCAACCCAGTGACTTTAGATGTGGGGAACAGGTGAATGTGTCCATGAGTAATGCACGTTATCGTCAGTGCCTGTGTGTAATGCACATTATCATCAGTGCACAGAAAGCTTTGAGACTCAGAATACTTGGAAGCAGAGGAAATATATGCAGGATCTCTTTTTGCAGGGGTTGGCAGGGGCACTATAGTGCAGCTGAAAAAAAAAGGAGGTACAAAATGTAGAATGGAAAGATGCTGTGTTCTGATTAGTTGCATTTTCTGTGTACAGACCATCTCTGATTTACAAAGGCTCAACTTAACATTTTTATATTTATTTATTTATTTAGATTTTTGCCATAGGACATATACACTCACCAGCAAGAGACAGAGAGGGAGGGAAGGTGAGAAATAGCATTCCGGCGGGGGGGGGGGGATGACCATACTACAATCCCTTCTTCATTCTCCTTTTAGAATCTTGGGCATGTAACTATATGCACTTGGTGAGTTTTTCAAGCCTCTGGCCATGTAGGATACAGCACATTACCCTCCATGCCACTTGCTGGCCCCCAACTTAACATTTTTTTTACTTCATCATAGCGCAAAAGTGATACATGTTCAGTAGATATCATACTTTGAGTATTCCTACCGTTTTTCACTTTTAGTGAAGTATTCAATAAATTACAAAAGTCATTCAGCACTTCATTATAAACTAAATGATTAATTTTTCTGACAGGGTCTTGCAATGTCATGATCTTCTTGCCTCAATTCTTTTGAGTACCTGGGACTACAGATGTATGCCACCACGCCCAGCCGTTAGGGTAGGTCTGGAATCAAACCTAACCCTGCCATGTGGCCTCAGCCTGCTGAGCAGTAGCATCCATCAGTGTGTGCTACTGCAGCTGGGCCTATTTTGGATGACTTTCCCAACTCTAGGCTAATTTAAGTGTCCAGAGCTTGTTTAAGTTAGGCTAGGCTGAGCTAAGTTAAAATATTTTATAGGTTAGGTGTATTGAAATCATATTGTTTTTCCAACCTTCCTCCCCCCTTTTATTGCCAGAGGGCACATGTGCTTGCCAGAGAGAGACAGTGGGAGAGGGACAAAGCACCCACTAATGGGGCACACCTTAATTCCTTCTCATACTATCATGATTTTGGTCACAGAATGTGCCCAGGGTGTTTTTCAACTCACCAGGGCTGACATTTGAACCATGATTAGCCATATGGAATCTGGCTGCCCTAACCATCAGGATACAGGGCCAGCTTTGTATACATTTCAACTTACGTTGGGTTTATAGGGATGTACTCACATAATAACCCAAGGAACATTTGTATTTAAAGTACCCACAAACACCCCTTTTTGTTTGTCTTTATGTAATGTTTCTAAAATTCTGTAGAGGTTCAATACTTCTTCTTTTTTTTGGGAGGTGGAGAGGTTTTTGCTATAGGGTGCGTGCACTCACCACAAAGAGACAGAAAGTGAGAAATCACCCCACACGGGGGCTGGCGACACTGCAATCCCTTCTCCTTCATTCTCCTTTCAGGATCCTGGGCACGCATGCACACATGCCCAGAATGAGTATAAGCCACCGGGTCTAGGACTCGAACTGTGGTCTGCTACATGGGAGTCCAGCGATGCCACTATCATGCCATCTGCTGGTCTTGAGGTTCAATACTTCTTAAACTTTTCTACTGCAAAATATCCCAAGATAAAGATGAATGACTACAACTCTGGCCGGGATTAGTGAAAGTGGGGCTGAAGTCAGACATGAAACTACCTGTGACAAGCCTACAATTTTTAAGTTTTTCTTTAAACCTTTACATTTCATAGATAGTTTGTATTAAACATAATATGTTCATATTTGTTTTTATACCAAATTATATTTTTTCTTTCTTTTTTTTTAAGAGAGATTTTTGCTATAGTGTGTGTGTGTATTTACCAGAGAGACGGAGAAAAACAAGAGACAGAAAGTGAGAAATCTCCAGCCCCCGGGGGATGGCCATGCCACAATCCCTTCTCTTTTTGGGATTTTGGGCACATACACTTGCCCAGCATGCATTTAAGTCACCAAGTCCAGGACTCGAATCACAGTCGACTATGTGAGAGTCCAGTGACGTAGAGAGACAGAGAGGCAGCCCCAACAGGATTCCCATGCTACAATCTGCTCCCAGATGCAGCCAGCCAGGTTCGCAAGCATGCGTGCATCCAGCTGGTATGTACAGGGAGACCTCTGGACGTGAACTCAGGACCCTCCATGTGGTTTTAGCATCGCAGCGCATTGTGCCACTGTTGTACTCCATAGTGGGCCTTAAGTTACATTTTAAGCTACTTCCCATTTTTTTTCCCACTGATTTTCTCTTCCAAATCTCTGAGTAAAATTGGGTGTTAGGAAGATGTACCATGTTTGTACTTCGACTTGGTGCTACTCCTGATTTCTCTGACCCCATCCTCCCCTCCCCCATGCTCAGGATGCCTAGTACATGGTACTCTTTCTTGCCATAGTAAATGTAGATGCTTTATTATTTGAAAAGTAAGAGTATTATGCCTCTTGGGGAGCAGTTCTCTCTGCTGGATACTTTTGATATATGAGCTACAACCACAGAAACGAAACTAATAAGCCCATATGAATCTTGAGAAATCCAACTCCTTGCTTTATATTCCTGTTGTGTGGCTATGCGTTGCATTAGTATTGATTGTATCTTGTTTGAAAGATGTCATTTTATATGGGACCATCAACCTGTTGACCTGTAATTTTTTACAATTTCATTTTTTTCTCTTAGGTATAAAAAAGAAAAATTGGTTCAATTATAAGTTTTAGGTGGTTAAGTGCAGGAAACTTGTGTAATAGGAGCAGTGCTTGCCATTTGAGAGACCCTTTCCTCTTGTCCCAGACCATACCTTGGTGCCACCAAGAATTAAAAGAGGATAGAAAGAGGGCTTGCCCACAGCATGGTGGTTAAGGCAGCTGGGTCCCACATGGTTGACTGTGTAGTTAAGAGTCCTAGAATTGAAAACTTGAAAAACATATGGGGGGACCAGCAGTTAGCATAATGACTATGTCGCTGGACTTCCATGTAGTCAACCGCTTTTTGCGTCCCAGACCCGGTGGCTTAAAACTCACACCGGGCTTGTATGTGTGCATGGCCAAGATCCCGAGAGGAGAATGGAGGAGAAGGGATTGCGGTGTGGCCATCCCCTCTGTGGGGGTGATTTCTCGCTTTTTGTCTCTCTGTCTCTCTCTGTCCGTCTGGGAAGCGCACACACCCTATAGCAAAAACCTCTTCAAAAAAAAAAATATATGGGCACATGTACATACATGTTCAAAATTCCAAAGAAGGGAGAAATTCAGGAGAAGGGATTGTGGTATTCCCCCATGGTGTCTACATTCTTACTTTCTGCTCCTCTGTATCTCTGTCTCTCACTCCCTGTCTGGCAAGTGCACATGCCCTCTAGCAACTTAATTTTAAAAAAGACAGAAAGGAAACAGCTTTGATTAGTTTAGGTAAGGTATCACAGACCTGGAAAGGAGCCTTAAGAGTTCTTTGGCTCCCTTTGTTACTTCTATGAACAGAACAAAATCGATAGTATGTGTACTCTGTCTTTACTAGAAGAAAACTGTACAGTGTAGGTTCTTCCAATGCATGGAGTATATGTGGATTACTGTTCTAAGTTCTAGTTCTGATCTCAGTTCCTTATCACATCAGCTTATGAGAGCTGCTTATATCCAGCGAAAGAAAGCGCCATGTCTCATTAGGAGCAACATATTAGGATTTTCTAACTCATATATTTGCAAAACTTTTATCCAGATAAGTGTGGATATCAAAGGAGTCTACTCTAAACTTCTTAAGTATCCCATCCCGTTGCCTGAGACTGGAGGTTGGCCTCTGGACAAGGTTTTGATATTGCTCCATTGAGTCCAATCCCCAGTAAGGGCCTAGGCAGCTGTAGGTGTAGGGGTGGAGAGACACATCCATTCTATGATGTATGATAGTGCACAGTTGCAGATCCCACCTAGTGGATGTTACTGTGGTCTTTGACTCCACTCCAAAGAAATGTGGTATGTCTAATAATAAGAAGACTTAGTTTAGATAACTTAGAAAATGGCTTAGTGGATTATCTTTTGTAGTGTTCAATAATTATAATAAATATAAGTAATTAAAAAAGGCCACATCTGATAGGTTTCTACATCACTGTATCAAAGCCAGAAGATATGGAAGGGTTAACATTGGTCTTGACTCCCTTGACTTTGATAAATTATTTTTCAAGTCTTGTTGAGAATTTCCCTCTAAATCTGAAAGACTTAGATGAAATCTATCCTGTTCAGTTTCAGTAATTTCTTCTTACTTTCTTCCTACCATTTTACTCTTCCTCTCAAAAAATTTTGCGTATTTCCTGTTGAGTATTTACCTACAAGTGGGCTGCAGGTATATAAAAACTAGCATGGCTCCAATTCATGACCTTAATATCTGGGGGAGGAAAGGGATGGTGGTAAATAGACACATAACCAGACAGTGATAAAACATCCTGATGCAAGCAGAGAATTTCCAACACAGAGGGGGAACCTGTAACCTAGCTGAAGGTAGGAGGAGGCAGGCGAAGACTTTTTTTGAACGAGGTAATGCTGGCTCTAACAGCTAAAGGACAAGGAGGATTCGGCTAGGTGGAAAATCCAGGGTTTCAGGCTAGAGGTGGGAATAACAGGAGAGAGAAATGTGGAAAGGAATGAGAGATGACACAGCATGCATGAAAGAAGACTTTTAAATAGATAAAGTCTGTGAAACAAAACATATAAGTCTATGAGTCTATGAAACAAAGCACGAGTTGAAGAGAAGGATAGCAAACAAACTTTGAGATACAGGGAGGATCATGTAGGGCTTTATATGTAAAGTTGTAAAGATCCAAGGATTCATTAATTCAGCCCTTAATTGTTAAGTACTTTCTATGCTTGGCCCTGTTATCAAGTGTCTGGGCTGCTGGAGTGAACAAGACAAGAACCTATTCTCATTTTAGTATAGAAGTCAAGTCAAAAAAATAACAGAGAAAAGGGAAGAAAAAAATTCAGATATTTATAAGCCCTCTGCAGAAAAGTAAGATAAAGGAGATCTGAAAGAAGTGACCAGAATGGCTCAAAAATCTAGAAGATGGCCTAGAAGATGACATTTAGAATAACACAAGACATTTAGGATAAATGACCACAGCCAAGCAAAGACCAGGAAGAAGAGCATTACAGGCAAAGGGAATAGCATTTGCAAAGGTATTATATGAGAAGGAACACAGTCAGTCAGTGGGACAGAGAATGGAGTGAGTGAGGGGAGAGTGGTATGATCTGAAGTCAGGCAGAGGTTATGCTGGGCAAAATTCCAAACATATATGTATTATTGTTTTGGGATTTTCTATATGAAAAAGCAGAGACTTTAGATGGCCAGGAAAGAAGCTTTGTCTTATGTTCTGGTGCATGAGCTAAAAGTGAGGATTGTAATCAATTGAAAGCACAGCCTGCATCCAGTGAGACTCCCTCTCACTCACCCTGCTGACTTTCCACAGGGGTTTGATTCTTTGAACGAGTTGCAAATCCAGTGAAGTGATCTTTAGTGGAATCTTTAAGTTTATATCTGGCTCTTTTATTGTGCTATTTAAATCCCTAGTGGGTATTAACAAAAGAAATTCCATAATCAAGACCCAGGTGAGAAAATGAGGTGGAAGATGAAGTGTTTGGGGAGGGAGTTGATGTGAGCCCATTACAACTGCAGATGTGTGTCTGATTCCTGCTTAGCATCCTCTCCCCTTATGCCATTCTTCATAGTTGGGTTCCTGCCACCCCAGGCTCCAGGTGGATGCCACCCCAGGCTCCAGGCTCCTTAGATTCTAGGAAAAAACACATATCTACCAACTCTCTTGCAGTTCATTTATTTCAAACTCAGACAGTGGTTTTGGCTGTCTTGATAAAGAGTAGGCTAGGGACAGGTAAACTCCCTTTAACCATAGGTGATCTCTCTTTACTTTTTTCAAAAAAGGAATGTATTTATACTTCTTCACTGATTGTTAGAGACAAGGGCAGAGAGATGGGCATCTTCAACACGATCCACCCCAGCCTCAGTTAGCCAGAATCATGTGTATGCATATTCAGGGAGGTCTTGGGACACAAACCTTCCCATGTGGGTCAGCCTCTCAGAATATTATATTACTGCTGCAACAATGGCCTCACTTTTTCTGTACTTTTTCTTGGCTTGACATATGGGAAGTAGTTGTCTAAATACAAAATTGCAGCTTTCCAACTTCCCAGACAGAGGGGAAAGGAGCAGAGGAGAGGGATATGAGGAGGAGAATGTATCTTAGGTTTTCCAACTCTGAGAAGAGAATCCCAGGTAACAGTCACGTGTACAAGGTTGATGAGGATTGGGGTACTACCTACCTCAAACCATTGCTGTTAAGCAATGCCTGATGGAAGTGGTAAGTCTTCTTCAGGTAGCCCAATAGCCTTGCCTCTAAATCCTGTAACTTCTTTTCTCTTCTTCGTGTCTACTTGTGAGAAGGCTCTGCTTTCTTTATTTTTTAAAAATTATTATTTTTTTATTTTCATTTTTTTAAACATTTAATCACTATACATCATTTGACTTTTAAAGAGAATTTACCTAACATGAAATACTTCTCCAATCAGTTCAGTAGAGACTACTCAACATGTTATCATCAACAGGTAATAAACCATTTCTGTGTCCCACAAATGTCATCATGCCTCTCTATTTTTTTTTTGGTGCTATCCTTCTTTATAATCTTCTCTTTTCTCCTTACCACAGTCTTCAGCATCCATAACTATTTTCACTGCCTTATGCCTTCCAATACTTCAATCTCTACCATAGAGTGTAGATAGTCAGTATATATTAAGTGGATACATACAATACCTTTCTTTCATGACTTGCAATAAATCTTCCATATTTGACCGCTTTCTACCAAATGTCAGGGTCTTGTTTTTGTTTTTGTTTTTTAATTTTTTTAAATGATTTTTTTTTCATTTCATTTTCTTCCATACATTCAATCACATTATTATTTGTCTTACAAAATGGACACTTCAACAGGTGAACATCCCTCCCCAGTACCATTGATAAAACTACGAAATATCTTCAACAGACAACACCACACCTCTTTGTGCCATCAATGTTTGTTGTTTTTTATGACTGAATAGTATTCCATAGAGTATATGTGCCACATTTTTTTAATCCATTCATCTGTTTGTGGACATTTGGGTTGGCTCCATGTCTTAGTAATCGTGAATAATGCTGCAATAAATATTGATGTGCAAGCACTTTTCCAACTGAGCATTCTCCTGTCCTTGGGTAGATATCCAGAAGTGGGATTGCTGGATCAGAATGTAGTTCTATTTGTAGATCTTTGAGGAACCTCCATATCGTTTTCCATGGTGGATGGACCAATTTACATTTCCACCAACAGTGTAGGAGAGTTCCCCTTTCACCACAACCCTGCCAACACTTATTACTTTTTGTATTTTTAATCTTCACTATTCTTCTATTTTTTGCTATAGGGCGTGTGTGCTCTCCAGACAGACAGAGAGAGACATAGAGACAGAAAGCGAGAAATCACCCCCCCCCCCAGAGGGGATGGTCACGCCGCAATCCCTTCTCCTCCATTCTCCTCTTGGGATCTTGGGCATGTACGCACATGCATCCCCTGGTGTGTTTCAAACCACTGGGTCCGGGACGTGAACCGTGGTCGACTACGTGGGAGTCCAGCGACATAGCCATTACGCTAACTGCTGGTTCCCTAATCTTCACCATTTTGACAGGAGTTAGGTGGCATCTTATTGTGGTTTTAATCTGCATCTCCTTATGATGTGGGATGCAGAGCATTTCCTCATATGTTGTTTGTCTTTAGAGAGACTTTTGTTCAGCCTATTTTCCCATCTGTTAATTGTTTTCTTTCTTTCTTTCTTCCTTTCTTTCTTTCTTTCTCTCTCTCTCTCTCTTTCTTTCTTTTTCTTCTTCTTCTTCTTTTTTTTTTTTTTTGAGGTAAGCTGCTTGAATTCCTGTGTATTCTGGTATGAATCCCTTATCTGAGGTATATTTTACAAAAAATATTCTCCCATTCAGAGAGTTGCTGATACATAATAATTACTGTGTTCTTTGATGTGCAGAAACTTCTTAATCTTAATATAGTCCCACTTGTCTATTTTAGAAATTATTGCCCATGCATTAGGAGTCTTATTTGAGAAGTCTTTGCCTACCCCAGTGTCTCCCAGTATTTCTCCACTGTTTTTCACCAGTAGTTCTATAATGTGAGGTCTTAGGTTCAGATCTTTGATCCATTTTGAGTTGATTTCTGTTAATAGTGAAAGATAGGGATTCAGTTTCATCTTTTGCAGGTGAATACTCAGTTTTTCCAGCACCATTTGCTAAAGAGGCTTTCCTTTTCCCAATGCATTGACGGGTATCCTTTGTCAAAAATCAGTTGACAGTAAGCTTTGGGGTCTCTATTTTATTCCATTGGTCTACCTGTCTGGTTTTGTGCCAATACTATGCTGTTTTGATTATCACAGCTACATAATATATTTTGGGGTCAGGGAGTGATATGCTACCCACTCTACTCTTCTTCTGCAGGATTGCTTTGGCAATACGAGGTCTTTTATGATTACAGATAAATGCCATGATTGTCTTCTCTAGATCTGTGAAGAATGTCTCTGGTATTTTGATTGGAATGGCATTAAATATGTGGATTAACTTGGGTAGAATGGCCATTTTGATTATATTAATTCTCCCAATCTAAGAACATGGGATATCCTTACACTTTTGTGTGTCCTTTTCAATATCTTTTTTTTTTTTGAGATTTTCAGTTTTCTTTGTAAAGTTCTTTGACTTCCTTAGTTTTATCCCTAGGTATCTTATACATTTTGTGTCTATGGTAAAAGGGATTCCTTTCTTTAGATCTACTTTGTTCAACTTGTTGTTCATATATAGAAATGCTATAGATTTTTGGATGTTGACTTTTGTATCCTGACACTTCACTGAATTCATTTATTACTTTGAGAAGTATTTTCATGGAAACCATTGGGTCTTTTAAATATACCATTATGTCAGCTACAAATAAAGCTATTTTCAAATCTTCTTTGCCTATTTGAATGCCTTTTATATTCTCTTTTATGATTGCATTGGCTAAGACTTCAAGCATTATATTAAAAAGCAATGGAGAAAGTGGGCAGCCTTGTCTAGTATCAGTTTTTAGTGGAATAACTTTTAGTTTTCCACATTCAGTATAATGTTAGCTATTGTTTCTTCATATATGGCTTTTATTGTGTTGAGAAATGACCCTCTATACTAATCTTGCTAAGAGTCTTAACCATGAAAGGATGTTGTATTTTATCAAATGCTTTTTCTGCATCAATTGAAATGATTATAGGTTTTTATGTTTCTTTCTGTTAATATGGTGTACTATGTTTTTGGTCTTGCATCCTTGAAATGAAGCCTCCCTGGTGGTGCTGAATAATTTTTTTTATATGTTGTTGGATATGATTTGCAAGTATCTTGTTGAGAATGTTTGCATCTATATTCATCAGCAATATTGCTCTATAGATTTCCTTTTTTGTCATGTCTTCATCTATTTTGGGAATGGGGATGATGGAGGCTTCATACAATGAATTTGGAATCTTTGGATCTTCATAAATAATTTCAGTAGAATAGGGGTTAACTCTTCCTTAAAAGTTTTGTAGAATTCAGAAGTGAAGCCATCTGGTCCTGGACTTTTCTTTGCCAGGAGATTACTTATTAGTGATTCAATCTCATGACTTGTTATGGATCTATTCAGGTTTTCTATGTCCTCCTGATTCAATCTTGGTAGATAAACGCATCCAGGAATTTGTCCATCTCATCCATGTTCTCTTGTTTGTTGGTGTATAGTCATTCATAGCATCCTCTAATGATGTTTTGCATTTCTATTGTGTCTGTTATTATGTTGCCTGTTTCATTACATATTTGATTTATCTGGTTTCTTTCTTTCTTATTCTTTACCAGTCTAGCTAATGGTGTGTCTATCTTGTTAATCTTTTCAAAGAACCGCTTTTGCTTTCATTTATTTTCTGTATAGTTTGTTTATTTTCTATTTCGTTTACTTCTGCTCAAATTTTTATCATTTCTTTTCACCTGGCTTTTTTTTTTGTTGTTGTTCTTATAATTCCCTAAGGCATGATGTTAGGTTGTCTATTTCCATGTTTTTCTTATGCACACTAATTGCTATGAATTTCCCTCTTATGACTGCTTTTGCGGTGTCCCATAGATTATGGAAACTTGTATACTTATTATCATTTGTTTCCATAAATTTTTTGATTTTAGACTTAATTTCTTCAGTACTTAAGAAGTCATTCAGAAGTAAGTTGTTTAATTTCCATGTGTTTGAGTATTTTCGAGGATTTTTCTTGAAATAATATTGAGTTTAATTTCATCATGGTCTGAGAAGATGCTAGATATAGTTCCTATGCCTTTGAATCTGTAAAGGCTTTAATTTTGTCCTATCATATGGTCATTCTTTGAAAACATTCCATTCCAGGGTGAGAAAAATGTATATTTTGTGGTCTTAGGGTGGAAAGTTCTATAGATGCCTATCAGGACCATTTGATTTATAGTATCACTTAGGTCTGTATCCCTCTGCTTACTTTTCATCTAGAAGATCTGTCTAAAGGAGATAATGGGGTATTGAGATCCCAACAATTATAGTGTTGGACCCTATCTCACCTTTAACCTCCAGCAGTCTTTCCTTCACGTATTTAGGTACTCCTGAGTTGAGTTCATAGATGTTTATAAGCATTATGTCTTCTTGATGAATTAGCTCATTAATAATAGTGCCCTTTGGGGGAACCCGCAGTTAGCGTAATGGCTATGTTGCTGGACTCCCACATAGGTGACCGCGGTTCGTGTCCTGGACCCAGTGGCTTAAAACTCACTCCAGGCGTGTGTACACGCGTGCCCAAGATCCCAAGAGGAGAATGGAGGAGAAGGGATTGCGGCATGACCATCCCACCTGGGGGGGTGATTTCTCACTTTCTGTCTCTCTGTCTCTCTCTGTCTGTCTGGCGAGCACACACGCCCTACAACAAAAACCTCTCAAAAAAAAAAAAATTACCAGGTAGTGCCCTTCTTAGTCTCTTCTTACAGTCTTTGTCTTAAAGCTTATTTGATCAGAAATCAGTATTGCAACTCTAGCCTTTTTTTAAAATTTCCATTTGCAGGACCAGCAGTTAGTGTAATGGCTATGTCACTGGACTCCCATGTAGGTGACCAAGGTTTGAGTTCTGGACCGGCAACTTAAACTCATGCCAAGTGTGTGTGCATGCATGCCCAAGATCCTGAGAGAAGAATGGAGGAGAAGGGGATTGCGGCGTGGCCATCCCCACTGTGGGCGATTTCTCACTTTCTGTCTCTTGTCTCTCTCTTTCTGGCGAGCACACGCTCCCTATAGCAAAAACGTCTCCAAAAATTAAAATTTCCGTTTGCATGGAATATCTTTTTCCAGCCCTTCACTTTTAATCTATGTATGACTTTATCCATAGATTGCATGTTTCGTAGGTAACAGATAGAAGGTTTCTGTTTTTTATCCATTCAGCCAGTCTGTGTCACTTGATTGGAGAATTTAATCCATTAACATTTAATGTTATTATTGATATTTCTGGCAGGTTTCTGCCATTAAGTGAGCCATTACCTTGGTTGCTTTTGGTTCTCTTATATCCTTTCATCTGACTTTTTAAGTTTTCCTGGTATAGTATTCACTTTAGAACCTCTTGAAGAGCTGGTCTGGAGTTTGTAAATTCTTTCAGGTTTTGTTTATCCAAGAATGTTTTTATCTTTTTTTCCTATATGACGGATAATCTTGCCAGATATAGTATTCTTGGTTGAAATTGTTTTTCATTTAACACTTTGACTATTTTCCCCCATTCTTCTCTTGCCTGCGTTGTTTCTGACGAGAGGTCCATGTTAGCCTGATGGGATAACCTTTGTAAGTAACTTGACATTTTCCTCTTGCCAGTTTTAGTATCTTGTCTTTGTCTGTGGTTTTGGCCGATCTGGTTATGATGTGCCTTGGAGTGGCCCTTCTTGGTTGATTCTATTTGGGGTCCTGTATATTTCTTGGGTCTGGATATTTGAATGCCTCTCTAGGTTTGGAAAGTTTTCTTCCAGAATTTCATGAAATAAATTATCAATACCCTTATTATTTTCTTCCTCTTCTGGTATACCAATTATCTGGATGTTTGGGCACTTGATGGTGTCTAGTATTTCTTGTATACTACCCTCATTTTTCTTGGTTGTTTTCTCAGTCTTTTTTGATAATTTTTTCTAGGTCAGAAGTTTTGTCTTCTACATTTGAGATTTGACCTTCCATGTGATCTAATCTAATCTTAATACTTTTGAAGGAGGTTTTAATTTCCTGTATCACATTCTTCATCTCTAACAATTCCTTTTGATTCTTTTTTATGGTGTCTATTTGTTTTTCTCAAATCATGAAAGAACTTCCTCATCTCCTGGAGCTCGTTTTCTCTTTTCTCTTGTATGTCATTTTCTTTGATCACTATGAATATTCTGAATTGTTTATCTAACATTTCCATGAATTCAGTTGTGTTGTCCGTGGGTGATGAGGAATTGATGTTTTCCCTTGGGGGAGAGAGATTTTGTTGGTTGCTCATATTTCTTGTACCTCTGTGATGGTTCCTAGTTACCTGGTGATCTACACATTCCTTCCTAAATTATTCAAAGTAACTCTGAGTGTTCAAAGGTGTGCAGGAGTAGGAAATTGAGACTCTCTTTTCTGCTCTTCCTCTCTGTTGCTGCCTAGCACCCTGCACTGTTGTCACGAGTCCTGGGTGACCCTAGTCCTCCCTGTTTCTAGAGAACAGATGTGCCTGAAACTGAGCTGCTGAGCTTCAACTCAGTCATGTGGCATTCTATACAAAACACCAAAGTCCTGAGAGTCCAAAGGTGAGTGGGAGAGGGTATAAACCATTGGTCCCAGCCATTAAGCCCTGAAGCCACAGGCAGCCTGCCATCTGGCAAGGCCAGAAAGCTCTGCTTTCTGAGAATGGGGCATTTTGTGTATAACAGTGGATATGTACCAGAGCTATGTACCATCAATTTTTCTGAAAGCTCAATTTGTACTTCTTTTCCCTTTGTTCCCAGTTTCTTACTTAATAACTCTCCTAGCCTACAGACCCTTAAAGCTGTCAGTAGCCAAAGTGAGGACAGAGGGTAGGAATAAAATGTAATATGGCCCCCATATGTTCCATTGGTTCATATATGAGGAGACTTTGGAGAATTTGTGCAAAACTGGAATAAGTATGAGTTTACTTTGGTGCAAAAAATGTTGAAATGTTTTCTCATGGACTTTCTGAAGACCCCTCATATATGTATACAGAGGTCCAGGAAAAGTCTGCAAGGTTACATACAAAGTTGGTAACAGTGGTTACTTCTGTAGAGGTAGGAGGAAAACCAGAACTGGGCTATCAAATGGAATGTTAGCCTAGCATTTACATTTTTATTAGGATAGTGTATTAATGTATTACTTATATAACTAAATGTATAATTCAAATCAATTTAAAATTCCAGACCTATAAAGGAGTAGAATAAGGAAGCTGCTATGGTTAGAGTCTGAGCTAAGGACCCAGGGAGGAGTCTAGAGTACAGCTGAGTAGGGGAGTTTTGGCAAATGAGTAACTAGGGAAGAATCAGATTGGGTTGGCTTCGAAAGCTATGCAGAAGTTAGCCTTTAAGTTTTTCTCAGCACAGAGATCATGCCATTTAAAATAATTATGGATAGCATAAATATGTGATTTAATAAATGCTTATTTACTTTATTTGGAAAAAGAAATTACTAGGTGATTTTGTCCAAATTGCCAATGCATAGTATGCATCCTGAGCAGAGACTCTTTGGTTTAAGCATTTATTTATTTTTTAGAGAGATTCTTGCTATAGGGCACGTGCACTTGCCAGAGAGACAGAGAGAGGCAGAGAAACAAAAAGTGAGAAGTCACTCCCCAGGGGATATGGCCATGCTGAAATCCCTTCTCCATTCTCCTTTTGGGGTTTTGGGCACACACAAACAAGCACTCAGCAACATAACCATTACACCAACTGCTAGTCCCATGGTGTGTGTTCTTTACCTCAACTCTCTGTGGTGTCTGGTGATTACTAACTTCTCAGGAGTAATTTCTGGCCCCAAAGAATCCTAAATTGACTGTAGTTCAGTGTTCCTCAAGCTGGGTTTCATGGAACATTTGTCTTTGTATGAGTCAGGGCTGTGTGGCCAAGTATATTTGGGAAGGACAGAAGCATATCATACTCTCCTCTTGGAATGTCAGAGAGTATTTTAGAATGCTAAAACCTCTGAGAATCCTGTAAGAAAGTTCAGAAGTCAGGTGGGTTCTAGAGGAGGTATGATTAATGGCTTGATGATAACATCAAAAATCCATTCTTGATATTTCCATATCAGTTTCAAACTAAAGAAGATTCTACTTATGGTCACAAGAAGGGTGCCACTGACAGCTGGGACTACATGCATCCATGCTCATTTCCAGAAGTGTGCAGGGAGAGTAAGAGAACTTCTTTTCAATCATGAGCTTTAAGTCTTTCTATTCAATTTGATTAGGTCAACTCAAACCATGATGGTCACTGGGAGAGTATTGTATACTGACTTATTCAGGCTGATGTAACCCTCTCCCTGATGCCTAAAGATAGAGTTAGCTTCCCTAAAGCACATGACTGTCATAGGAATGGCTATTTGGGAGAGAAAGGACAGAATGAAGATCCTGTTAGGAAGGAAGAAAGGGGATGAGGTTCATGTGAGAAAAGCAATATTAGACAAGTCTGTAGCACACAGACATAATAGATGAAACTGAGAAGCCCCAAGGATGTATGAGGAGGCTGGTGGCTGTGGTCAGTGGGGAGGGAGAAATGGTGTTGGCCAAGGGCACTGGCACAGATAGGGCAGAGTAGAAAAGGTGCATGACAAAGCCACCAGCTTCTGCCTTCAGTTGTGTCTCAGGACTTTATATTTTGAGAACTTAAGGGTTTATTCAAAATTCTGTCACGTATGAAGTGGTTTAGAATTTTGGAGAATTTGAGAAAGAATTAAAATGCTGCTGAACTTTAAAGAGAACTAAATAAAGAACAAAGCAGCAGGAAGTGCTGTGTGCAGAATAAGGATGGGATTCTTTTCTCCTTGAGGGTGCCAGGCATGAAAAGTGCCGAGTGGCAATTTAATTTTTTTATATGCTGTTCCCCGATATATTTGTCTATCAAGGCTGTCAGAAGTGAACATGGATGCAAAATGAGGGACTAACTTAATTTCAGGACTAAAAGTGTTTTCCTTATCTTTTTTCCTATGACTCAACATAGTTTTCTCTAAGAGTAAATAAATGTTAGGGCAGAGCCTTTTGGTACGTGAGATACCTAACTCCTAACTCACGGAGAAAGACACTTAGAGTGTACATTCTGAAAACTGACATTTCACTCAGTTTTTTTCTTTTTTTTTGGAGAGGTTTTTGCTATAGGACACGTGCACTCGCCAGACAGAGAGCTAGAAAGCGGGAAATCACCACCACCACCACCACCACCACCACCACCACCCCCAGGAGGATGGCCACCAAGCTCTTCTCCTCCATTCTCCTCTCGGGAGCTTGGGCATGCATGCACACCCGCGTGGCGTGAGTTTTAAGCCACCGGGTCAGGGACTCGAACTGCGGTCAACTACGTGGGAGTCCAGCAACATAGCCATTACGCTAACTGCTGATCCCCTTGATTCAGTTTTTTTCTAATGTGATATGGAAAACTGAGGCTTTTGTTGTTGCAAGTACCCAACTATATGTTTGTGCTTTTATTCATATTTTATGTACATTGGATATATATGATCATAATGACTATGTAGAAAATATAAGGATACTTCAAAGAGTTTTATGAAAAATGGTAGTTTATTTTGGTGCAAGAAATTTAAAATCCATGCATATATTTTTTTTTTTTTTGGAGAGGTTTTCGCTATAGGGCGCGTGCACTCGCCAGACAGAGAGAGACATAGAGACAGAAAGAGAGAAATCACCCCCCAGGGGGGATGGTCACACCGCAATCCCTTCTCCTCCATTCTCCTCTCTAGATCCTGGGCACGCGCACACATGTGCCCGGCATGAGTTTTAAGCCACTGGGTCCGGGACGCGAACCGCAGTCGACTACGTGGGAGTCCAGCGACATAGCCATTACACTAACTGCTGGTTCCCATAATTTTTCATAGTATATATTTCCCACAAACTTCTTGAAGTCCTCTTGTATACGCAATGTATAGAAAGGCTTGGTGAATTTACAGGGAAGAAATTTTATTATGAGTATAGTTACATTTTATCTTATATTTTAAGGCTTCCCCCCATGTGTATATAAATCAAAGTTTAAAATAAGTCATTTTTGAAAGTACTGGAGAACTTTGCCAATAAAATTCATTAGGCATATTATTTACAAAGTGAATATATATTAATTTTTATTTTTTATAATGTAATTTTTGTATACTTGTCTTGCCTAAAGGAAGAATAGTCCTGATACAAGTGTTTCCATCTGAAAATCAAAGGTGAAAACCCACAAGGAGACCTTAAGTTTGTAGTAAATTTGGTTGGGCAGCGTTCTTCCAGTCTCTTAACAAAATGCATAGTATTGTTCAGGACATCTGCAGTCTGAGAATATGGAAGGAATCAGAGAACATTGGATTTTTGTCAGTATTTCTGTTCTTTACAAATGTAAAATTCAGTTTTAATAAAATGAGCATTAGGCTTCTCTTTATGACTCCTCTTGAACCATAGGTATTTACAACTTTCTGGATAGAGAATAAGAAAAAATAAAAGCAGACAGTAATGTGACTCAAACACATGTACTTTTGAAGGAGTTGCGAATTTAGAAATGAATACATATAGCTGAATTAAATAATGAGAAGAAAAAAGTTAAGTTAGAGCCTCCAAATAATTTATTCTTGAGGGTGAGGCTAGGGATTGAGAATGGAGGGGTGCTGTGGTCTGAATATTGTGTCCCCCCAAAATTCATGTGTTGAAACCAAATCTCTAATACAATAGTATTAAGAGGTGAGGCCTGTAGGAGGTGATCATATGATGAGAGTGGAGCCCTCATGAATGGCATCAGTGCCCTTATAAAAGATGCCTAACAGAGCTAGTTTGCCTCTCATGCCATATAAAAGGTGTAGAAGGTGCCATTGGTGAGGAATGGGGCCCTCACCAGACACTCAATCTGCCAGCACCTTGATCTTGGACTTTGCAACCTCCAAGAACTATGAACAATAAATTTCTGTTGTTTATACATTATCCAGTCTAAAATATTTTGTTATAGCAGGCTGAAATAGTAAGACTAGAGGTATTATGCTTACCTTTCAACTACATAAATGTTTTCTTCTTAAAAATTCTGCTATGTCTTGTAAGATCTGTATGTTCCTTTACATATTCTCCAAATGAGAATCTCTGTTGGAGTCTGTGAAGTGTATTATGAACACGGTTTTATCTTCCTTGGGAGTTGTGAGGAAGGAAAAAAAATGTTGATAGAACTATAAATATATGAAGATCCTATTAAGGTCAGAGGGAAACAGTGAAATGTCTCTGTCTATACTCTGAGATAGTACTAGAATTTTTCTAATGGGACTAGATAGAATCCATAATATTTTTTTTGAAACCTTGAAGGTTAGAGGTAAAGACTGGGGTAGAGGTGGTCATGAGCTATTTAAAAATTCCCATCACTTTCCCCCCAGCTCAGGAGTAGAAAGCTGACTTGACTTTTGAGGGTAGATGGTTCTTAGTGGTTAAGATGCTAGACTCCCACATGGCTGACTGTGGTTTGAATCCTAGACTTGGAAGTTTGAAACTCTCACCCGGTGTGTGTGCATGCCTATCCAAAATCCCTGAAGGAGAATGGAGGAGAAGGGATTGCAGTGTGGCTGTCCCCCTGGGGGGGTGGTGGTGGTGATTTCTCACTTTCTTTCTGTCTCTCTGTTGAGTACATGTACTCTGTAGCAAAAAACAAACAAACAAAAAAAACAAACAAAAACGAAATAGAAACAAACCACTCAAAAACAAAAATGACAAAAGCAACAAAAACTTTAATAGGCCATTTGATTATGTAAAGATAAAGGCAAGAAACTATTCTGGAGCACAAATGTTTAATGCAACCAGAAGCTAAACTGCTTATGTTTAAAGTAAAAATCTGCTGTAAAGTATGCAAGTTGCTCTTAGTTAGGTGGAATAGTAGAATATATTGGTTGGTAGGGTTGCATAAAAGGTTTCCCCCCCCCCCTGGAAGGAATTATGGAGATTTGAGGCATGAGCACTTGGTAGGCAACTTGGCAACAGGCTGCAGGTCAAGGGAGAGAGGAGTTTCAGAGTTGGTGAAACTTGCTCTGTGTTCCTGGGGCCACTACATATGACATTCGGGCTGAAGTTCTTAGCCATCAGTGCAATTTTGTTTACTGCTCTTGCCTGGTTGTGAGACAGCACTGGTAGGCTGCATTGGTAAAGAATGGCTTGAAAGCAGAAGTTCAGAGAGTGAGCAGAAGGGCAGCATGTTTGCTTTCCCTTGTGTCATCCCTGGAGGCAGGATTCTTTATTCTGGTCCTCTAGCCCAAGAGAAAAGATTTTGTCCTCACTCGATCTAGGGCTTAGCTCCCTGAATCCTAATTCCCTGCCCTGTTCTACCTCTTCCTGGATGATTGACAGGGGGTAACATCTATTCTCTCTGGGAAAGCCTCTCTGCCAATTACAACAACATGATTGGATTTGAAGAGTCATACAAGAGAAATCACAAAGAAAGTGACACTTCTAAATAGACAAATTCACCGGGTCAATGAAATTAGTTACCTGGTTGGCCAGCAACAACTTTTGGTCCACAATTTTCAACTGGGGAGTTAATCTATCTAATGAAAGTCTTGAGAGCAGGGGATTTCTCCTTCCTCCTTTGACCAGACCGGTGGGGAGCAATGACGGGGTAAGCTTTACCTTCTCCTCAGGTGGCCTGTCCTTGAGTCAATTGTGAGGGAGTTAACCAGGCCATTTGTCTTCCCACCTATCTTTATTAATAATAAAGATGGTATTTTGTGCTCCATCTTTGACTTTACCATGTTTTTTTCTTAATGGGTTCATGATCCAGGCAGGAAAAGAGAGAATCTATTTATAAGGTGCTCTTAAAAGTTCACAAGTTCTGCTAGTGATTTGTTCTATAAACTGGGGCAAACTACTTTGGATCTCTATTTCTCCATTTATAAGCTGTAGCAATGGCCACTGGATAAGGATTTATAAAAAAGATTCTATAACAGGTTGACTGAAAGATGTTAATTGCTGCCACCACTCTCCTGGTAATATCATAATCGTTGTTTGGCAATGTTTGAAAACTCTTATCCGAGAACCTTGCTTCTGTGACACATTGATTCATTTTGGCTGGCACCATATGCTCCCATCTGCTGTGAGAAGTATAATTGCTCTCAGTCATCAACATCCAGCACCCACGGCTAATTTGTGGGGAAAAGCTCCAGCATTGCAGACCCAAGTCCAGCCTGTCTGTCAGTTCATTCCTGTGGAAGGAGGCCAGGCCATCAGCATGCCGCTCCCTTTTTTTTGTGGGGATTAGTCAACTCTAGGTTTTCATGGCTACCAGTAAGGACAAGGGTTTCTTTCTACCAAAAGAACTTGGCCTGAATCACAGAATAAGATCACTTATTGAATCTTTATTGCATATACATTTGGTATCGAGTAAAAATTATGTGGGCCGTTGTTTGGAACAAAGCTCCTGCTCTATGCCCCAATAGACCAGACCAACACAAAAATTACTCATGCTAAAACATCATATCATCAAACCAAAACTTTGAAGAAGCTGATAGATCCCAAAATAGATCGGTTTTTCCTGAAAATATTTTCTGTACAAAAATGCGTCATGACTTTTCTGATGACTTGGTAGATTTATAGTCTACTTAAGTTAGCACTATAAGAAGATAAAACTTATGCGCGTCATGCAGCTTTCTTAGGAATGTGCACATAAAATAGCTCAAGATGCTACCTAAACGTATTGGACTTTTGTCTTATGAATATATTTATTGCCCAAATACATTTTTTCTTTCCCTCCTATCAGCCACATCTATTAGTTATAATTTTTAAAATGTTTCAGTTACAACAAAAATGTGCTAGACTCACTGTCTTTTTACTTGGTTTAAAATTAAGCAAAAGTGACTATAAATGACCACAAGATCATCATGCTCTCCTTATCATAGAATTTAGCCAATCACTGCTGTGTAAGACTCTTAGCTACTCTCCCCTCCCCTTTAAAATTATCCTGAAATATCTAAGACATTGGCACACATTACTCAGGACAACTTGGAATGTTAGGTGCCCACTTGTGGTTTTGTGGTGCCCATGTGGATTATGTTATATCTCAGCTTTTCTGTGTTAGTTGGTTTAGGATTTTTATTTTTTCCCCCTTCATTTGCTATAGGGCACATTTGCTCACTGGAGAGAAACAGGAAAAGAGCAAAAGTGAGAGAGCACCCTCCATGGGAATAGCCATACCCCAGCCTTTCTTCTTCGTTCTCCTCTTGGGATTTTGGACTTGCATGCACACATGACTGGCTTGTTTTTCAAGCCCCTGGCTCCGGGATTCAAGCTGCGCTATCAGCCATGTGGGATCCAGCTTCCTTACCTACCACACCACCTGGCTGGTCCAATCTGGTTTTAAGTCTTAGCTCTACCAGTAATTAGCGATGTGTTCTTGGACCAGCGATCTCTTTGAGATGGCATTTATTCATTTGTAATATGGGCCAAATATTTACCTTGTATGATAGTGTGAAGATTTAACTTAATTAGCTGGGGTACATGAAGTGTTTAGCATAGCATATGGCTGATAATAAGTGCTCAATAAATGCTAGTGATTATTTTAATTGTAGTGCCAATTCTTGGCTCCTAGAGCAATTATGAAGACTGACTTAAAAAGAAAAAGAACTTTTTCTACATGTATTTGTAGGTTTTTATAAGCTTTCTGTTCAATTACAGTCCTTAGGACAGCAAATGTTTATAATCAGCAGAGAAAGCATGTTTTGCTGTGGCCAGCAGGTGGTGTGGTGGTCAAGGTGCTGCACCTCTCACATGGCTGGCTGCAGTTTGAGTCCTGGACCTGGCTACTTGCTTTCTCACTTTCCCTCTCTCTGTCTCTCTCTCTGGTAAGCATAGGTGCTCTGTAGCAAATTAAAAGTAATACTAAATAAATAAATAAAATAAGTTACAAAGCCTCCTTAAAAAATGTGTTGCTAATAAAAAAAAAAGTTCAGGTGATTGAGACAGATTTATTCCTTTCATGTTAAGGTTAAATGTTGATGTAGCTAATACAGTCAGTAGCTTTGTTGAAAGAATTTCAGGGAAACCAGGGTTCGTAAAGATTGCCGTGTTGGGGCCAGCGGGTGGCATGGTGATTAAGGATTTCACATAGCCAACTGTGCAGTTTGAGTGTCAGTCCCAGTGGGTTGATAAAACATGCCAGATATGTGTCTTTTGTGTTTGTGTCCCAAATCTAGAGGGGCTGAAGGAGAAGAATGTCCCACATGGCCATTCTCTTGGGGGGAGGGGGCGGGAAGGTGATTTCTCACTTTCTCTCTCTTCTCTCTTTTTTACTTCACTCTCTGAATCTCTTTGGCAAGAATGTATGCTCTGTAGTAATTTTTTTTTTTAAAGCAGAGTAACAACAGCATAAAAGAGATAGCTATGTTAACAGTGAATCCCCTCAAGTGAACACTGTCATTTATTTAGGGCAATGTGTACTCACTGGACAGAGAGAGAAAGAAAGAGAGGGAAAGTGAGAAAGCAAAACACTTCCCCATGGGAAATAGATATGCTGCAACCCCTTATTCTCCATTTCTCCGTCCCTTCGGGGTCCTAGGCACATATGCACACAAGCCTGTTGTGTTCCCCAGGCAGCTGGATCTTGGTCCCCATGGGAAATAGACATGCTGCAACCCCTTATTCTCCATTTCTCCCTCCCTTCGGGATCCTAGGCACATATGCACACAAACCTGTTGTGTTCCCCAGGCAGCTGGATCTTGGACTCAAACCATACAGTTGGTCATTGGGATTCCAGCCACCTTAACCACCATGCCTTGGGTTGGCCTGAACATTCCTTAATATAAAAAAATTAAATTTATTTATTCCAGGGATCAGCAGGTGCCCCCCCCCGCTCCCCTGTTCTCTCTCTGGCAAAACTCGTGTGAAAATAAATAAATAAATAACTCTTAAAAAATTTAGTCCATTGTGGCAATGAGGAAACTTAGACAAATAGACTAATATTTCATAAAGTAGGTGCATTGGCCGTTTGTGTGTGTATGTATATGTTTGTGTGTTTGCTCAGATTCCAGGTAACAATTGCTCTTCCATGGCTGAGGCACTAGGTTGGGAGACAGCAACAGCAGTAAGAAATAATCAGGGCTTTGCCTCAATAAGTTAATGAGCAGATAAAGAATTATAAGGCAGTTACGAAGTTAAAAGAATATACATCTAAAGAGTAGTAGCTCAAGATGCATTCAAATGGGTCATCCTGACAATGAACACTACTGAAGTTTGAGTAGGGACTACCACTTTTCAATGGGCCACCTCTGACCCTGCTGGCCTTCTTGCTAGGGCTGGCATACGTGGGCACCTGCTGTAGCTCAAGATGCTACCTAGACTCATTGGACTTCTATTTATAAACATCCCTGATCAGGGGGCATGCTTCTACCTCAGGGTTCTTATTTTTTTCTTCTTCTATTTTTTTTTTTAATTGCCAGAGGTTGTATACAGTCATGAGAGAGAGAGAGAGATCATTCCTCCATGAGGTGTGGTTACACATTCTTCTCCTTTTCTCCAGCTTGTTGGAATCTGGAACATGCACATGCTCAGCATTTTTCTTCGGCCTCTGGGACTGGGATTTGAACCAAGCTTAGCCACTTGGGATCCAGCTTCCTTAACCACTAGACCATGGGGCTAGACTCTCAGGGCTTTTTGCTCTGTCTTTTTTCTCTGCTTGGTCTGCTTTTACCCAGATATCTGCAAGGCTCTCTCCCTTACCTCCTCAGGTCTCTGTTCACTCATCCTCTTCTCAGCGAGGCCTTTTTGGACTAATCTAATCAATATGACATCATTTCCCATACACATCCTATCCTTCCTTTCTGCTGGATTTTCTGTATTCCACATACCACCGAATGCATGGTACAAAGTTTCTCAGTAATTGTTTATTGTCTGTCTTCTCCAATGGCATGTAGATTTTCAAAGGATGTTTGTTTTGTCCCATACTTTATTTCCAGTTTTCAGAATTGTTCCTGGCACATAATAGGGGCTCTATACGTGTTTGTTGAATGAATGGTAATGTTATATATTCTCTCTCTTATTTTTTAGACAGATTTTTGCTATAGGGTATGTTTGCTTGGTGGAGAGAAAGAGACAGAAACTGAGAAATCACCCCCTCCAGGGTGTATGGCCATGCTACAATCTCTTCTCCATTCTCCTCTCAGGATTTTGGGCATGCATACACATGTCCCTTGTGTGAGCCACCGGGTCCAGGACTTGAACCACAGTAGACTATGTGGGAGTTCAGTGATGTAACCATTCGCCATCTGCTGGCCTATGTTTTCCCTCCTATTTTTATAGATTCTGGCAAAGTGATTATTATTTAGATTTTAGTGAGGAAGTAACTAAGACATGGAGAAATTTATAGTCATAGGTGCAAATAAATGGCAGAGATAGGATTTGAATCTGGCATTTGATTTCTCCTTGTGTCCAGATTTATATATGACTGTCTGGTGAGATGGTAGGTATGTAGGTAGTACCTAAATTTATGTGCCTGTGAATAATAGAAAGATATTTAGTCTTTGTCTGTAGTTACTAGCACATAACCCCTAAAACCATTGATGTTTCCTGAGTAATAAGGGTTATAGCATATTTTTTGTATCTTTTATAATAAACTGATAAATGTAAGCAAAGTGGTTTTCTCAGTTCTGTGATCCATCATAGAGAATTATCAAAACTGAGAAGGGAGTTTTGAGAATCTCTAATTTATAGCTGATCAGAAGTATGGACAACCTGATACCATGACTGGCATTTGAAGTAAAGATAAATAGTCTCATGGGATCAAACCTTTAAACCTGTAGGGTCTGATGCTAACTATGGTTGGAGTCAGGATTGAACTGGCATTTAGTTGGTGTTGAAAAGTGGGTATTAGAATGTACACTATGTATTTGGTATAAATGCTCAAGATAGGACTGTGGGTTACCAACTCTACCCCTTATATTCTACCTCATTTCAACAAATACCACTTCCACCACCTAGTTATTAAGGCCTCAAATAGTAGAACCATTCTCAATTCCTTTCTCTCATTCATCTCCTCCATTTGACCCATCAAATATCTGACTAATTAATTCTGCTTCCAGAATAATCCTAACCCAGCCACCTGTCTTGCTACACTGTCCCTGTGCAAGCTACCATTATCTTGCACCTGGATTATTCCAGTGGTCTCTTAACTCATTCTCTTTATATCCTAGTTGTCCCTAGAATTAATTATCCACATTACAGAATCACAGGAAGTTGTACAGTGCTCAGGCTGGGAACATGAATGGGTCTCTTGCGTTCTTGGTGCTATTCTTTGAATGTTCTTGGCAGCATCCTTCATGGTGGTGTTCTCTCTCTCCACAAGGGCATGGTTACTCTAACTTCTTTTGGTCATTGTAAAGGTCATGATGCATTTTTGCATAGAAAAAACTTAGAAAAATATGTCATAAATTTTCTGACAACCCAATAGCTTTCAATGGAATCTAACTCTAGGCTACTAAGAATAACTTCCAGCCAAATTGTCCTTTTTAAAAGATGATTCCTGGACCTTATTAATTTAGAAGAGTCCCATCTGCACGGAGCACCTTGATTGCTCCTGCACCATCACAAGATGCAAAATAAATTTATATAAAAACTATTATCCATGAGCTTACTGTTTAATCTACTATAGATTGTTTTCTTTCGCTACAACTGTGATTATACTTTGCATTTGTATTATAAACCCCTAAGGATTGACTGGCTTTGGCTAGGCAAGCTGCAAAGCCTTAGCTTCTTGAACCGTAGGACTGGACAGGGGTCATTCCAGGCTGCCAGAGGAATTGTATCACAGACCACAGTCTGATTGTCTACAAGATGTTGAAGAACAGATAAAAACAACACAAAAAATAGCAAAGAGTTGCCAAGTTCCTTCTGTTTCCTTCTCTTCAACGTGCCAAAGAATGTGTTCTGGGTAGGGCATACAGAATATTCTAGAAGTGACAAGTAGTAATGCCTTCATCTGGAGAACTCCTCACTTCTACAGAGTCTTACTGCTTTTAAAGTGTTATTCCACATATTGCTACCTCTGAGTATTGCCACAATCCTGGCAGGGGGTCAAGGCAAAGTCATTATCTCTAGTCAAAGCTGTGGGAGCCTGTGGCTTAGAGAGTTGGGAATTTGCCAGTGGTCACATAATTGGTAACAATCTGAACCTAGGCTTGAACCTAAGTGTAAAGAATCTAATTTTCCTCTCTATTTTAAGAACAAAAAAGAGATGTCTTCTTGTGGGCCAACTTTGATTGATTAACAGTGGTTTCTTAGAGTAGTTCAGAAATGGTTTGAAACCATGCAGGGCTTGGCAAGAAAGATTATTACAATTGATTGGTAATGTCTGCCGCTAGTGATATGGCTGGCTAGTTATTCCTCATCCCCCTTCCTTTCTCCCCATATTGTGCCACAGTTTCTTTCTTTGCATTTTTTTTTGTGGACCAGGGATGGAAATAATAAGAAATACTGCCTACAAGGCTTAAATATGCTGCTGTCTATTGTCTTGATCTTGCTGTGGATATCTCTTCTGCTCTGATTACAGATGACTCTGGAAACTACAGAAGTTCTGTGGTTTCTTTAAGGAAGAAGTATAATGTGCTTTCTTCCCTCAGAGAAAGAGCATAGTAAGGCCAGTCATAGTTATTTATGTGAAGGAGAAGGCAATATTAATCTGTTGAACATTATGATTAGATTCTTTGGTGCCAATCTAAATACAGACCTGTGAATGGAGATAAGTACACTGTGAGAAACTACAGAGTACTGATTGCATAGAGGCCATCAACAAGGTTGTTCTCTATTCATTCCCAAGTCTGCATGGAGTAGTATATATTTAAAGCATTTCCTCATCTTAGGCAAGTCACTAAAAGAGTAAATTATAGCTAAAGCAAAGACTCTTAGGAAGAAAAACTCTGTATTTGAAACTCTTTCCTTTTCTAAGTGAATTTCTTTCTTTTTTTTTTTTTGGAGAGTCTTTTGCTATAGGGCATGTGCACTCACCAGAAAGACAGAGAGAGACAGAGAAATAGTAAGTGAGAAATCACCCCCAGGGGGGATGGCCACGTCACAATCCCTTCTCCTCCATTCTCCTCTTGGGATCTTGGGCACGCACAAACACGCGCCCGGCATGAGTGTAAGCCACCGGGTCCGGGACTTGAACCGTGGTTGACCACATGGGAGTTCAGCGACATAGCCTTTATGTTAACTGCTGGTACCCATTTCCCAGTGAATTTCTCACAGTGGACTTCCAATAACTCTTCTATTCCAGTTCCATCTCTTATTAATTTATGATTAACCAAGTTGTATGATCTTTTTCCTGTGCATAACCCCTTATCCATAGTTTTATCTTTTATGGTTTTAGTTGTCTACAGTCAACCGTGGTCTGGAACAGGTAAGTACAGTACAATAAGGCATTTTAAGAGAGAGACCACACTCAAATAATTTTTATTACAGTATATTGTTATGCTTAGTCTAGTTTATTATTAGTTACTATTAATTTATTACTATGCCAAATTTATAAATTGAACTTTATCATAGTATGTATGTATAGGAAAAATATAGTATGTATTAGGCTTCAGTACTTGCTTCAGTTTCAGATATCTAATGGAGCTCTTAAAACACATGCCCCATAGATAAAGGGGGGGTCTATTGTACCTTCTGTATTTTACTTCTTTGCTTAGAATCTCACCTTTTTCCTAGAATGTAATAGTTTCCCATATGCCCTGTCTTCATGTGTTTACACCATCTCCTTCTAGGGCGTTTCCTAAATACCCAAGTGGATAAAATTTTTTTCCTTTTTTTTTTGAATTGTACCTGCCATCCTTTCTGCCATGGAATTTTGATTACAGGATTTTAAAAAATAGTGTGTCATATATTGTTTTTGAATGAGTGCTTCCCATAACCTTCTATTAATAGATTATGAATTCTTACTGAGGAGGCAATCTTTAATCTTCTTTTCCTCATAACCTGGTATTATGTCTATGCCATAGTAGAAAACATAAAGTATTTGTTGAACAGATAGACTCTTTTTCAGTGGCCAATCTAGCAAGTCTTACTTCTTCCAGGCCTTTCATATTTGGGTCATTGACAGTGAAAATGCCTATCCATGAGCTACTTGCATTGTAGCTAGTGACTGGTCATCAAGTAAGCATCCAGGCAAAGCATGGTAGCATCTTGTATTAGGATGGTAAGAACTATGGAAAGATATGGGTTGATTTATAATTTGGATTTTAGTGAGGAAGTAACTAAGACATAGAGAAGTTTACAGTCACAGGTGCTAATAAGTGGCAGAGATAGCTAAAAGGAAGCAAAATGTAAGACTTGGTGAGGAAATGGATATGCATACTGAAGGGAAAAGAGGTATTAGGGATGACCTGAAAATTTCTATTTTTTTCCAACCAAATGGATAGTAGTGCCTGTTATTGAGATGGTGAACTCAAAGAAAACCAACATTTTAAAGGGGGAGGAGATGATTAAGAGTTTTATTTGGGGGTTGGCATTTAGATGGGGGTGAGGGATGGAGGTCTAAATTAGGGAGTCATCAGTGTATAGATGATCCTCAGAGTCATGGGCATGGATAAAGTATAGAATGAGGAGAGAAGACTGCATGAGATTTAACCTTGAAGAATCCCTACTGATAAAGACTGGGAAAAGAATGATGCGGTGCTAAGTGAGCTTAGACTATGTCATACCCATTAGTAAACTAGGTATCTGAGGCAAATCAAAGGTGAAGAGGTTTGGAAGTTTGACTATGAAGAGGAGAGGGCAGAATATGAAGAAAATAATTGCTAAGTGGTTTTTTTTTTCTATTTTTATTTTATTTATTTATTTATTTATTTATTTATTTATTTATTTATTGGAGAGGTTTCATGCATTATTTATTTATTTATTGGAGAGGTTTTTCCCGTAGAACGTGTGCACTTGCCAGAAAAACAGAGAGAGACAGAGAGACAGAAAGCTAGAAATCACCCCTCAGCGGGGATGGCCATGCTGCCATCCTTTCTCCTCCACTCTCCTCTCCTGATCTTGGGCATGCATGCACATGCAATCAGCGTTGAGTTTAAGCCACAGGATCCGGAACTTGAATCACCATCAACTACATTTGAGTCCAACGACATAGCAATTGCTGGTCCCTTCTTTCTATTTTACCTGCAATTGAGAAAGCTCATACAGATTTGAGGAGGTCAAAGATAAGCAGAGTAGTGATTGTCTTCTGTGTTTCTGAAAAGCAGGAGAGGATGAGTACATAGCAGGATAATTGGCCTTTGACAATAGGATAAAGGATATTTAAAGCTATAATTGATATGAATGTTTTATAGAAAGAGCTTGAAGATATTCCCATCTTAAGACTCTTGCTTCCTCTGTCATATTAGATTGTTTGCTGAGAGCAAGAGAAGTACTTGATGGTGTCAGAGGTGATAAGAGAAGGGAGAACAATTGAAATAGTTGTATGAAGCAGTGGGAACTTTGCATAGCTATGAAATAAGATAATGTGGTCAAGTCACAGATCTGGTTGAAGTTGACCTTCAATAATTTATAGTGGCACCAATTGATCTAGTTGGGAGGTTTCCCCAGAAGCCTTTAACTGCCCAGTATTGAAGAATGTGCTAGCTGGGTTCATCCAGATTGTGGATTTTGCCATACAAGTAGGATATAAAGATAGGCAAGGGAGTATAGAATATTTGAAAGAATATTATTTAAAGTAATGACAATAGACTCAAAGCTAGAGAGGGAGGGAAGAGAATACAGGAATGGCATAATTGATAGAGGAAAGGTTAAAGGGATGTCCCAGTGGAAGGGGAAAAATGGAGGGCTAGCTGATGGATATATCAGTGAGGTTGAAGAAAAGGTGTTGTGGGATTATTATTTTTTTAAAGATTTATTTATTTAACTTTATTATTATTATTTTCCAGTTTTATCAGAGAGAGAGAAAGAGAGAGAGGGAAAGCAAGAAAGCAAGCTAACAGGTCCAGGACTTGAATCATGGTCACCCATGTGGAAGTCCAGCACCTTTAACCACCACACCATCTACTTGTCCCTGTTGTGAGATTATTTAACTAGCTGGAAAAGGAGATTGTGATGGAAGAGCTAGGTGATTGAAATACTGACTTTGAAGGCAAGGCAACTTGGGGAGACGATAAGGTCCTGGGTAGTGAATCACATGGTGAAAGTAGAGTGACTAACTTCAAAGACCTTGGGAGAATTGAAGTCAAAGCAATGTGCATATGTCGTAACCAAAATATTTTGTGTGTTGTGGGATGGGGGTGGGTATAGCTTATTTAGATAAGGTAATGGTGATTTAAAATTTTTTACTTTGATGAAATGTATGTGATTTTCAGCATCACAAGATAAATAAAACCCTGCTTTAAATATCACAACTTTTCTAGGTGGTGTCATCCACTTAAATTAATTCTGTATTTTGATCCATAGCTAGTTTTACTTTAATTTGGGGACATTTACCACTCTCTCACATTAACTTTACTATTTTGGGGGGCTTGGAGAAAACACCATTGGTAATTTCTTCTGATACCCATTCTAGACCTTTAGGTTGTGTTAGGCACCTAAAAATAGCTCCACAGCCCCTGTGGGATAGAGCTAATTTAAGCTGTCCAGACTTCTTCTGAAAGAGGGTTCCAGGAAGAACAATCTCTCACTCTATAATTTTTCCCTGAATTTAGTTTCATAGATGGAGGCCAGTTTGCCCTCCTAGGTGGTGAGTTGTTTCCTTGGCTAGATGTGAAAGAACCAGGAGAAGACAAGTTTGGGGCCTATGTGCTTGAGATACTCAGAAAGACTAACTCCCAGAGGCAACTCTCTTGGCCTTCACCTGGTTCTTTTACAGTTTATCTATAAGCTTGAGTAGTCACCATGGGTCTTATCTGCCTTATCATTTAGAGAGTCATGAACAACATTAAAGATAATTTTCAGAAAAATGTAAAATCATGACTCTCATATAGCTCTGAAAATGATACTAAAGATTTTATTTATCATGATTTTACAACTGGCTGAAAGGTAAAAATGAAAAAGCACAAATTTAAAGGAAAGTTAACAAGAGTGTGTGAATGAAGGCAAAACATTTCTGCTGACTGAGGAATTCTAGAAATCATTTGAACTTTTACTGGTAGGACAGAATTTGCCTGTCGACACAAGGATTACTTAGCATGGCTGTCAGTTATCTCCAATTTACAGTTAAAAAATAACTTCCATAGTCTCAGAATCAGATAATTCAGAAGAGTGAGTTGCAGATAACACAGAGTTTTCTATTGAGCACAAATTCTTCCCCATGGCAAGAGAAGCTACTCTGTCCTTCAGATGCTCTGTTCCTTGTTCTGCTGGTTTCTTGCAGAATAGGTGACTTGAATTGTTACATTTTTACTTCTGGGCTCCTCAATTAGATAATGTCTCTGTGGCATAGGTCAAAAATGTAAAATTTTGGGACCAGCACTTGGTGTAGTGGCTATGCTGCTGGACTCCCATGTAGTTGACTGGAGTTCGAGTCCTGAACCCGATGGCTTAAACTCATGCCAGACACATGTGCGTGTGTGCCCAAGATCCTGAGAGGAAAATGGAGGAGAAGAGATAGCAGTGTGGACATCCCCCCTGGTGGGTGATTTCTTGATTTTTGTCTCTCTGTCTTCTCTCTCTTTCTGGTGAGTGCACATGCCCTACAGCATAAACCTCTCAAATAATAGGTAAAATTTTCATATTTAAATATACATTTAGGGAACATATCATATGTAAATATATATTTATGGAACATTTCATTTAATAAATGTTGATTTATTAAATGAAAATTTTTCTTTGTCTTTATTACTTTGGTGTTGTAGAACTAGAAAAAGTATGATGGGATGGTGGAGATTAGATAGGGAGATGGAGAAGAAAACAAAATAGGTTTTCCTTTATAAAAAGAGATTAGTAGAGCATGACTTTATTTCTCTGTTGCAGGATCTCCATGAGCTGGTGGTACATGCTCTTTGCACATGGATTCTCATGGCTGGGTGGGATCTCCTGCATGGTTAATTAAATTATTAAATTACCATAACTAATTAAACTACCATAATTGTGTGGAGATACACTCTTCATCCTGTGAAGAGTGGCCCTTCAGCATAAATTCTGAAAGAGCAGTAGCCCACAGAGACTTTGTTTAATGGGTGCCTTACCTGGGTGTGTTAAATCCCCTCAAACTCACTTACCTAGGTTTTGAGAGGTAAAAACCAGTGATTCTTAAGCTTAACATTAAGCACATTGGAGCCATCTGGAGAATTTTGGAAAATGCCCATCTCACCACCTCAAGAGTATCAGATTGAATTGGTCTGGGTGGATCTGGGCCTGAGTATTTTAAAAAATTCCCTAAATGATTATAATGTGCAGTGAGGGGTGAGAACTGTTGGTCTAGGCAGTGTTTCTCAAATGTGGCTGATGATTATAGTCCCCAAAGAGTTCCTTTTAAAAACACTAATTCCTGGGCCTCTCCTTTGTGACTTCAGTTTGGTGGGCCTAGGGGAGGACAGAGAAGCCTATTTAACAAGCCTTGCAGTTGGGTAAGGGCTGCATTTATAAGCTGCCAACAGGATTCCAAGCCTCAGGATTTGGTTTACAGGGCAGTCTGAAACTTCTTTGCTAAAAAGTAGGTTTTTAAGGATGGCCTTTTATTAAATTTATTAAATTTATATTTGGAGAAGGTATTTATAGAGATAAACTTATGTAGTTTGGTTATATCTTGATTGGCATGTGAAAGTAAAGCTTTCTAGATTTAGAGCTGTGATAGGCAGGAAGCTGGCTCTTCAGAAGATAGCCACAATTCTAATCCCTGGAAGCTAAAATGTTACTTTACTTGGATAAAGGTTCTTTGCAGATGTGATTTCAATTAATGATCTTGAGATGAGATTATTTTGGATTAACCACATGGGCTTCAAATGTCACCACAAATATTGTTATATGAGGCAGAACAGTGAGATACCTGACATGCACAGAGAGGAGAAGGTAATGTGAAGATGAGGACAGAGACTGGCCGCAAATCATGGAACACCAATAGCCATCAGAAGCTGGAAGAGACAAGTCACTGATTCTCCCCTCAAACCACTGGAGGGACCATGATCCTTCTAATACCTTGGCACAATGAAGCAGTATTCAGAATCTGACCTCCAGAATTGTGAGGGATTAAATTTCTCTTGTTTTAAAATTATTTTATTTAACTCTATTTAATTTGACCAGAAAGGGACAGAGTGAGAAAGAGAGAGAGAGAGAAAGAGGCAAAGTGAGAAAGGAAGCCACCGGGTCCAGGACTTGAACCACCATCGGCCATGTGGGAGTCCAGCACCTTTAACCACTGTACCACCTGCTAGTCCTGCTCTTGTTTAAAACCATGATTCTGTGTAATCTATTAGAGCAGCCATGAACTAAAAAGGGGCTCCCCAAACATTATTTTGTACACAAATCCTTTAGGGAACAGGGCGCAACTGTGATTCTTTAGCAGTGGGTATGGAGTGGTGTCCTGGAGGCTGCTACATTTCTTTCCTTTTTAAAAAATTTTTTTGCTATAGGGACCAGCAGTTAGTGTAATGGCTACGTCGCTGGACTCCCACATAGTCGACCACGGTTCGAGTCCCGGACCCAGTGGTTTAAACTCACGCCGGGCGCGTGTGCGTGTGTGCCAAGATCCCAAGAGGAAAATGGAGGAGAAGGGATTGCAGCGTGGCCATCCCCCCATGGGGGGTGATTTCTCTCTTTCTGTCTCTCTGTCTCTCTCTGTCTGTCTGGCGAGCGCACGTGCCCTATAGCAAAAACCTCTCAAAAAAAAATTTTTTTTTTTTGCTATAGAGCACCTGTGATTGCTGGAGCAAATTCCATTCTCCTGGGATTTTGGGCACACATGCACACGTGCCCATTGTGTTTTTCAGGCTGCTGGGTCTGAGACTTGAACCACAAAGTCAGCCATGTAGTATCCTGCCACCTTAAGCACCATGCCACCTGTTGGAACTTTTTCTTTACTTTTAAAAGAAGTTCATTACTTTCTTACATGAGCAAGGTAGAACGAGGGAGAGAGTACCACCAACAGGGTCTTGATGCTGTGATCTAATGCCCAACCTCAACCATCCTTGGATCAAGGAAGTGCAGGTGACTAGCATACTCAGAGAGGTCTCTGGATGCAAATATGAAACCTTTCCATGTGGATCATCCTTGCATAGTGTTGTGTTTTACTGCTTCACCATCTGGTTTCTGTTGTTGCATTTCTGACAAGGTTTCTGAGTGATGCTGGCCGTACTTTGAGAAAAAAGTTTAAGTGGGTAAATATCAGATGAGGCTCAGCCATTGAGGTGGGAGACAGGGACCCTAAAAATATAGTTAGGATATAGCCCCAAATTGACTCACAAAATAGCCAAGTTTTAGGATGAAGACCACAGCTCAGAAGTAGCTCAGCTGTCACTGAACAGCTTGTTCACAACAGGCAGGTTGTAGCAGTGACTCAGGGGTTGACCTGGGTGGCATAACTTAAAGCAAATATAAGGGCTCACCACATTCCAAAAACAAGATAAGATAATGGTCTTTATGGCCCAAAGCATTTAGACAAAGAGAGTCTCATTACCTTTGTACCCACTCCAGAATCAGGAAAAATAACTAAACCCGTTTAGCATATGACCCTCACCATGAGGGGAATGCATGTACAAACCCTTCCTGAGGATAAGACTGGACAATGCCCCCCTTAGCTATGAGATAAAACCCTATCTCAGTTCCTCTTTGGCAATTCATTTGGGATCCACTTCCTGCTTGGGGGTTCTGTTCTTCTTTCCCTCTCTTAATGAAGTCTACTTTTCTATCCCTTCTCTGTGCTGTTAACTCTAATTGTTTGTGAATATGAGACGAATCATTCATTGCTGTTCCTGCATCAAATATTGAGTCCATGCACCCAAACTTCTTGTGTCACCATGGTGGTGCAGCTAAGATGCTGATACTCTGAGGCTAAGGGCAAAGGGGAGGTCTGACTTTGGTTCCCATCCCAATCTAGACAAGCTTGACTCTATAACATGTACCTGTAATCCTAGCTAACTGGGAGTCTGGCATGGGAAGATCCTGATCTTCCAGCAGATCCACAACAGCATCACTCAGAAACCATGTCAGAAATTCAGCAACAGAAACCAGACGGTGGTACAGCAGTGAAACACAACACTCTCTACAGATGATCCACATGGAAAGGTTTCATATTTGCATCCAGAGACCTCTCTGAGTATGCTAGGCACATGGCAAGACCCTGTCAAAAATAAATCTCTCTCTTATAAATTAAGAAAGTAAATAAGTAAACTTAAAAAATAAATCAAGCTGGTATGAGCATGGAAATGCTTACTGAAGAAAGAAACTAGGCAGTTTTATGAAAGTTTTTTGAGCCCATTCTAGTCACATCTAACTCTTCTTTAAATCATGTCATATAGTCACTGACAAAGGGAAGATCAGAATTCATGCAGCTGCCCAGATAATTGAGATAAAAATTAATTAGTTGGTGGCCTCCTTTCCCACTATGGTAGTTAAGGCCTGGCTAAAAATGGTGTGCAGTCATCTTAATGTAACAAAGGGGTAATTTCTTCAGTAGAAGCATCTGTAACGTGCCATTGTTTTCTGAGTGCCAGAGGAAATTTCTGTGCCTATTGAGAATGAGTGTGGGTGCAGAGGTTTTATTTAATTTTAAAAGCCATAAAAGCTGAAAATTCAAAAGAACTTGTACCCCATGGTTAATTCTAATGCTAGGTGTTGGTGAAGAGTTTTAGTCCTATAGTTTTGGACTGATTTAACAGCAAAGTTGAATTTAGCATCAGTCTAAGTGTGGTTTTTAATTTGGTGTTGAGTAACCAAGGTATTCTGGTGCAGATGAGCAAAGAAGGAAGAAACAATTTATTTAAATGCAGCCTCCTTTGATAATAGACAAGGTGCAAACAAAAACCCCAGTTGTGACACTTGGGTGATGCTGGAATACCACACAGCTTCCCTAAGTGAAATTGTCCTGTCTTTTAGAGGTAATACTGTTTTTGGAAATTTGATTTCCAATTTCTTTGCTCTCTTCGTCTCTTCTTCTTTTGTTAAAGTTGTTTCTAGGGACCAGCAGTTAGCATAATGGCTATGTCTCTGGACTCCCATGTAGTCGACTGCGGGTCATGTCCCAGACCTGGTGGCTTAAACTCACGCCAGGTGTGTGTGCATGTGTGCCCAAGATCCTGAGAGGAGAATGGACGAGAAGGGATTGCAGCGTGGCCATCCCCCCTGGGAGGGTGATTTCTCACTTTCTGTCTCTCTGTCTCTGTCTGTCTGGCGAGTGCACACGCCCTTTAGTAAAAACTTCTCAAAAAAAAATTTCTATTTATTTCTTCCATGAGAGAGGGAGAAGCAGAGAGAGAGACACACACCCAGCAAGGTTTTCAGCTAGCCAAGACCTTAGGCACATGAATGCATCTGGCCTGCAGGGAGATGCTGGGACATGAACCTGAGACCTTCCCATGTAATCTCAGCATTGTGGAGCATTGTTACTGCTGCACCACCATGGCTGGCTGATCCTCTTTATTGTTATCTGCTTGAAAATCTTTGGGGTGCTGTAAAGAAATTTTTCTTTTTATTTCTTTCTTTTAATTTATTATGACAAACTATACATAACATAGTATTTACCATTTTAATCATTTTAAATGTACAATTCAGCGATATTAAGCACATTCATTCATTACCACTGTCAATGGGAAAAAAAAACACTCTGGATAATAATAGTAGTAATAATAATAATGTAGTTTATTACTAAGCAGGAAATTGACTGACTAGACCTGGAGAAAGACAAGCGTGTTTCTCAGGGTGCTGAGATACAGTGGCTTCTTTGATTTAGTTCTGAGAGCAGGAGAGCTGTCAATTAGCATAAGACGTTAAGATGTCCTTTATATTGGTGTGACCCAAAAAGATGGGACGTCTGGAAGTGGAGGCTTGTACATTATATGTGACATTGAAATTCTGAGAGTAATTAGTAAAGAGAAACACAAGTCCTCTCTTTCTGAAAGAAATCAGCAAAAGAATGTCTGTGCTTTACTCTTAGAGATAAGAAGGCTTATTATGCATCATAAAAACACTATGCCTGGAACAGGATATAACATCCTATTATCAATGATCTGTTAATGTTTGTAGGCCTGTTAATATTTGTAGGTGTGACTCTTCCAGGCTCCCTGGAAACTACTTTGGTAGGAAAAGTCGTCAGAAGTTAAGAGTTCAGTCCTCACCACTATCGGGTTCTAGAACATTTTCATCATCCCAAGCAGAAACTCTATATCCTTTAAACAGTAACTATACATTCTTTCCTTATCCTGTGCAGGTAAGCACTATTCTACTTCCTATCTCTATGAATTTGCCTGCTCTACTCGTATAGATGGACTCATACTGTATTTATGTTTTGTGTCTAGCTTATTTCACTTAGCATATTTTCCAGGTTCATCCATATTGTAGCATATATCAGAATTTCATTATTTTTCTTTTCTGAATATTCCATTGTGTCTATATACCACATTTTGTTTATCCATTCATCTATTTATGAACATTTGGGATGTTTCCACCTTGTGGCTATTGTGGATAATTTTTAATTTATTTTTATTTTTAATTAATTATTATTACTATTATCTTCTAGTTTTGCTATAGGGTGTGTGCTTTCACAGGAGAGACAGAGAGAGAGAGAAAGAGAAA
>NW_006203672.1:132846-140834 GCF_000334495.1 Tupaia belangeri chinensis
ACTCTTTCTGGGGGAATGATCACACCACAATCTCTTCTCAGTTCTCCTCTTGGGATTTTGGGCATGCTTGCACATGCAACCAATGTGTTTATCAAGCCGGGTTCAGGACTCAGACTACACAATCAGACATATGGGATCCAGTCACTTTAATCACCAAGTCACAAGCTGGTTCTCACTTTTTTTGTGTGCGTGTGAGATTTTTGCTACAGGGCACGTGCGCTTGCTAGAAAGAGAGAACCAGAGAGACAGAAAGTGAGAAATCACCCCCCGGGGGGATGGCCATGCCGCAGTCCCTTCTCCTCCATTCTCCTCTTGGGATCTTGGGCACGCACACACACGCGTCCAGCGTGCGTTCAAGCCACAGGGTGCAGGACATGAACCATGGTCAACTACATGGGAGTCCAGTGACATAGCCATTACGCCAACTGCTGGTCCCAGTTCTTACTTTTTTAAAATTAAAAGTTAAAAATAACTTTTGAGAAGTCCATGCTTTTTCTTTTAAGATAATGAAAGATATTCTCATGAAAACAGGTTGGGATTCATTCCATTAGGACAAAGTGTCTTCTTTATCTTTGTATATATTTGAAGAAATCTTAATGAATGAGTTTTGCCATCAATGGGAACTGGGAGGAGATGCTCAGAGGTGGAAGAGGACAAATAGTCACGGGAAAAACTACTCTTAGACTGGAATCATTAGGCTAATGCACTGACCTGTGCTTCAGAAGTTCCATTCTGGCCCTCCTGCAATACCTCTTCACAGAGAAGTGGGCTGAGTGGGTATGCCCACTTAGTGCAAGACCATGTATGGTATTTGAAACCTCAAATTCCTGGCCCCCAGGAACCTTTAGCCTATTTCTAGGGTTCCTTTTCTGTAGTAATTCATACTACTGGTATTTGCATGCCTAGAACTAGGACTGATGGTGGCCAAGGGGGACTTGTTTCCTTTAAGTAGATGGTGCCTGTGAGGCAGAACCCTGATGGGAAGGGAAGGTGAATGGGCCTCACCATGGGTTTCTAAGCAATGTTACCCGTATTTGCGGTTATTTCCGATCTTGAAAGAACTCAGAACATTGATAGAATATTATAGTGGGGGGACCAGCAGTTTGCGTAAGATTATGTTGCTGGACTCCCACGTAGCTGACTGTAGTTTGCGTCTGGGACCCAGTGGCTTAAAACTCACACCGGGCGCATGTGCGTGCATGCCTAAGATCCCGAGAGGAGAATGGAGGAGAAGGGATTGTGGCGTGGTCATCCCCCCAGGGGGTGATATCTCATTTTGTGTCTCTCTGTCTCTCTCTGTCTGGCAAGCGCATATGCCCTATAGCAAAAACCTCTTAAAAAAAAGGAACATTATAGTGGGTGAATGATATGATGCACAAGAACAATTGTGAAGTAAATTAAAGTCATCTTATATATGACTGCTGATTTTCCTTTTCTAGTACTTCTTTCTGCTGTCCCCTACCCTCTGCTGTCCCACCCAAGTATATGTCAAGCATGTGATGAAAAGCAGCAAGAACCAAAAATATTCCTCCATTCTGAGGGTTGTTGTAGAGAGGCATGCCATTTATGGAACACAGAAATGGTTTATTACCTGTTGATGATAACATGTATAGTATTCTCAACTGCACTGGTCTGAGAAGTATTTCATGTTAGGCAAATTCTCTTTACAAGCCAATGATACATAGTGATTGAATGTTTGAAAAATAATAATGAGAATAAATAATAATAATACTCTAAAAAATGAAAAGCTATTTGATGATGATGTGCATAGTAATGTCTTTGTCTTAACTGATATGCATGGTAATTGGGCTGGAAAAAGAAATGTAATACACTGTAAAGAAATATGTGGTTAAATGTAATATAAAAAAAAAAAGTTAAAAAAGGAAAAGAAAAAAAAAATCAAGATCCAGAAAGTCAAAGGGCTTAAGAATCTCCTAAGTAGTCAATGGCAGGAGCTGGGTTTGAAATTTGCAGTTCCTCGATTCCTTCCCACAACTTCACAGGTGGAGGCTTCCCAACCAGGCTTTTGTGACAGAGTAATTTAAAGACCTAGTGAGACCGGGGTCCCAGAGTGACCAGGTTCCTAGCTAGCAGTTGGGATTTGGGAAAGGGCCAATGTTTTTGGATCATCCTCATAATTTAGGGACAGTCTTACCTGATCTGTTCACAATCTGCTCATACATCTGTTATTTCAAGTCAAATGGTTTGAGAACATGAAATGTCATATATATGTAAGATGCTAAGGAAAATGTGAGCAAGGGGAGTGTGGGCATCAATTCCTGAGGTCCTTTGGTTTGGAAATGTATCGACTATACTAGACGAGCAGCGAGAGGCAGTAGTGACCTCCTTTTATGTGTGCTCTTTGCCCTCCATCCTTTCCCTCGCTTCTCTTTCAATCCTTTTTATGTCATCTCATTAGGGGACAAGGAAAGGTTCTGAGTGGGCAGTACCTGGGCTGGATAGAAACACTGAGCAGTCTGGCTAAATTAGGCCAAGCTGACAAGTCAGGCTAACAAATGCATCTTGACATCTCAGTCCACTGCTAGTGTCCCAAAGGCAGCAGGCCAGGCGATTGTCAGTGGCATTCCAGCTGCCATCAGAGCCGAAGGCACAATGACAAAGTGGAACAAGTTTGTGTGTAATGGCCTTCTGCTGTGTTTTCAGGATCTTTGTCCTTCCTCTACCCTCTTGTATTTTCCTTCCTCCAACCCAGCCCTGACTTCTAGCCACCTAGTTGTTGTATTCTGGGTGTCCAAGTTTTTTCCTGGCCATCTGCTTCCTTCTTAAAAAGGTTTTTAAAATAACCTTGTTCTTCTGCATTATAATCACAACGCTAAAATCTCATACCCTGGTAGATACTGTTTTGATTTAAATAATTTATACAAAGGTGGGAATTGGTAAGCTTAACACAGGGATATTTTGCATTTGTAATAAGAGATTGTTGACACAAATGAATCTCTTATTGGTATATTAATATAGAAGAAACTTTTTTTTTTTTTGGAGAGATTTTCACTATAGGGCGTGTGCGCTCGCCAGACAGAGAGAGACATAGAGACAGAAAGCGAGAAATCACCCCCCAGGGGGGATGGTCACGCCGCAACCCCTTCTCCTCCATTCTTCTCTCGGGATCTTGGGCATGCATACACACGCGCCTGGTGTGAGTTTTAAGCCACTGGGTCCAGGACGTGAACCGCAGTTGACTACGTGGGAGTCCAGTGACATAGCCATTACGCTAACTGCTGGTCCCACTATTTTTTTTTTTTTTTAAATAGACAAGGAACTTTTTTTCCTCCCTTGTTTCTACTCAGATCTAATGGGACTGGGGGAATCTAGTGGGAAATTTCCCTCTTTCACATAGCAGACACTTAACATGTGTCATCTCATTTTATCTTCATATGACCCTATGAAAGTATAGGCCAGATTTTCCCAATGAGGAAACTAAAGCCAAGAGAGATCAAGAAATTTGCCCAAATCACAGTTTGTAAGAGCTAGTGTTGGATTCAAGCTCAGCTTGTCTCACATTTTTCAGATGTAGCACAGCTCCATGTAAAGGACCAGGACCCAAAATTAGTTCTGGATTCTAGTCTCTGTGCTGGTGGCAAAGGGGGTGAGAGATGAGGCCGGAAGTGAGGGATGGGGGCAGATTATTGGGGGGTCTTTTCCACTGGGTTCAGCAAGGAGATTGACTTCATTGTATAGAAGGAGTAGGCTGAAAGTGTCTGGCAGGTCTTCCATGTCTTTTTCTCTAGGACCCTGCATACATCAGGAGCCCATGCCACCTCTGCATCTCTCTTTTGTTACTGTGGCATCCTGGCCTGGATTTCCTCACAGAGTCCAGGCCTGACAGGCAACATTGTTGTCTTGGGAGGAGAAGAGGGAGTGTGACTAGAGAGAGGTAAGATGCAGGGAGTAGGCAAAAAAGAGAAAAAAGAAATATTTCAGCAAAAAACAAGTCTCCTCTTTGCCATTTTGCACTGCTATCTTCCTAGTTATATCTCCAATGGAAAAGGTTACTTAGAAATGGAGTTAAATAATGAACAGTTAGTGGATTTTGTATATACTTAGGGCTTTAAACTGTCGCTGCTTATAAGGGACCCAAAGATCAAGGAAGGGAAATTGAAACATTAAAAGTAACCTGACTACTAAAGAAATAGTGACAATTCAATCACTTTAAAATTTTTTTCTTGATATTTTTAATTGTTGTCATCACTTTGTGAGACACAAAGACTTCTCCTCCACCCTTTTGGGTACGAAGGACGTACACAGGGAGAGCTGGATGGAGCAGGAGTAGATGTAATGTGTGATGAGATACCTGTGTAGGTGCTAGGAATTATTTCTGTGACTGACCTCCTGTGCCCAACAGTTTTCATCTTTCTCTCTGTGCTGTGCTAATGAGTAAGTCATTTTTGCATCATATAAAATTGCCTTCTAATCGACTCTACCATGCCATTTACCTCATAGCAGCACCAAACAAGCTGAAATTCCTTTGGCTATGAGGTCTTTATTTTAATTCTTTGTCTCTCCTCCTTGTATCTTGATTTCTCTCTCTCTCTCTCCTTCTCTTTTAAACATAGGGTGTGTGTGCTTATTGGAGAGAGAGGTAGAAACAGAGAGGGAAAGTGAAAAATCACCCCCTGGGGGAGGTGACCATTCCACAGTTCTTTCTCTTCCATTCTCCTCCTGGAATTTTGGGCACATACACACATGTGCCCAGCATGATTTTCAAGTTACCAAGTTCAGTATATGAACCATGGTTTATTTACCACATGGTAGTCCATTGCCTTAACCACCATGCCAAACAATACCCTTTTGTTTCATCTGCTCCCTTTCCAGACAATATAAACCCTTCTTTCCAACTGTGTGAGTCATGCTATAATAATATTTGCTATTGGGACCAGCAGTTAGCGTAATGGCTATGTCACTGGACTCCCACGTAGTTGACCACGGTTCAAGTCCTGGACCCGGTGGCTTAAACTCATGCCGGGCGCGTGTGCGTGCGTGCTCAAGATCCCGAGAGGAGAATGGAGGAGAAGGGATTGTGGTGTGACCATCCCCCCTGGGGGGGTGATTTCTCGCTTTCTATCTTTCTGTCTCTCTCTGTCTGGTGAGCCCACACACCTTATAGCAAAAAAAAAAAAAAAAAAAAAAAAACTCTTAAAAAAAAATTGCTATTTAGTGACTATCTCCTGTGTGCCAGGTGATTTATATGTAGACTCTATAATCCTCATATTACTTCTGCAACAATGTCATGGTCTCTATTTTACAGTTAAGGAAGATTGAGGCTTGGAGAAATATTAACTTGTTGAAGTAGATACGGGTGATATGTGACTGAACTGGAACATAAATCCAGGACTGTGTGACTCTAGGCTTGTCCCCAAATGGTTTTATCTCTTGCAATACTTTGGGCATGGAAGAATGGAGCAGGAAGGTAATGGTTATATGTTGGAGAATGTTTACAGTATTGAGACCAGCCTTTGAGAACCAGTCTGTCTTTATACTCTCCCATCTATGTGGAAACCATTACAAAGACCCTGGACCAGCCAGTGGTATGATGGTTAAGGTCCTGTATCCTCCCACATGACTGACTGTGCGGTTCAAGTCCTTGACCTGGTGGTTTGAAAAAAATGCTGGGCACACCTGTGTGCTTTCCCAAAATTCCAAGAGGAGAATGGGAGAGAAGGGATTGCATTGTGGCCACCCACCAACTCTGGGTGGGGGAGGTCCTTTCTCACTTTCCCTCTCTCTCTGTCTCTGTCTGTGTCAGGTGAGTGCATGTGCCCCATGGCAAAATGGAAAAAACAAACAAACAAACAAAAAAAACCCAAAAAACAAAAAACAAAAAGACTCTGGGTTGTGGGAAAGCTCAGGGTGGGTTGCATTACTTCTCTTACTCTTGAAAGCTGCTTGAGTTCCCCCTTTCCCCTCAAAGCAAAGGCAATGTCTCACCTGCCAACGGTACAGTATGACCTCAACATAATTAGAGGGGATTTCTTATCTTCTTATTGAGAGTCTTACATTTTAAATGTTAGAATTCTGTTGAAGATTTGTGACTGGGAAACTTAAAGTCAGAAAAAAAATTTTGAATGAATAAAAGTGAAATGAATTTTCTATGATAAAGCCTGTTTTCTTGTTGTGTTTCCTTCTCTCACCAACTTTTGCTGTACCTGAATATTTCCCTTAGTAACTTATTTCCATTTCAAAAAATGTCTAAGAAAGAACTAACTTTCCTGTTACAAAATAGTATTTTCACTTATTCCTCACTGTGGCACTGAGAGGTAGGCTTATTACTATATGAGACCTAAAGGGATAAAATAACTTGATCAGTCTTACCTGTGTATAAATCCCCAGCTTACCACTTCAGGCCTGGATAACTTCAGTCCCTTTCTACCAGGGCATGCAGCAGACAGGAGCCAACGAAGGAGCCTCCCTGAGTACAGGGTGAAGATGGCAGTTATTGTTGGTTGGACAACTTGAGGAAATTCAGTGTGTAAGACCTGCTGGAGGCTGGGGTTATTAGAGAGAGGGATGAGGCAGATATAGGCCAATGGAAACAGCAAGAACACTACCAGTAATATCTGCTGAGAGCACTTGTGGTACTTAGCATTTCGTAAGTTTATTACTACATTCCATCCTGTGAGTAGAAAATATAGTCTCATCTTACAGGGAAACAACTAAAGTGCAGAGAGGTTGATAGTCACTCCTGGTCATAGAGTTAGGCTGACAGAGCCAGGCTAGTGTGAGTCTAAAGCTCATGTTTCGACTAGTCTACATGATGCCTGAACAGAAAGTCTTCATTTTTCATACACTCACCCCCAACCCCAGGCTAGAGTAGAAGAAAACCCTGAAGCATTTTCCAATTAATTTCTTAATCCTTCACTCTGAGAAGGGACAAAGTTGAGGGGGTTGTATTCTCACACTAACATAGGGATTCTTAACTATGAATGCCAATAAGTGAATAAAATTAGAGAATCAGTGAACTTTAATTGGAAAAAAATTCCTTTTTACTTTCTCTGACTGCGATGTATTTCGTTTTTGGGAAAGTCATGACGCATTTTTGCATGGAAAAATACATCATGACTTTCCTGACACCCTAATAACTTGTCTTTCAATTACAAATAGAATAACAACAGGGTGACAGATGTTTTCATGCCACATTACAGTTTGACAGATACCACAAGATATCCTGTATCCAGCCCAACAGCAGTGGCACACAGGTAGTGTCAGTACTTGGGAGTTTGGAAGCCACATACATGGAAGACCTGGGTTCTATTCCAGGGCCACCCTGGACAACCCTGTTGCCCAATTGCATGCACCTGTAATCCTGGCTAATTGGAAGGTTGGGGCAAGAGGATCATGGCATGGAAAGACCTGTAAAAAAAAAAAAAAAAAGAAAAGAAACAAGATAAATCTATTTATTTAAATTTCCCTCTTACAAAAATTTTTTTGAATAATTATTTAAGTTTGTTTGTTTGTTTGTTTGTTTATTTATTTAAATTTGACCTGAGAGGGACAGAGTGAGAGTGAAAGAGAGAAAGAGGGAAAGTGGGATAGCAAGCCACCAGGTCTGGGACTCAAACCCTATGGTCGGCCATGTGGGAGTCCAGCAGCCTTAACCACCATGCCACCTGCTGGCTCCTATTTATTTTTGACCACACAGAGACAGAATGAGAGAAAGAGAGAGAGGGAATGTGAGAAAGCAAGTCTTCGGGGTCGGGATTCGAACCGCAATCATCTACGTAGGAGTCCAGCACCTCAACTATTACGTCACGTTACCTGCTGGCCCCTTAATTACTCCAGTAATGCCTTCGCTTTAGCCAAAAACTGCTCTTTCCTGAGTATCCCCGCAGGACCAAAGCCCTACCACGTGAAGGGGCGTGGCCGTTTGCTCACGTGATCGAGTAGGCGGGGCCCGCTCGCCCGGAAGCCCATTGGCGACGCTCGTCCTCCTGCTCAGCGGCTTTGTTCGCCCGCCTCCAACATGGCGTCGG
>NW_006203672.1:141463-166378 GCF_000334495.1 Tupaia belangeri chinensis
AAAAGAAACAAGATAAATCTGTCTCTTTGTCTTTCCCTCTTACAAAAATTTTTTTGAATAATTATTTAAGTTTGTTTGTTTGTTTGTTTGTTTGTTTATTTATTTAAATTTGACCTGAGAGGGACAGAGTGAGAGTGAAAGAGAGAAAGAGGGAAAGTGGGATAGCAAGCCACCAGGTCTGGGACTCAAACCCTATGGTCGGCCATGTGGGAGTCCAGCAGCCTTAACCACCATGCCACCGGCCAGCCTTCCCTCTTACAAAATTTAAAAATAGAGTATAAATATTATGTATCATTTCTATCAAAAAATTAGGGATATCATTAGACTCATTGCTAAGTCTGGTTATTTAACACCTCAATAGAAACTTCTATATTACCATACCACAATTTAAAAAATTACCATAATTTCATAATTTATCAGCTTCCTTTGTAATTCAGTGGGTTTTATTTTATACATTAAAATGTTATTTTGAGGAGAGATTTATAGATATTACAGACTGCTAAAGGAGTTCATGGCCCAAGAATGATTAAGACCCTGCACAAAAGCATCTGGGACTAAGATGTTTCACACTCTTCTAGAGTATAGTGTGTCTGTGTCCTCTAGGAAGGCTGGTGCAAAAGAGGGCAGGGATCATACCTACTGGATGAATTCATTCACTCATTTATGTACTCCTATTGCTTATTGAGGAATCTTACTAAGCACTGTACTAGCCCCTAGGAACCCTGCCTCCTGGTGATTAAGTTCTAATAGAGAGTGATAGCTCTTAAACAACAGAAGAGGAAGAAATAATGCAGGTTGGAATTCTGAACAATGATAAGGTTACTCCTGGGCAAAAAGGGGAAGTTCTAGACAAAGGAAACAGCAAGTGTGGAGAGAGAGCTTTCCTAAGACAGGAAAGATAGAGAGGACCCTGGGTGTTTTGAGGGGCTAGAGTTGCATTGTTTAATATGGTAGCTACTAGCCACGTGTACTTTTTGAGCACTTAAAATAGGGCTGCTTTAAGCGAGATACACTGTGAGGACAAAGTATACATTGCATTTTGAAGACTTACTAAAAAAATTAAATCTCATTAATAACCTCTAAATAGTGATTATATGTAAATAAGATTAGGTTCAACAAAATACATTATTCCTAACTTACGACTATTAGAAAATATAAAATTACATGAGTACTGTGACTAGCAGTATATTTCTATTAGACAATACTGTGCTAGAGAATAGGAGAACAATTAGTACCTTATAATGATTACTGCTGATTATACATTTAGTTATCGTTAAATGTTTGTCAGAAATATGAATAGGAATTGGAATTTCTGTCTGTTTTATCATATCTTTCTATCTATCTGTCTGTCTATCTATCTATCTATCTATCTATCTATTCACACCATTTAATCTTAGATTTTTGCTGTAGAACACATACACTTGAGAGAGACAGAGACAGAGAGAGAGAGGGAGAGAGAAATCACTCCCCAGGGGAATGGCCATGCTGAAATTTCTTCTCCTTCATTCTTTTCTCAGGATTTTGGGCACACATGCCCAAAATGTACCCGTATGTTTTTCAAGCTGCCAGATCTGGGACTTGAACTGTGGAGTTGACCATGTGGGATCTAGAGCCTTAACCACCACATCACCTGCTGGCTCATCCAACAAATATTTGAACATTTACTAGAGATATGCTGATGAGAAAGGTAGAACCCTTGCTGCTGTAGACTGAATGTGTCTCCCCAAATTCACATGTTGCTATCCTAACCTCCAGTATGATGTTATTAGGAGGTGGGGCCTTTGACAAGTGATTACTGCACTTATAGAGACTCAGGAGAACTCCTGGTCCCTTTCACTATGTGAGGACACAGTGAGAAGTGAGCTGGCCAATTATGAACCAAGAATTGAGTCTTTCCCAGATTCTGAGACTGCTGGTGCCTTGATTTTGGCCTTCCTAGACTCCAGAACTATGAGAAATAAATTTTTGTTCTTTTAAGCAACCCAGATGGTATTCTGTTTCAGCTGACTAAGACAGAAGTTGTGTATGTGCATGTATATGTATAGACAAGAAACAAACAAGTTATGTGCAATAACTAGGGATTGCATTATATGATGGAAAAAACCAGGATGAGTAAGGGGACCCGCTTTGAATGGGATTCAGGGAAGGCCTTTGTGGAATGGTGTCATTACCTTGTGAGAAGGCGCCTGGTGTAAGAACATCAAAGCCTCCACTCATAGCCTCACAGAATACCCTTACCTCTTCTGACTGAGTTTGGCATTTAAAGTAGGTTTCACATGGCAATAGAAAGCTTTTCTAATTAGTTTTAAGTTCTTTTTCTTTTAAAAAATAAAGTGTCAATTTCTCAAGTTCATTAGGTAGGAAATAGAGACTACAAGGATGGGTGCACTGACGATCCCCTGAAGACTGTTCTGAATGCTTTGGGGACTCTTATGGGGAATTCCCTCTGTAGTTGGTCTGCAGTGCCATTCTGTTCCCTTGCCATTTACAGAACTGCTTGTGTAAATGGGATGCTTAAAACGGTATCATCTCTCTAGGATGGGCTTTAAGATCTTACCTTATAAATAGTGAGACAATTGTAAGACAATTGTAAGACAATTCTAAAACAGTTGGAAGTTTGCCTTTCGGCATTGTTAGGCCTCAGTTCAAAATATCATCTGCTTCAGCTTTTAAATAATTAAAACTATAATGAAATAATGGCATACTTAACTAAGCACATACTGTGTGCCAGGTATAGTGCTAAAATTCTTTACATACATCATCTCATTTAATCCTCACAGCATGAAGAAGCTCTATGGTTTAGTGGAGTCTTCCTCAGATTGTGTGTCTTTGAGTCTTAGCTCTGTGGTTACTAGCTCTTTGACCTTGGGAAAATTATAGCAGTCCTACCTTATCCATGAGGTGCATATTCCAAGACTCCTGTGGATGCTGATTGCACATACTACTGAACCATACATATATACACAAACTATATTTTAAAAATTTTATACATTTCTATTATAAATTTAATTTATAGATTATGCAAAGTCAGAGATTAACACAACTAATAATAAAACAATGATAACAATATACCAGAGTAAAAATTGTGCGACTATAGTATCTCTCTCTCTCAAAATGTTGTACTATACCATGGACAACTAAAACTGCAGAAAGTGAAACTGTGAATAAGGGAAGACCACTGTACTTGACTTGTATCCCTCATGTACCATCTGTAAAATGGGGATAATAATAGATCCTATTGACCTTATCCCATAGAATTGTGGAAAGGATAAAATGAATGATGAAATAGTGTGAAATAGTGAATTTGTACACACACACACACACACATACACACACACACTGTTTAGAACAGTGCCTGGTGTGTGGTAAGCCCTGTGGAATTGTTAACCATTGATATGAAGTAATGCCACTATTAGCTCTATTGAAATGTGAGAAAACTAAAGTTTAAACTAGGACCCTTGCCTAAGGTCACATACCTAGGATGTGACACTCTCCTACTGCTGCACTGAGGTACTAAGAATGTTTGTTGGCTCAATACTCTGAGGTGTGAGAAGGTTTGAGAAATAAGTCAGAAGAACTTTCCTGGTTATTTCTATTCTCAGCACAAATATTTAAATACCTGTAGCACAAGTATTTAAATACTCGTTGCAAAGGGGAATATTCCACAATCATGTCTGTGCCCCATTCAGATTGAGTCCATGTTATATGCTTAAAGCCAGGTGAAAATATTCATCACATTACTTATTTGCTTGCTGTCCATCCTCTTTTCTAGAATTTAAGGTCCATGAGGGTTTTACATTGTTGTTTAAACCAGAAGGGCCTAACATCACATATTTGGTCCAGTTACCTTAATTTACTTATTAGATAAATGGAGCCCTTGGAATAATAGAGTTGTCAGTTTCCTTATTTGTAAATTTGTTGTCAATGTAATTGAAATGTGACTGGGATTTTTTTTTTTTTTAATTTGCTAGAGGGCACATGTACGGCTGGAGAGAGAAAGAAAAAGTGAGAAAGCACCCCGTGGGAGTGCAGTCAAATAAATAAAGTTGTTCATTCATTAACTGAATATTTGTTGATGAACTATTTCAATATACTAGGCACTATAATAGGTGTTGAGGATAGAATAGTGTTAATCCTAATAAATATGATTAACAAGTAAAATACTCAGTTGTCAGAAAAGTCATGACGTATTTTCTATGCAAAAATGCATCGTGACTTTTCTGACAATCCAAAAAACAGTCTAATAGTTGGCAGTAAGTACCATGCAGAAAAATAAAGCAGGGAAGGGAGGGTTAGGAAATGTGTGTGTATGTGTGTGTGTATTCATGTGTATATGCATGTATATGAGTGTATGTATGATATTGGCTAATATTTTAGAAAAAGTGATGTGTGAAGGCCTTAAGGAAAAGGTTACATCTCACTAAGGACCTGACTAATGTAGAAGCCATATGACTGTCTGTGGGCAAAACATTTCAGGCAAAGAGCACAGAAAGTACAAAGGCCCTGAGGCAGGGGTGCACCCAAATGGTGGTGACACAGTAAGGAAGCTGCAGCGTCTGGAGAAAAGTGAATGGGTTAGCGAAAAGAGATAATAGGAAATAAATTTAAGAGGTAACAGGGGCACCTCATGGAAAGGATGTAAATTTTCTCCTGTGAATGGAAGGCTGTGAGAGTGTTTTAAGTAGGAGAGTGACATGGTCTGATTTATAGCTGCTTCATATGGCTATGGGAAAACAATTGAAGGAATCAATTAAAAAAACAATACTTATCTCTTTAACTATAATCTTTGCATCTAGGGAATTTACAGTTTCCTTTTAGGAAATAACCCTCAGGGGAATTTTGTTTGCCCTATGATGATGACCCCAAAGAGACAAAATCTCATGTTACGTAACTGACAAAAAATATATAGTTTCAATAAAATGGTAAATCCTGAACATCTTACTGGAAAAATATTGTGGTCCTTTGAAATGCATTCCACTATCAGCATCCTTTAGAAAAAACTTTGTTTTACAGGTTGCTGAGGTCTAACCAGTAAATAGCTTCTCTTCTCACCTGAATGTTTCAAGTCACCCTCCTTTCAACTGAGTGAACAAACCTCAGCCCCCTTCTGATCACAAGGCAATTTATTTAAATTTTTTTGCCAGAGTGTGTGTGCTTGCCAAAGTAAAAAGAGAAAGAGAAAAGGAGACCTCTCCCAGCCCCTGCCATGGGGAATGGTCATACCACAATTCCTTTTCCTCCAGTTCTCCTTCTTTTCAGGATTTTAGCAGACAAGCACATGAGCCCAGAATGTTTCTCAAACTGCTGGGTCTGGAACTCAAACCGCACAGTTGCCCATGTGGGATCCAGCTGCCTTAACCACCATGCCATGAACTGGCCTATATAAGTTAATTTTTTTTTTTAGCAGATTTTAGTTTTGTGCTAGAATGCAAGAGGAAGTCTGTAATTTTGCTGTGTTAAGAACCTGGGTGCGGTGGTTTCTTAGCCACTCACTGTGACAGCTTCTGATCTTTGTGCCTTCCTGGACAACCCTGTGGAATGGTTGTTCTCAGAAACTGTTTTTAGAAAATGACAAAGTTTATTTCTGAGACGGAACCCATGGTTTTAGGGCTAGGAGTCCCTCAATTCATCCACAACAGACTTCAGCTCAAAGCTGCAGGGCTTTGCTTAATTGCAGCTTCAGGGAGTAGAAGTTACTTTGGACTGAGATCCATGGTCTTTTTATTGGGTGCTTGTTAATTGGGGAATCTTGTAAGACCCTGGTATGATAAAGGAATAGAGTCTGAGGAAGGACATTGAGAAGAAAAATAGGCATAGCATTAATGGGACAAAGAAATGGGATATTATATGTTGAAGATAACTTTATAGTATTATCAACTGGCCTGGGGAAAATCCACATATGTTGGAATATTCATTTTGCAAGCTAAATAATGTGATTGAATGTATAAAAGAACTTGAAATAAAATTTAAAAAAAAGAAAAAAAAAGACCCTGATATGGGAGTGGAACATCATGATAGTGACAGAGATTGAGTTTCTTGAGCCTGGTGAATGAATGCTGACAGCAGTTTCTGTTTGATTTAGAGAGCTGTAGAAATGTGCCATTTAAAGTGATTACATTGCTGGACTCCCATAGAGCTGACTGCAGTTCAAGTCCCAGACCTGGTGGCTTGAAAATCATGCTGGGTACATGTTTGTCCACGCCCAAGATACCAAGAGGAGAATGGAGGAGAAGAGATTGCAATATGGCCACACCCTCTGGGGGGCAATTTATCACTTTCCTTCTCACTGTCTCTCTCTCTCTCTGGTGAGTGAATGCACCCTAAGGCAAAACCTCTAAAAATAATTTTCTTTGGTCATTCTTCTCAGCTTCTATGAGGCAGAAGCAAACAAGTGAACCTTGCTCACAGAGACCACCTTGGAACCTGCATACTCTCCTCATCTGTTCCAGGTGTCAGTTCTTCTTGCATCCAACTTCTACCCTGCCATTCTTCTTGGCTCCTGTGCAGCAGAAGCAAGTGAGCAAACTGAGGCCAGAAACCACCTTGGAACCTGCACTCTCTCCCGTTTGCTACAGACTTCATAGGTTTCTCAAGTGCACAGTGCTCCACACAACACATACTTTCTTTCTCAGTTGAAACCCTGCAGCTTAGTCCCAGATACATCTGCTTTCTAGAATCTGGGAGGCATTTGGAACACACAGTCCCAGCAACAAAGGTTCAGGTTATAGGGTGAGCGTTGAGGAGACAGAGATGCAAAGAGATCACAAACCACATCCCCCCACATGACTTTGTGTTCTCATATTTATCTTTAAGAAATTAGGAAGGGACCAGCAGATGGTGTAATGGTTACATCGCTGGACTCCAATGTAGGGTGAGTCCTAGACCCAGTGGTTTGGAACTCACAGCGTGCATGTGCATGTGTGCCCAAAATCCTGAGAGGAGAATAGAGAAGGGATGAGAGGAAAAGTGATGAGAGGAGAAAGGATGGCGTGGTCATCCCCTGGGAGCTGATTTCTTACTTTCTGTCTCTCTCTATCTCTCCAGTGAGCACACACACCCTATAGCAAAAAACCCTCAAAAAAAAAAAAAAAAAAGACCGTAAACCAGTGCAGAGGCATAATAAATCTGAGAAACCAAGAAATATCTCTCCCCCAAGGATAATGAAACAATTCTTCATAATCTACAGACAGTACATTGGAACTCGTGGAATTTCAGATAAATAATTCAGAATATTCATAGTGACAAAACTAAATGAGATGCAAAAGAAAAAAGACAATGCACTCTAGAAGATGCAAGAGAAAAGAAACAAGGAGCTACAGGAGATGAAGAATTCCTTCCTCAATTTGAAAGAAGAAATAGATAACATAAAAAAGGATAGAAAGAAACTGTTACAAATGAAGGTTGTAGGGACCAGCAGTTGGCATAAAGGCTATGTCGTTGGACTCCCATGTAGTCGATCATGGTTTGAGTTCTGAACTCGGTGATGTAAAGTCACGCTGGGCACATGTGCGAGCATGCCCAAGATCCTGAGAGGAGAATGGAGGAGAAAGGATTGTGGCATGGCCATCCTCCCTGGAGAGTGATTTCTCCCTTTCTGTCTCTGTCTCTCTCTGTCTTTCTGGTGAGCGCACATGTCCTAAAGCAAAAAAAACTTCTCCAAAAAAAAAAAAAAAGAAAGAATAAATAAAAGAAAGAAAGAAAGAAAGAAAGAAAGAAAGAAAGAAAGAAAGAAAGAAAGAAAGAAATGAAGGCTGTAATACAGGAAATAAAAACCTCCCTTGAAAGTATTAAAAGCAGATTATATCATGCAGAAGATCTAATCTTGGATGTAAAAGACAAAACCTCTGATATAGGAAAGAAACACCAAAAAGATAGAGAAAATAATTGTAAAAAATGAGGATAATATACAAGAAATACTAGATTCCATGAAATGTCCAAACATCTGAATAATTGGTAGCCCAGAAGGTGAAGAAATTAATAAGGGCATTGAAAATCTATTCCATGAAATCCTGGAAGAAAACTTTCTAAGCCTAGAGAAGCATTCAAGCATCCAGACCTAAGAAATACAAAGGACCCCAAATAGAATCAACCAAAGAAGATCTTCCCCACAGCACACCATAGCCAGATTGGCCAAAACCACAAAGACAAGATACCAAAATTGGCAAGAGAGAAACGTAAAGTTACTTACAGAGGTTATCCTATCATGCTAACACCAGACCTCTCACTGGAAACAATGCAAGCAAGGAAAGAATGGGGAAATATATTCAAAGTGTTTAATAAAATACAATTTCAACCAAGATTACTAAATCCAGCAAGATTATCCTTTATATGGGAAGAAAAGAACATTTTCAGAACAACAAAACCTGAAAGAATTTACCACCTCCAGACCAGCTCTTTAAGAAGTTCTGAAGGGAGTGCTATATAAAGACAGACAGAAATAAGAGAAAAAACAACCAAGAAGAAGGCCAGTTTAATAGTAGGGACAAGTCTGGAAATATCAATAATAATGGTGAATGTTAATTGTTTAAATTCTTCTGTCAAGAGACACAGACTGACTGAATGAATAAAAAAAAAAAAAGCCCTCTATCTGTTGCCTACAAGAAACCCACCTCATGGATAAAGACATACATAGACTAAAAGTGAAGGACTGGAAAAAGATATTCCATGCAAATGGAAACCAAAAGGAGTGGAAGTCACTATACTGATTTCAGTCAAAATAGGCTTTAAGACAAAAACTATAAGAAGAGACAAAGAAGGGCATTATATAGTAGTAAAATGGCTAATTCATCAAGAAGATATAATGCTTATAAATATCTATGCACCTAATTCAGGAGCAACCAAATATGTGAAGGAAAGACTGCTAGACCTAAAAGAAGAGATAGACTGCAACACTCTAGTTGTTGGAAATCTCAACACCCCATTATCTCCTTTAGATAGATCAATGAGATAAAAAATAGGCAGAGAGATTCAGGACCTAAATGATACCATAAATCACATGGACTTGACCAATAACTATTGAACTTTCCACCCTTAACCCACAAAATACATTTTTTCTCACCCTTGCATGGTACCTTCTTTTTTTTTTTTAGAGGTTTTTGCTATAGGGCACGTGTGCTTGCCAGGAAGACAGAGGAAGACAGAGAGATAGAAAGCAAAAAATCACCCCCTTGGGGGGATGGCCACGCCACAATCCCTTCTCCTCCATTCTCCTCTTAGGATCTTGGGCATGCACGCACACACGCCCAGCGTGAGTTTAAGCCACCGGGTCCAGGATTTGAACTGCAGTCGGCTACATGGGATTTCAGCGACATAGCCATTATGCTAACTGCTGGTCCCAACCCCTGCATGGTACCTTCTTGAAGACTGACCACATGACAGGGCACAAATCAAACTTTTACAGATTCAAAGACCTAGAAACTATATCCAGCATATTCTCTGACCATCATGAGAATTAAATTTGATATAAATTTCAGGAAATCCCCTTGAAAATACACAAATACATAAACACTGAATAATCTACTCCTGAATGAATTCACAACTACCAAAGAGATTAAGACCAATCAAAAGATTCATGGAAAACAATGATAATGAGTATATGAGTTTCCATGATCTATGGGACACCACAAAAGCAGTCATGAGAGAGAAGTTCATAGCAATTAGTGCACATAAGAAAAAGATGAAAAGGTGGCAAGTGGGCAACCTAACATTATGCTTCAGGGAATTGGAAACGCAACAACAACAACAACAACAACAAAATCTAAAAATTATGAGGAGAAGAGAAGTAATAAAGATTTAAGAAGAAATAAATAAGATAGAAAATAAATGAACTGTACAGAAAATAAATGAAAGCAAAAGCTGGTTCTTTGTAAAGATAAACAAGATTGACACACCATTAGCTTGACTAATTAAGAAGAGACAAAGAAACCAGATAAATCAAATTTGCAATGAAACGGACAGTATTACGACAGACATAATTGAAATACAAAACATCATTTGAGGATACTATGAGTGACTATATGCCAAAACCAGAAAACCTGGATGAGATGGAGAAATTTCTGGACACATATAATCTACCAGGATTGACTCAGGAGGACATAGAAAGCTTGAATAGATCCATAACAAGCAACAAGATTGCTTCAGTAATAAATAACCTCCCAACAAAGAAAAACCCAGGTCCTGATGGCTTAATGTCTGAATTATACAAAACTTGCAAAGAAGAGGTAACCCTTATTCTACTCAAATTATTTCTAAAGATCCAAAAGGAAGGAACACTTCCAAATTCATTTTATGAAATCTCCATCATCCTCATTCTCACAACAGTCAAGGATACAACAAGAAAAGAAAACTACAGACCAGTTTCTCTGATGAATATAGATGTAAAAATTCTCAACAAGATATTAGCAAATAGCATCCAACAACATATAAAAAAGATTACTCATCATGACCAGGTAGGCTTTATTTCAGGGATGAAAGGATTGTTCAACATACATAAAACCATAATATTCCATATTAACAGAAAAAAGATGAAAATTATATGATCATTTCAATTGATACAGAAAAAGTATTTGACAAAATACAGCATCTTTCATGATTAAGAATCTTAGCAAAATCAAAATAGAAGGATAATTTCTCAATGTAATAAAAAAATCCATCTATGAAAAACCTATAGCTAATATTATAATGAAAGGGGAAAACCCAAAAGCTTTTCTACTAAAAACTGGTACTAGAAAAGGCTGCCCACTTTCCTTTTTTTTTTTAAATAAATAAATTTTTTTTATAATTATTTTATTTTTATTTTTTCATTTATTTATTTTTTTAATTTGACCAGAGGGAGACAGAGGGAGAGAGGAAGTGAGAAAGCAAACCACCAGATTTAGGACTTGAACCCTGGTTTGCCATGTGGGAGTGTCCAGCACCTTAATCACCACGCCACCTGCTGGTCCCCAAGGCTGCCCACATTCTTAACTCCTTTTCAGTATAGTGCTGGAAGTCCTAGCCAATGCAATCCAACTAGAGAATGAAATAAAAGGCATCCAAGTAAAGAAGGAAGAGGTGAAATTACCAATATTTGCAGACACTATGATTGTATACATAGAAGACTCAAAGGATCCATGAGAGAACTTCATGAAATGATAAATGAATAATGTAAAGTGGCAGGATATGAAATCAACTTAAAAAAATCTACAGAATTTGTATATACAAACAAGCAGACAGATGCAGAACTGAAGAAAGTAATCCCACTTGCCATAGCCACAAAAAGTATAAGATACCTAGGAGTAAATATAATTAAGGATGTCAAAGACTTCTACAAGGAAAACTATGAAAATCTTAAAAAATAAATAGAAAATGACACAAAAAAGTGAAAGGACATCCCATGTTCCTAGATTGGGAAAATTAATATAATCAGAATGGCAATTTCCCAAATTAATCTACATATTTAATGCAATCCTATAAAATTACAAGAGACATTCTTCACAGATCTAGAAAAGACTATCATAGAATTTGTCTGGAATCATGAAAGACCCCATATCACCAAAGCAATCCTGCACAAGAAGCGCAGAGTAGGAGCCATCTCACTCCCTGACCCCAAAATATATTATAAAGCTGTGATAATCAAAACAGCATGGTATTGGCACAAAAACAGATATGTGGACTGATGAAACACAATAGAAACCCCAGAAATAGACCCCCAAACATACAGGTACTGATTTTTGACAAAGGATACCAGTCCATCCATTGGTAAAAGGAAAACCTCTTTAGCAAATAGTGCTGGAAAAACTGGGTTTACACACCTGCAGAGAGATGAATCTGAACCCCTAACTCTCACCATTAACAAAATCAACTCAAATGTATCAAAGATCTAAACCTAAGACCTCAAACTATAAAAACTATTGGTGAAAAATACTGGGAAACTCTGGGAAACATTGGGGTAGGCAAAGACTTCCTCAATAAGACCTGCAAAGCACAGGCAGTCATCCTAAAAATAGAAAAATGAGATGACATCAGATAAAGAAATTTCTGCACAGCAAAAGACACAGTAATTAGTGTGAATCGACAGCCCTCAGAATGGGAAAATATTTTTGTAAACTATGCTTCAGATAAGGACTGACAACCAGAATACACAGGGAGCTCAAGTGGCTTACCTGAAGAAAAATGATCAACCCAATTAAAAGATGGGAAAATGAGCTGAAAAAGCCACTCTCTAAAGAAGGCATATGAACAGCCAAAAGGCATATGAAAAAATGCTCTATATCCCTCCACATAAGGGAAATGCAGATCAAAACCACAATGAGATACCACCTAACTCCAGTTAGAATGGTAAAGATGAAAAAAAAAAAAAAGTATGTGCTGATGGGGATGCAGTGAAAGGGGGATTCTCTTATAATTGTAGTGGGAATGTAAACTGGTACAGCCACTGTGGGGAACAATATGTAGAGCTACAAATAGAACTACCATATGATCTAGCAATTCCACTCCCGAGTATCTACACAATGGGTAGGAGAACCCGCAGTCGGAAAAGAGCTTGTGACATCTATGTTTATTGCAGCATTATTCACAATTGCTAAAGACATGGAATGAACCCACATGTCCATGAACAGAAGAATGGATTGAAAAGTGCGGCACATATACTGTATGGAATACTACTCAGCCATAAAAAACAACAAGACCCTGGTATTTTTCTTTCTTTCTTTCTTTTTTTTTTTTTTTTTGAGGGGTTTTTCACTATAGGGGGAGTGCGCTCGCCAGACAGAAAGAGAGAAACATAGAGACAGAAAGCGAGAAATCAACCCCAAGGGGGGATAGTCACACGGGGGATGGTCACACCGCAATCCCTTCTCTTCCATTCTCCTCTCAGGATCTTGGGCACGCATGCATACGTGCCTGGCGTGAGTTTTAAGCCACCGGGTCTGGGACGCGAACCACGGTCAACTACATGGGAGTCCAGCGACATAGCCATTATGCTAACTGCTGGTTCCCAAGATCCTGGTATTTTGATGGAAAGTGGACTAATATGGGAGATTTACTGCTGAGTGGCTACTGCAAGCCAGGCTATGAAAGAGAGACAATATATGTCTCTACTTAACATATACTGACCATCTGCATTCTATGGGGAAGCTGAAATATTAGAGGACATAGAAAATGGTTATAGATATTGGAGACAATGTGGGGAGAGGGTGGGAGGAGAGGGATAGTGTAAGGAAATAAATTAAGGAGGAAAATATAGAGGCAAGACATTTATGGGACACAGAAATGTATTATTATCTATCTGTTGATGATATGTTTTGTATTCTCAACTGGACTGGTGTGAAGTGTATTCATATTGGGTAAATTCAACTTACAAGGTAAGTGATGCATAGTGATTAAATGTATAAAATAAATTAAACTAAAAAATTATCCGTTGATAATGTATATGAGAATTTCTTTAACTAGACTAATATACAGTGTATTCATGCTGGGAAAACTCATTTTGCAAGCTGTAATGATATACAGTGTTTGAATGTATTTAAAAACAAAACCAAACAAAACAAAGCAGAAACCTCCCAAGTGCTGCAGAGCTATGCTCACACCCACTATGGCAGCTTGGTTATCTGGGCAGAGTTGTGTGGGTTTCTATTTAAAAGCCACAGTGTTCAGCAGTCACCTTAGGGGTTTGACTGATGACTGTGCCTTGCCAAGTTTCTGGGGCTCAGAACACATCATGGGGTTGAAATGCTGCCAAAGTCCTTCCTTTGTTTTGACAGTGATGAGAGTAGTTGAAAGCTCTTGGCCTCTTTGTTTCCCTAAAAATGCACGTAGCATGACCCTGTTCTTGGCTCCTGTGCAGTTACAGGAGACAAGTGAATTAGGCATGACAGAATAAAACAGAAACTTATGTAAAAGTAATAACTGACATTTTCTCAACACTTTAGAGTTTTCAGGCACTGTCTCAGTTGGTCCTCACATTAAAAAGTGAGAGGAGAGTATTTATTATTATCTACTTATTACCTATTACCTGCTTTTATTGATCAGGAAGCTGAAATTCAGAGAGGCTGAGACTATGTCCTAGATCACACAGCTCTCAGTGACAGAACAAGGACAGAAACCCACTAAACTCAACACAACTCTTGTCTCCTGGGGTAGCTTTTCTTCTCACCTCCACTTTAAGTTATGGGGAACTGCGGCACAGAAAGATTAACGAGCCCAAGTTTACACTGCTCAGATTCAAACCAGACCTCTCCAACTCCAGAATCATGCTCGTAATGACTGTTTGGACTTTGGTATGAAGTAATCCTATTGAATGAGGCATAATGACATGTGATGACTTTTTTTTTTTTTTTTTTTTTTTTTTGGTATGTGGGGATTTAGGCAGAAAAGTGAAGAATCTAGTACTCCAGATCTGCTTGGAGAGATTCCTGCAGTATTTGAGTAACACAGCTCGAGGCTCTATGCTCCATTCTACAGGGGATCAGTGTGTAGTCAAGTCTGGTTGCATATGACTCATGAGTTCAACAAAGCAAAATTGAAGTGGGGGATCAGAAATGGTGAGAAATACATAAGTGTAAAAGTCACATTAGAGATGCAGAATTTTCAACAAAACATTTTTACATTTTATTCCCAAGCAATACATAGTCATTGTGTAAAAGCTAGAAAAATATAGCTATATGAAAACAGAGAAAGAAAAGTTACCCCAAATCCTACTGCCCAGACAAGACCACTGTTAATTTAATGTGCATATTCTCCCATACCTTTATTTTATGCACATATAACAGCTATAAGCATTGTAAAGGGTCTTGGTGCATATTGGCAAATCTCCTTCCCTAAAGGCTGTAGAGTTTGCATTTTCATCTTCCATTAATGAGGGGATTTTCACCACTGTCTTGTTACCAGTGCCAATGAGTAGTATCATACAGTGCTGTCAATTTGAAGGCAAATATAATATCTCTTCTTTAAGCATTGGATTGTCAGAAAAGTCATGATGCATTTTTTTGAGAGATTTTTGCCATAGGGTGCCTGCACTCACTGGAGAGACAGAGACAGACACAGAGAGAGAAAGCAAGAAATCACTCCCCATGGTGGATGGCCACACTGCAGTCTCTTCTCCTCTTGGGATTTTGGGTACACATGCACACATGCCTGGTGTTAATTTTGAAGCCACCATGCTTGGGACTGGAACCGTGGTTGAGTACATGAGTCCAGTGATATAACCATTATTTCGTCCGCTGGTCCCTCATAACACAGTTTTACATAGAAAAGCAGGAAAATATTACTTTTCTGATGACCCAGTATTTCTTGCCACACCTTTTAAGACTTTTAGAAGGAAGGAAAATAAGAATATTTTATTCTCGAGCAGCTTAGCTGCCTGTCCCACTCCTTCTATTTCTTTTCTTGCTGCTGGAACCCCTTGATTCAGGACATCCTTTCTTAGCTTCTGGAGTCCAGTTTTGGACTTGACCAAGGACTCTGAAAGCCTCCTCGGTTTCTCATCCATGGCTGCACGTTAGAACCGCTGGAGAGCTTTAAGACATTCCCCCAGGCTCTTAATTGACTTGACCAATTATGTTAGAGTCTTAGGAGGAAGAAGGCAGACCTCAGTATATTCTAAAGTTGCCCAGGTAATCTAGAGAAACCCCTCAATCAGCACAAGGAGGGCTTAAGTGAACTGGCTTTTCTGTTAAGTCTGTTAATTTATCTGGATTCCTCTGGAGACTAAGCCCCTGTCTTGATCCTCCATAGAATTGAGCATGGAGTCTTCAACTGTGTTTTACAGATACTGTAGTATTTTCTCAGACCAGTTGATTTGAGGGCACAAGATTCTCTATTTCTCTGCCTGCAGATAAACAGAAAAGGGAAAAATTACTTTATGTACAGTTTTTCTGCTCTTTATTTTTTTGTTTATGTGAACTTAGGTAATTATCCCCAAGTTTTGGGATAAAAATACTTTATAGGGACCAGCAGATGACTAATGGTTATGTTTCTAGACTACCACTTAGTCAACTGCAGTTTAAGTCCTGGACCTGGTGGCTTAAAACTCACTCCAGGTATGTGTGCATATGCATGGCCAAAATCTCAAGAGGAGAATGGAGGAGAAGGAATTGTGCTGTGGCCATCCCCACCTGAGGTGATTTCTTTCTTTCTATCTCTCCAGCAAACACATACACCCTATAGCAAAAATCTCTCAAAAAGTTAAAAATACTTTATAAGGTTATTAAAATTATTGCTTGGGAGAGCATGTGCCAAGTGGTTTTTATAGCACCTAGTATACTTACCCAACAACTCCTGGCTTTGGATTCCTAAGGATACCCACTCCTCTAGGAGCAAACCCTGTCTATCTCTAAGGTGGTACTTGGGTGACCAGGCCTATGAAAAGTGACTATGGGATGCTCCTAGGTCAGTGTGGAGGACCTGCCTGCATCCAATTCCACTGTAGCTTCTATCTGCCACACTTGTTTTCATAAACACTTATGGATCTGGACCCGAGAATTTTCCCCCTAGAAATTGATGGATATACATTGATGATGTTTTTCTCTTGGATTCCTTTTTTGTAGATAGTAGAGCCCACTTTTTGTCAGCATATTTTTTTTCTTCACAGAGCACAATGCAATTACTAAGTGACAGCTTCATCCTGTTGTCATTCAGTCATGCCTCCCTTTGGTCATAGGGAATGTATGTTGTGTTATGTGTCCAGACAATCCTTAAGCTTATGTCAATAGCTGGTTGAAGGGGAAGAGGGTCTAAGATAGCCAGTGGGAAGTACCTAGTACTCCACTTCTCTCCAATCAAGGTATAAAAGAACAATTCCTTAGACACATTTTGAATTTTCTAAGGAAGATCACTTGAAATTACCAAGGATAGACCTGAGATTTTCTGAAATGTGGAAACTCAAGATGAACAGAATAGAAAATGAACTGAAGCATCTAGACAACTTCTTCTACCTCCAGGAAGTGCACACAAATGGTAAACTGAACAATTAGTCACCCCATAACTCTTCAACCAGCACTCATATCCCTCTGATGTATAATTCTTTTAAGACAGAAATTATTATCTACTTTTAGTTAAAATCTTCACTTGGTTACCTTGTCTGGAGGAGGATTGTCACATCATACACAGGATCTGAGTATTCTGGCAACCACCCCACAGGACAGCAGTTATTGGCATGAGGGAATCTATACCCTTTAATTAAGAAAGTGAGTTATTCACCAGATACCTAAATATCAACCCAGGGACCCAAGAAATATGAAAAAGAAAGCAAAAACAAAATATTTCTTCTCTAAAGGAACACACTAACTTCCTACCAACAATGGACAAAATGCAGGTAGTCATAAAAATGTTGGAAAGAAATTTCAAAGTATTTATCATAACAAAACACAGTGAGATGCAAGAGAATATAAATAACTCCAGGAGATGAAGAAAACATTCTCTGACGTGTATGAGAAATTCAGTAGAGATATAGGTGTCTTAAAAAAAGGATCAAACAAAAATGATGAAAATAAGGAATATAATACAGGAAATAAATATTCTATAAAGGTGGAGAGAGTTGGTGTCATGGTGGTCAAGGCACTGGACTCCCATATGGCTGACTGTGGTTTGAGTTCCAGACCTAGAGGCTTGAAAATCATGCTGAGTGCATGTGTGCCCAAAACCCCAGGAAGAGAATGAAGGAGAAGGAATTGTGGTGTGGCCATTTCCCCAGGGGATGGGGGTGATTTCTTACTTTCCCTCTCATTGTCTCTTTTTGTCTGTTTCTGGTGAGCACATGTGCCCTATAGCAAAAACTTCAAAAAACCCCAAAATCTATAGAGAGCCTTAACAACAGGTTAGATAATCAGAAGAAAGAATCTAGAAACTTTAAGATACAACCTGTGAACAAGCCCAAACTGTCAAAACAAGGAAATGAACGACATTAAAAATGAAGAGAATAGGGCCATCTGGTAGTGTGGTGGTAAAGACAGCTAGATTCCATGTGGCCAATTGTGTAGCTTAAGTCCAGTGCCTGGTGAGTTGTAAAACACACTAGACATGTGTTCATGCATGCCCATCATACCAATTGACATAGATAAAAAACATTTGATAAAGTGTAACAGCCCTTCATGATTTAGATGCTAAAAAAATTAGGCATAAAAGGCACATTTGTGGGGACCAGCAGATGGTGCAATGGTTGTTGTTGGACTCCCATGTAGTCAACTGCAGTTTGAGTCCTGGACCTGGTCGCTAAAAACTCATCCTGAGCACATGCACGTATGTGCCCAAAATCCTGGGAAGAAAAAGGAGAAGGAATCACAGCATGGCCATTCCCTCTGCGGAGTGATTTTTCACTTTCTGTCTCTGTCTCTTTAGCAAGTGCATATGCCCTATAGCAAAAATCTCCCAAAAAAGAAAAAAGGCACCTTTTTTTTTTTTTTTTTTAACACAGTAAAGCCCGCATATGACTAGCTTGCCGGTGTCCAGCCACAGCGGGGGTGGGTTGACTCGACGGAGGCGGCGCAGGTGAACAGAAGACAAAGGCCTCGGTGCCTTTTCACGCGCGACCTATGCTGGACACCCCTCAAAGATCGCTCTCTGAGGAGTGACAACTGCTAGGAATCATCGTGCATTTTTATTGAAAATGTGTTACATGCAAGTAAGTGGGAGAGGGGCTACGTGTTTCAATTATCAGCTCATAAAGTTTTTAACAATAAGGTACAAAAGTTCCATTCAGGATTGGATTAAAGGTGGGTCTGGTATATTTCTGCAATTGTTCCTTTGATGTAGGTGGGTCTCCATGGAATGTGGTTTTGGGAAAGTGGCTCCATCAAGCAGAGATGATTATCAGCTGATGTGGCGTGGCAGCCATCTTGTGATTACCGGGAATGGTGCTGAGAAAAGAAAATCTCAAGTATAGATATTAGTTCTTATAAATCTTAATAAAGAATGGAACTTGTATAATTGTATAGGGATCTGAAACTTAATTTAAGGAACCCTAATATATCTTAAAGGGGTAAAACTTACTGTTTGCTAGGTAAGGGCAGGGACAGCCTTTTCAACTGGCGGTAAAGTGACTAAGGAGTTAATGAAGAACTTTTAAGATGAGTTTGGGGCATTCTATTGTGCCTGTGGCTCCACTGTTATGTATCTTGTTGGAACATTAGCCATAGTGGGGCAGGAGTGCCCTGGGCCTTCCAAAGGTCAGGAAGATTGCTGCCTAGATGTGACTTCATCACATCCTCCATTGTGACCCTCCGGAGTAAAGTATTGTAATTAACAGTAGGTGGTCAGAGCAAAGGGGAGAGGTTGGGGACATTTTTGGGAAATTTTATCATATACTCAAGATGTATGAGAGCTATGTAATTCTTTTATAGTAGTATACTGGGGAGTCAGATGGGGGTCACTTCCCAGCAAGGCTGCCACAGTTTCTGGAGCAAAATCCTAGGGGGGGGGCACAGTAGTGGCCTTGCCAACAGTACTGAACCGACCAGAAGCGGGGGTTGCTCAGACAGATCCTGGGGCCCCGCCAGGTCGGACTCCTCCACTAGCTCACAATTAACATAACACTGAATGGGGAAGGGTTAAAAGTTCTTCCACTTAAAACTGGAATAAGACAATCATATTCATGTTCTCGTCTCCCAGTTAACATACTACTGGAAGTCTATTTTTTAAGAGTTATTTTGTTTAACTTTATTTACTTATGTTAATTTGACCAGGGACAGAGTGAGAGAGAGAGGAAAAGTGAGAAAGCAAACTGCAGGTCTGGGACTCAAACTGTGGTTGACCACGTGGGAATCCAGCACCCTTAACCACCCTTAACCACATGCCACCTGCCGGCCCCTAGTACTGGAGGTTTTAACTAAGGTAGTCAGAATCACAGAAGAGACTGAAATAAAAGGCATTCAAATTGGCAAAGAAGAGTGTTAAATTGTCTGTCTTTGCATATGACATGATTATATACATATAAAAACCTAAAGAGATCACCAGAATACTCTTAGAAATGATTTAAAATTCAGAAAAGTTGCAAGACATAAAATCAACATACAAAAACCTGTAGCATTTCCATCTACTAACAATGAATAAACTGAGACAGAAAGGCAGAAAGCAATCTTATATACAGTAGCCATACACACACACACACACACACACACACACACAGAGACAAATACCTTGGAATTCATCTAATCAAGGAAATGAGAGACCTCTATTTGGAATATTGTTAAAAAAAAAAAGTACCAAGAATTTGAAAAAGATAAAAACAAATGGTAAGACATTCTTGTTTATGAATTGGAAGAATCAGTGTAGTTAAAATGTTAATACTAACAAACTGATCTACAAATTCAATGCAGGTCCTATGAAAATGCCAGTAACATTTTTTACAGAAATAGAAAAAACAATTACAAAATTTGTCTGGAATTTCAAAAGACTCTTTATTGCCAAAGCATACTATGCAAAAAGAATAAAGTCAGAGGTATCTCACTACCTGAATTTAAAGTATAGAAAGTCATAATAACCAAAACAGAATGGTGATGCCTCAAAATCCAATTAAAAAATGAACAATTGACCTAAAAAAGACAACTCTCAAAGGAAGACATATGAATGACTAAAAAGCATATGAAAAAATGATCAACATCTCTTATCATAAAGGAAATGCAAATCAAAATCACACCAAGGTATTGCCTAAACTCAGTCAGATGACTGTGGTGAAATACAAAGAATAACAAGTGATGGGGAAATTTCAGAGAAAGGGGAACCCTTATGCTTGTGTGGTAGAATGTAATTTATTGTTGAAAACAGTATGGAATTTTCTCACAACCTAGCAATCCAACTGTTGGGTATAGACCCAAAGGACAGGAAATCACTCTTTTGGAGAGATGTTTGCATATCCATGTTTATTTCAGCATTTTTCACAATAACTAACTCATAGAATCAACCTAAGTGCCCAACAAATGATGAAAGAATTAAGGAAATGTTATATATATATATACATACAATGTAATACTACTCAGCCATAGAGAACAGTGTATTCCTGTCATTTGACATAAAGAAGATGAACCTAGAAGATATACTGTTAAGTGAAATAATCCAGGCTATGAAAGAAAAATATCATGTCTCCACTTAACCACTTAACATATACCAACTGTCTGTAGTCTATGATAGAAACTGAAGTACCAATAGCATAGAAGTAGAGTATTGGTAGATACCAGAAATTCTAAGGTGGGGAGAGGTTGAGAGAAAAGGAACAAAAGATACAAGACTTCATGTAAAGAAGTGTAATAGGTTGTAGAGTTTTATACCACAGTTGAGTAAATATGTTGTTGACAATTCAATATATACTTCCAAAGAAAAAATAGAACTGTAGTTATATGTGTGCAGCATTATGTAATGTTAAATGTTTGAAGACAATGAATATGTCTGTATTCTTGATTTATTACACACTACATACATACTTTGAAAAAACATACTCTACAAAGATATGCAATGATTATTTGTAAACTAGGAATTATAATTTTTTTTAAAAGAGAAGAAAAAAGTGGTTAATTGAATCACAAACATCCTTGCCCTTCCCAATCATTACATTTAAGCTAGAGGTTAAGAATGCAGCTTTTGGTACAACTGCCTGGACTTGAATATTGGCTTCATTCCCCAGGAAACTGAATTTCTGGGCCCTCAGTTACTCCATAAACAATGATCATAACAGTACTTTTCCTTTAGAATGTGTGTGTGTGTGTGTTTGACAATGCTCAAGTACCATAAGTCTTATCATTTATGTGAATCATCACAACTAGGAAATGTTTGGGAAAAGCAGAGTGATTTTATGTATCTCAGATGAATAAGGTAGCTGTTCTAACTAACATGATATAATTTATATGTATGTGTGTTAGTGTGTCTAGTTAAACTGACAAGATATGTAAAGAATGATATGACTTTGGTTGGAGATGGAAGATGGATTATGGGGAAGATCTAGGGACAGAGTTTTAGAAACTGAGAACAAATCTGCTAAGAAAAAATCACCCAACTTTGAGAAAGATTTTTCAGGATCCTTGTAAAGTGAAATAAGAACAAATCAGATAAAAGGAGTAATGAGATACCTTTACGGTGTCATAGGATGGGAGAGTGCTAACTGCATTGTGTAAAATCTTTGGTTCTTTAGATCCAGATCTCTAAAATTAGAGGCCTACCCCGAGGTGCAATAAAGCCACAACCACAATAAAAGTAGATAGGAAAGAGTATTTAGTAGGAAAGAAAGATTTTAGAGAAGTACATCTAAAATGTTTGACAATGCTCAAGTACCATAAGTCTTATCATTTATGTGAATCATCACAACTAGGAAATGTTTGGGAAAAGCAGAGTGATTTTATGTATCTCAGATGAATAAGGTAGCTGTTCTAACTAACATGATATAATTTATATGTATGTGTGTTAGTGTGTCTAGTTAAACTGACAAGATATGTAAAGAATGATATGACTTTGGTTGGAGATGGAAGATGGATTATGGGGAAGATCTAGGGACAGAGTTTTAGAAACTGAGAACAAATCTGCTAAGAAAAAATCACCCAACTTTGAGAAAGATTTTTCAGGATCCTTGTAAAGTGAAATAAGAACAAATCAGATAAAAGGAGTAATGAGATACCTTTACGGTGTCATAGGATGGGAGAGTGCTAGCTGCATTGTGTAAAATCTTTGGTTCTTTAGATCCAGATCTCTAAAATTAGAGGCCTACCCCGAGGTGCAATAAAGCCACAACCACAATAAAAGTAGATAGGAAAGAGTATTTAGTAGGAAAGAAAGATTTTAGAGAAGTACATCTAAAATACTTTTGGGCAGAAAGGTTGCTAGGTAGCAACTGCATTTGGAAATGGTTAGCTGTTACTTTTATTACTAGAGGTGATAATAAATATTTAACAGTAGGATCTCTGTGATAGTATCTATGTTTGAATTCCCAGGCTTTCTCCTGTGCTTACCCATCTCTCTCACAGGTGAAGAATTTGAGTAATTCGATTGTGCATGCCCAGTGTGAACCTTGATGAGAGCATCCTTATTTTGATGAACTGCCCAATTAGTTTATTGCCCTAGTGGAAATAAGGATATTGACCAATATGTCCTGTTGGTTCTTTTGTATTTGTGAGGAATGATAAGAAGGAAATTTACAACTGTCCTTATGTGTCTTCTCAGATACTAAAGAAGAAAACTGAGATCTGCCTTGCTTTCCTGTTCCTGGAATTGGGTAGGAGGAAGGAGTCTCTGCAAATGGTCTAGTTGTAACTCCTTATAAGTTGTGATTTATGTGACAAGTGCCCTTCTGCTATTATCTTAGAGCTGTACGTTCATTTCTAGCTAACTCCCTGTTACAGTGAGAATGTTTGTAGAGATATTTCTCTTTTTGCTGCAGACTCTATACCAGTAATGGTGAAACCATAAAGTAGTGGAGAATCAGATTTGCTTGGTGCTATAGAATCACCCTCTAGCACCAAACAAGGGGAACTTGAATAAAAAAGACATTATAAACCAGCAAGAAAGCTTTTCTAAAGAATTTAGGTGTCCCCTTGGTATGGTTTGAATGAAGATGACCCAAGTCAAAATTTGGTTTTGTGAAGATATTACATGGATTGAAACTTAATTCACTCATGATGTTTAAAGGTAGAGCCTTTAGAAGATAATTAGGATTAAATAATGTTATCAAGGTGGGGCCTCTATGATTGACTCCTGGTGCTTTTTAGGATGGTCACAGAAACAGAGACACAGATAGACACACACATATATAGACATACAAGTTCTTGCCATGTGATGTCCTGGACCCTCTTTTCTGCAGAGTTCTGCAGAAAGCTCATATCAACAAAAAGAGCCTCACTGGAGGGAACCAGCAGTTAGTGTAATGGCTATGTCGCTGGACTCCCACGTAGTCGAGTGACCATCTCCCCTGGGGGATGATTTTTCGCTTTCTGTCTCTATGTCTCTCTCTGTGCCCTATATCCCGTGCCCCTAAAACGAAAAACCTCCAAAAAAAAAAAAAAAAAAAAAAAAAAAAAAGCCTCACTGGACATGGCTCTTAAACCATGGACCTAAAAAAATATATTCTTCAAGTTAGCAGAAGAAGAGTAGACTAAAACACCCTCACACCTCAAATGAAGTGTTCTCAGAATTTATTTTTTGAGACAGCTAAAGAAGGAAGCACTTTTCCTGCAGTCTGTATACAGTAAAACTAACTTCTTTGCCACATGGGTCACATGTATTTCTTTGTACATGTGAATAAGGTACAGTATTAACTTTTAAAGGTGATCTACAAGGACCCTTCAAATAGAACCTCTTTGATTAATTCATTAGTTTCATTTTCCTCTAAGAATTAGTAATTAGAGGCGGACTGAGACTGCAGGCCTGACCCTTCCGAACCTCCTTGCATCCCCACCGTTCTTCCTCCTTGGACCCCAGGTTGGTTGCCTGGGACTTTAAGGTGAACCCCCACCCCACCCCACCTGCAATCCAGATCAAGCCGGCCAGCAGTTCCAGACACCAGGCGGACTGAGGCTGCAGACCCGACCAACCTGGTACTGTCACTCATTGTCTGATCCTTTTCCACTAGCCTTTGGACTGTTTGAATTTTGGTGATTTGAGTAGCGCATGGCACGCAACGCGCGATTTACTTTTTCCATTTTGTTTTTCTTTGATCTTGGGGTGTTGCTTTTAGGTCAGTTGAAGGCTCACCACTCCTTAGAAACAGCGAGGACTTTGGGCCATCCAGGGCTAGTGGCAACAGTTAATGGTAATTGTGAGCAACAGGTAGGCCAACCATAAGAGAAATCATCAATTTTCTAAGCCTGTACAACTTTTAACAATCAGAGATACCTTAAATAAGTTAGGAAGAAACATATAGATTACCTGATGACTAAGAACAATCGCAGAGGCTCAAGAAATATGAGCAACCAACAAAAGGCCTCTCTCTCAAGGGAAATCATCAAGCCTACATCACCCACA
>NW_006203672.1:171198-171808 GCF_000334495.1 Tupaia belangeri chinensis
TTTGAAAAAGCAATGTAATACACTGTAAAGTTATATGTAATCCAATGTAATATAAAGAAGATTATGATGATAATAAAAAATACAAAATACAAAATAAAAAAAAAAGAATTAGTAATTATCCTTAAAACAGACAAGGACTTAAGGAAGGAAAACAATAGACCGATTTCTCTGAGGAATATACATGAAAAAATTCTCAACAAGACACTAGCAAATCGTATCCAACAACATATAAAAAAGATAATACATTGTGACCAGGTAGGCTTTATTCCAGGGATGCAAGGGTGGTTCAACATATGCAAAACCATAAACATAATACACCATATTAACAGAAAGAAAGATAAAAATGATATGATCATATCAATTGATGGAGGAAAAAACATCTGACAAAATACAATATCCCTTCATGATTAAGACTCTCAGCAGAGAAGGGTCATTATTCAACATAAAAGCTATCTATGAACAACGTATAGCTGACATCATTCTGAATGGGGAAAAACTTTTCTACTAAAAACTGGTACAAGACAAGGATGCCGACTTTCTCCACTCCTTTTCAATATAGTACTGGAAGTCTTCTCCAATGAAATTAGAAAAGAGAAGAGAATAAAAGACG
>NW_006203672.1:171821-182538 GCF_000334495.1 Tupaia belangeri chinensis
GGGAAAGAAGTGGTGAAATTATCTATATTTGCAGACGATATGATTGCATACATAAAAGACCCAAATATATCCATAAAAAACTTCTTGAAGTAATAAATGAATACAGTAAAGTGGTAGGATACAAAATCAATTTACAAAACTGTATAGCAAACATTTCTATATACAAACAGCAAACAACTGAGATAAAACTGAAGAAGTAATCCCATTTACCATAGCCACAAAAAGTATAAAATACCTAGGAATAAATTTAACCAAAGCAGCCAAAGACCTCTATAAGGAAAACTATGAGAAGCTAAAAAATAGAAATTGAAAATGACACAAAAAAGTGAAAGGACATCCCATGTTTCTAGATTGTAAAATTAATATAATCAAAGTGGCATTTCCATCCAAATTAACCTACATATATAATGCAATTCCAATAAAATTACAAGAGATATTCTTCACAGATCTAGAAAAGACTATCATAGAATTTGTCTGGAATCATAAAAGACTCCATATCGCCAAAGCAATCCTGCACAAGAAGTGCAGAGTAGGAGACATCTCACTCCCTGACCCCAAAATATATTACAAAGCTGTGATAATCAAAACAGCATGGTATTGGCACAAAAACAGATATGTGGACTGATGGAACAGGATAGAGACCCCAGAAATAAACCCCCCAAACATATAGCAACTGATTTTGACAAAGGATACCAGTAAATTCAATGGAAAAAGGAAAATCTCTTCAGCAAATAGTGCTGGAAAAACTGGGTATACACCTGCAGAAAGATAAATCTGAATCCCTACCTCTCACCATTAACAAAAATCAACTCAAAATGTATCAAAGATCTAAACCCAAGACCTCAAAATATAAAACTACTGGTGGAAAATACTGGGAAACTCTGGGGAACACTGGGGTAGGCAAAGACTTCTTCAATTAGACCTGCAAAGCACAGGCAATAATCTGTAAAATAGAAAAGTGGGAGTACATCAGATGGAGAAGTTTCTGCATAGTAAAAGACATAGTAATTAGTGTTGATTGACAACCCTCAGAATGGGAGAATATTTTTGTAAACCATACATAAGATAAGGACTGACAACCAGAATACACAGGGAACTCAAGTGGCTTACCTGAAGAAAAATGATCAACCCAATTAAAAGATGGGAAATGAGCTGAAAGAACAACTCTCTAAATAAGGCATACAAACAGCCCAAAAACATATGAAAAAATGCCCTACATCCCTCATCATAAGGGAAATGCAGATCAAACCCACAATGAGATACCACCTAACTCCAGTCAGAATGGTAAAGATTAAAAAACATATATGTGCTGGTGGGGATGCAGTGAAAGGAGAACTCTTTTACAATGCTAATGGTAATGTAAATTGGTCCAGCCAATGTGGAGATCACTGTGGAGATTCTTCAAAGATCTGCAAATAGAACTATTATATGATCCAGCAATTCCACTCCTGAGTATCTACCCAAAGGGTAGAACACTCAGTTGGAAAAGTGCTTGTACATCTCTTTATTGCAGCATTATTCACAATTGCTAAGACATGGAATGAACTCAGATGTCCACGAACAGAAGAATGGATTGAAAAGTGTGGCACATATACACTATTAGCCATAGAAAACAACAAGACCCTGGCATTTTGATAGAAAGTGGACACATATGGAAGATTAACTGTTGAGTTAAGCAAGTCAGACTATGAAGGAGAGACTTTGTATGTCTCCACTTAATATATACTGACTGTCCACACTGTATGGCTGAAACTGAAAGATTAGAGGATATAGAAACATGGAAAATGGTTATAGATACTGGATATAGTGTGGGAAGAGGGTGGGGGAATGAGAAGAGTCTGAGTAAAGATATTAAAGAGAAAAGTATAGAGGCAAGACATTTATAGGACACAAAAATGGATTATTATCTGTTGATGATACCATATATAGTATCCTCAACAGGACTGGTGTGAAATGTATTCGTGTTGGAAAATTCACTTTACAAGCCAAGTGATATATAGTGATTGAATGTATAAAAGAAATTAAAATGAAATAAAATATACTAAATTTTTTAAAAGTAGTAATATTTCAGAGTCCAGAAACTGAAAACTAAAGTTTGGAAGTGATGATAAATTGAAGATTTACCACAACTAAGAATAATAATGTTTAAAGCTAGAATGGGAATCTAAGGGAAAATGCAAAAAGATGTTATTGAAAAAAGTGAAGCCAGCTTATGTTTTTCTGTCATTTTATGTAGAAATTTCTTAGCAGTAGAATTGTTTAAATTGGAGTTGTTTAATTTGAAAAGAAGTTACTTGGCAGGTAGAAGTAGCTCATGTAAGAGATCCACATGAGATTGCAATGGTATGAATGTTTGTGTCACCTAAAAATGTATATGTTAAAATACTAACTCACAATGTAATTGTGTTAGAACATGGGGGCTTTGAGAAGGTGATTAGGTCATGAGGATGGGGCCTTAATGAATGGGTTTTTGCAGTCTTGAGGGCAAGAACAGAGCATCTTTGTTCGTATCTGTCTCATTCTCTCTTCTTATAAACCTACCAAGACTCATTTATTGAGGCTCCACTCTGATGTCTAATTACTTCCCAACAGCCTTACATTTCAATACCATTTCCAGAGTAAGTTTTCTGCCTCTTAATTTAATCACAACCAAATCACAACACATGAATGGGGGAAAGCATTCAAACTACAGCATCTAGTGTTTTATGGAATGTAGCCCTTGTGAATGATGAAGTTGGATATTTGGCTAAAGCTGTGTGTGTGTGTATTATGTGTGTGTATGTGTGTGTGTGTTTATTCATTTTGAGTCCTGAACCTGGCGGCTTCAAAAACATCCTAAGAGTGTGTGTATGCATGTGTGCATGCTCAAAATCCCAAGAGAAGAGAATAGAGGAGAGGGAATTGTGGTGGAGCCATCTCTCCCAAGGGTGATTTCTTGCTTCCTACTCTCTCTCTGTTTCTCTGGTTAGTGCATGTGCTTTATAGCAAAACACTAAAAAGCAACAAACATAAAATTTAACATTGTTTGCTTTGTTGGGTTTCAGACTTATTTGGTTGGTACCTATTACCCCAATCTTTTCTGTTTCTTCCTTTTTGAATGGAATTGTCTAGCCTGTGCATGTCCCCTATTGTGTTTTGGAAGAGGGTTCAGAACTGAAGAGAAACTTGCCTCAGGATGAATTGTACCTTGAGTCTTACCCGTTTCTGATTTAGATGATATTTACATGAGATTTTGGACTTGAGATTTTTGATCTGATACTGGAACAAGTTAAAACTTTTGGGGTTATTGGGATAAAATGAATGTATTTTGCATGTGAGAGGATACGAATTTTTGGGTTCTGGTGCAGAATACGATGATTTGAGTATTTGGATCTTCCCTACATTCACATGTTGAAATCTTAACCTTCCAAGATTAGGAGGTTGGGTTTTTGGGAGGTGAGTAGGTGCCCGCATACATAGGATTAGTGCCTTTATAGATGAGGCCCCAGGGCTTGCTGTTCCTCTGTCATGTGAAAATACAGTAAGAACGCACCGTCTGGGAACAAGAAAATGGGTTCTTACTTGACGCTGTGTCTATCAGTGCCTTGTTTTTGGACTCCTCAGCCTTCAGAATGGTGAGAAATAAATTTCTGTTGTTATAAACCACCAGTTTATGATAATCTGTTATAACATTCCAAGCAGATTAAGATAGGCAGGACACTGGCCCAGTTGTGGATTTGGGGAATTCTTGATCTTGTGACTTATAGCACCATTCTAGGAAGCCAAAGAGCAGTATGATGAAGCAGTATGTTGGAAGACAGTCATGGTAGTGACTCTCTTATCCGCTGATATGGGATTTTCATCCTCTCTACTCCTTCCACTTTCTCCTCATTCTTACTCTGGCACTGAGGCAAAGGTGGCTAGAATTTACCTTTGTCTTTCAGATGTTTTTCTGCTTGGTAACTATAGACAAGTTTGAGTCAGATGGCATCTCCTATCACTTGTGACTTTGCCCTCCAAGATAATAAAGTCTCATAAGAAACTCTTAGTATTGCGAAAGTAATTTAGAGTCCAAGGTGAGGGACCTTTCTGGAGGTGGCATTTATACAGGCTTGAATGTGAAAGATCTCTCTCTTTTTAAAAAAAATTTTTATTTTTTTGTCATTACTGTTATTCTTTAGTTTGCTATGGGGCATGCACACTCACCAGAGAGACAGAGAGAAAGAGGGAAAGTGAGAAAGCAAACCACTAGGCCCAGGGTTCAAACCACAGTTGGCTATGGGGAATCCGGCACCCCAACTAACCACACCACTTACCCGCCCCACGATAGGTCTCTTAGAAGTTCATTTTCACCCTCTTTGATCATGCTTCTGCTGGGAGTCAGTCCTTCACAATGCTAGGCTGCCACGGCTTATTCCTCAAGCTGTATTTGAGTTCCAGGAATAACAACAGACTCTTCTGAGGCTCCTTCATCTCAAAGCTGTCAGAATTGATCACTATATCTTGCTTTTGTGCACTACTGGAGTAGGATTTAGGAACTCTTCTTAGACCTCCACTAGCCTGAATGGAGCTTTGTCTTGACCTGAAAAGGTTGTCACCTTCACGATGGAATTTGGATTCTTCAAGATCTGGCAGGCATCTACAAATACTGTCCAAGGTTGGCTGGGATTCCTGTAGTTATGACCAGGAGTGTCTCACTGGTTAATGAGAGAACACCAGCTCTTTGTACAGCCAGCATGCTCATGAGGTGTCTTCCTAGCTTAAACACTGATGTCTGATGCTATTTGCATAGTACACAGTGGCCTGTTAAAGAGTACTCACTTGGTCTTCCTCAACAACAAAATTAGTATGCTCAGATTTATATGTCAAAACAGTGTTCAATTATGTCAATAGAGAAATCACTGTTTAGTTAGCTAGGGCTGCCATAACAAAATATTACAAACTGGGTGGCTTAAACAACCAAAATGTATCTTCTCACAATTAGGAGGCTAGAAGCCTAAGATTAGGATGTTGGCAGACTTGGCTTCTCCTGAGGCTCTCTCCTTGACTTGCAGATGACTGTCTTTTTGCTGTGTCCTCACATGATCTGTTCTCTGTGTATACATCCCTGGTGTCTCCTTTGTGTGTCCAGACTTCCTCCTCTTATAAGGTTGGATTAAGGTCCAACCTAATGGCTTATTTTAATGCAATCATTTCAGTAAAGGCCCTATCTCCAAATACAGTCCCATTCTGAAGTTCTGGGGTTTAGGATTTCAACACATGAATTTTGGGGATTCATAGTTACTTTTTTTTCTTATACTCACACTGTGAGGAGTCAGACCCATGCTTTATGAAGAAATCAGGCTTGTCCTTAAGTCAACCTGATGAGGAAAGAGTTCCCTGAAGAAGTTTGGGGATTTGACTGTTAGGTCCTGGCAGGGCAAGTGGCAAGAACTAGATGAAGTTGCTCGGTCTTGGGAAAACCCTTGCATCCCCACCATTTAAAGAAAAGACAACAGTTTAAATCAAAAGTCTGGTTTTGCACATCTTGGAACTGTTTAGTTTAACATTCTGCTTCATAGTCTGCCTAGGTCCCAGGTGTGACTGCACAGCCTCACATTGCCTGGGGCACCATCTAACATTGAGTGTCTGCCTTTGGCAATTTACACTTTGTTGGCAGATGAACTGTCTGTCAGCAACTCCCAACCCAGAAAAGCACATATATCTTAATTACAGTGGAGAACGCACGCAGGGGTACAGAGGCTGGGACAGTGGATCCCAAAAGACATATCTTAAGGGAAAACGTCTGTCTAATCTGTTTTGTTGACCTTGAATACTTACTCTCTTTGAAAAAGAAAACAGAATTATGGCACATTTTTCTTTTATATTTATTGTCTGGCCCTCGTCACCCCCTGCCTCTCATAGTGTTTTGTTTGACAACTAAAAGCCAGGGGGTTGTATTAAAATTCTCACACTTTCTGTATAATTGCTGGCCGGGGTGTGATTTCAGTAAAAGGGGCGTGATGATTGTCCTGGATGTTCATGTGGTGTCATTAACATTACTCCCAGGGTCTAAGTCTATCTAACAGCAGGAGAAAGTGATACTTAATTGGATTTTTGCAATCTTAGAGGCAACAATTGCTCTTTTCTTTAGAAGCCATATATTGAGTTCAGAGTTGAACCAGCTCAGCTCCAGCACTGCATCTACCTATTAACTTCACAGGCAGTTAAATAGAGGAATATAAAATTGCATGACTAACTGTGCTCATAGCAGCTGAAAACCAGATAAGGCAATCTTGAAATCCTTTATTTCAGCACATTGTAGGCACTAAATAAATTCTCAGTGATAAATAATAATGCAAAATTTCCCTTTGTTTATGGTCTTCTCACTGCTCTCCACTTCCCTGAAAAAGCTCGTATTTTTTATTAATGGAAAAGAATCTTGATAAGGTACTATGGTTTGAATGTCCCCTACTCCCCAAATTCATGTGTGGAGATTCAGTTGTGATGGGATAAAGAGGTTGAAAACTTAATTCCACTATAGTATTGAAGGGTGGGGATTTTGGAAGGAGATTAGGAATAAGGACATTAGAGTAGGGCTCCCATGACTGACTCCTGTGGGGGTTATAAGGTTAACCAAAACAGAGATACACAGACCCAAACATTTGCTTTCCTTCCCTCTGCCATGTTGAGATGCAGCCAGAAAACTTTTCTCTAATGTGGCTTCTGACCTCACACCTTCAGATTGTCAGCTGAATAAGCCTCTATTTCTGTAAACTATGCAGGCTCACATATTATCTACTATTAGCAACAAAACAGACTAGGATAGAAGGTAATTTTTGAATGCTTTCATAGAAGAAATTGTCAAAAGGAACTTGACAGGATAGGGCCAAGCATGGACAGAGAAGGGAGAATAAGCAACACTCCTGACCGTTAATGGTGGCAATGGACTAAGGATGCCTGTGGACCAATGATTCTCAACCCTAAATATCCATGAGAGTCATGTGGAGGCTTTTAACTATTTTGCCTGAGCCTCACCCAAGACTAAGTAAATAATCTCTTGGGAGTTATATGTTTGTATCTGTTAAACACTCCCTAGATAATTCTCATAAGCAGCCTGGGTTTGTAAGCTTCTATTGTAGAAAGATGAAAACAGCTTTGCCAAAGGTTTGAGCCATCTGCTAGGAGTCCATATCTTTAAAACTGTGAGTGCTGGGGACATGCCATGGTGAACCACAATTGTATGGGTGCTCAGAGGATTATCAGTTTGGAGCTCTGTGCACTGAGGTGCAGCTTATGCTTTATTCCCTTACCTCCTCAATTCCTCAAGCTGTATTTGTTTAATTTTTTAAATTATGAATTAGTATTAACAAAATATGTTAGACTACAACAGATTTGGTGGTCAGTGAGCAATAAATTTGTTTTGTTTATTTTTTTAAATTTTTTATTATCATCATAATCTTCTTTATATTACATTGGATTACATATAACTTTACAGTGTATTACATTGCTATTTCAAAAGGGAATGCCATACATGTCAGGCAATACAGAGACATTAATCTCCCCACTTCATCATTCAATATTTTTTCAATGTTTTTCCCAATCATTATTATTATTATTCTAATTATTTTTTTAAACAGTCAATCACTATTTCTCATTTTGCTTGTAAAAAGACTTTACCCATCATGAAATACTTCTCAGACCAATCCAGTTGAGAATACTATACATGTCATCATCAACAGGTAATAAGCCATATCTATTTCCCACTAAAGTCCTGCCTCTCTACTTGTTCTCTTGCTATCTTTCTCTATCCTCTTCTCTTCACTCCCCCATTCCCCACTGTCTTATTCTTATTAAGTACTTTCACTGCTCTTATGTCCTCCAATTTTTCGCTCTGTACCATAGAGTGTGGATAGTTGGTATATATTAAGTGGATACATACAGTATTTTTCTTTCATAGCCTGGCTTACTTCACTCAGCAATAGATCCTTCATATCTGACCACTTTCTATCAAATGCCAGGGTCTTGTTATTTTTTATGGCTGCGTAGTATTCCATAGAGTATATATACCCCACTATTCCAATCCATTCATCAGTTTGTGGACATTTAATGAGCAATAAATTTGTGTCACTAATGTGACTGTGTGAAGGTAGATACTTACCCCCGACCTTCAGTCTTCTTATCTCTAAAATGTAAATAATAATGCATCTAAGGTTTTTGAAGCAGGTTGTAAATAACCCCCCAATGACATTTTCCTTGCTGGTTACTGTAAGCATGAAATTGCTTAGAGGTATGAACTATTATTCAGTTGGGGGTTGCCATTATTATAGGAGATCCTGATCGACTCTAACTGTAAGATTTACATGAAAGATCCTCTTTGCTACTTCTGAGAATCCTGTGATTAAATTGGGATTGTTCAGGATGTGTAAGAAAGTAAAAAAAGCTAAAAGTTGAATCTGGCCCTGAGAAAGACAGGGTTGAGAAGGAAATAGAATGGTGACTTTAAAAATAGAATAATAGGATGTTTAGGGATTTATTAGGTGATTTATTAAAGACATCAATATTCACTTTGAAACAGTCTAACTTGCAACTGGAGAAAATAAACCATTCATGAGATCTACAGGCAGCACACTTTTCTAAATATGGATTTGAATATCTACCAAAACTGAGAGAATGGGACACCCAGTACAGTTTGATTGTGATGGACAAAGAGGAGGAAAAAAAGGAAATGGCAGAGTGTCTTCTATCTATCCTTGCTTTAAAAAATGGAGCTTGATGAATGAATAACTATATTTGGGTTCCCAAGTCATTGAGTTACTCTTTTCCATGAATTTGACCTCAGTCAAGAACAATTACAAAATACAATAGGATGTTCACAGAATACCACAAATAACTGAAAAAAAAAAATGCTGGCAACTTATATTACATTGTAGTCTTTCCTCATTAAAAACAGATTGGTTGATCCAAGATAGTTAGCCTTTGTGCTGTGCGGAGAGGTAGGGGCTGCTTGAAATGTTTTCATGTGTCTTCTTTCTTCCTCCTGTCCCTCCCTTCCTGCCTACTTACTTACCGTAGCTGCCACAGCAGTTAAATACACCACGAAACTAAAAATTTGAAAAGCAGACATTTATTAGTGTATAGTAGGTCTTCATTGCTGAGAGCCCAGCAAAGCCCCGTTCTCAGAGAGGGCACAGGGGAGAGGTATGGCTTCCAAGGGTCTTCTGTTAGCAGCTGCTTGCTTGTCATCCAAATGCTTTATTTATTTTAAATGGATTAGGTCTTTGGAAATAGAGTCATAGGGATCAGCAATTTTCTCATAGAAGAGTGGCAGCAAAAGAAAGCTGGGATGCATTAATCATAAATGAATCAATTAATTACAGCTCTCCTCTCCCTGTGGGGTCAGCCCTGGTAACAGTAGGCCCCAAGTTATTTATGGAATTCGACTCTGAAGATGCCCTTTATAGAGCCAATTATGTGGAAATAAATTACTCTTTCAAATGACAATATGCTATTCTCTCAGAACATGTGAGGAGGGGTGTTTTTGTCTCAGAATAGTCTGCATGCAGTTTTCTGTGATAATTAAAGTCATAAAACCATTTGTGGCAAAGCAAAGGTTTCTTCCAACTTTAGTTCTTTGGATATATCAGTACTGTATGATTAGAAAATGCCAGGGGTTTGCTTTACTGAGTGAGGTGTTGAGTAGGTGTCGAAGAGGTATAACAGGAATCCCAGCAGTTCTTAGGAAAGGCCTCAATGGCAGGAAAGTGGTATAAATCACTCCCTGAGTCCTTTACTCACCCACAAGATTAGCAGGGTGGAAAGTCTAACAGATGGGTTTTAGAACTCACGCTGGTCTGTTGTGAATGCCTGTGGCATGAAATAGTCTCTGTCATGCTGGGTAGCAGACAGGTATGTGGGCGGGTGCAACCAATGCTTGAGAAGGGCCAAAAAAGGAGGCAGCATGTTGGGAGAGTGAACTCTCTACCCTCCCTAAAGCCTAGGCTGTTCTTCCATTATCACTAGCCCTTTCCTCTCCAGCCTTTGGTGTCTTCCTCTGTCTTGATCTGCTATTGTTTTTTTTTTTTTTCTCCTATCAGAAATGCCTGAATCTGGATGATTTATAACAATAGAGGTTTATCAACTTATGGTTTGGAGGTCCAAGGTCTAAGGGTCGCATCTGGTCACTTTTCCTGTTGGTAGAGTCTTAATCACATCACGAGAACAGGAACAGCAGAGCAGCTATGTATACATCAGAGTTTCTCTCCGTTCTGGTAACCTTCCTACTCCTTATAAACCCAAAGAACTCCACCATAGGGTCCCTACCCTAATCATGTAATCACTCCTAAGGGCCCCACTTTTTGACACCATAATTGGTTCAAGGTTTTCCCTTACAATTGCTTGACACCTGAATTTTGAGAAGAAAAATTTAAGCTATAGCACTTTCCTGAATCTAACCTGAGCCTTAATCAGTGTGAGGAGAAAGGAGTGCATCTGGATGCTCACTGTACTATTCTTTATAATTGTACAGAATTGGAACTATCCAATATCCTTCAGAAAGGGAGTGGTTAAAGGACCACATAAAGCCTTCTCACTAAGACTATCATATAGCAGCGGAGCGAGGCGCCGGTGGGCGGAGTAGGCCCTGCGCCGGCCCCCACAGGGCCGGCTGCGGGTCTCCCGCCACCCCCGGGGACCCCGCGCCAAGCAAGGCGGCGGGAGGCGGCCCCCCACCCAGGGCTCCGCCCCGTGGTCAGCCGGC
>NW_006203672.1:183387-188300 GCF_000334495.1 Tupaia belangeri chinensis
AGGTGGGATTTAGCAGAGGGTGGGGGATGGGGAATCAGGGATGGCAAGACAAAGGGCAAGGTATGCAGGACGTAAGAATTGGAAAATTATTTGCTGAGAACATATATGTGGATGTACTTGATTGAGACAATGCACAGTGTATTTTGGATGGAAAATTCATTTGTGTGTTGTGATGGTGTAAAGTGAATTAATAAATTAAAAAAAATTAACCCCATAAAAAAAAAAAAAGAATATCATATAGCAGCTAGAAAAGAATAAAAGGTAGCTCTGGTACCTGACTGGAGAATCTTCTAGGTATCCTCTTTGCTAAAGAAAAAACAATGCTGATATAAAAAAACAGACCTATGATATAATGCATTACTATAAAATAACCATGGGGACCAGCAGTTAGCATAATGGCTATGTCGCTGGACTCCCATGTAGTCGACCGCGGTTCGCGTCCCGGACCCAGTGGCTTAAAACTCACTCTGGGCATGTGTGCGTGCGTGCCCAAGATCCCGAGAGGAGAATGGAGGAGAAGGGATTGCGGTGTGGCCATCCCCCCTGAGGGGTGATTTCTCGCTTTCTATTTCTCTGTCTCTCTCTGTCTTTCTGGCGAGCACATGCGCCCTATAGCAAAAACCTCTCCAAAAACAAAACAAAACAAAAACAAAAAACTATAAAATAACCATGAACAAAACTGTTTCCATATGTGTACAAATATATTATATGATACGAAACTGCCTTTTTAAAGGTCAAAGTTAGTCAGTTATTGGCTGTTTCTGGGTTTCTCAAACTTGGTACTCTTGACACTTTGGGCCAGATTGTTCTTGTTATGGGGGCTGTTTGATACATCATAGGAAATTTAGCAGCATCTCTCACTTCTGTTCATTACATGCCAGTACCACTTCCATATTGTCTCCAGACATTGCCAAATGTCCTTTGAGGGGCAAAATCTCCCATTCACTCTTGAGGACTACTTACTTCACCTTGATATATGTGAACGCAAAACGATGTGAAAAAAAAAAAAAGTGCCAAACTGATCTGTCATTAGTTCCTTCTAGAGAGGAAACTGGGGTGTTGCAATGTTAGTTTATCTGAATTGTTTTAAATAATTTTACAATGAGATTACATTCATGTGTTACTGCATAATAAACAAAAAAAGAAAATAAAAGAAATGGGGGTTGTGTTTAAACTACTAAACAGTTGAGGAAGGAGTCTTTTGGGCTTCATAGAAAGTAGAGGAAGGCAGCTCTCTGCTCCCTGTGTCTCAAACTGGCTTATAGACCTATGCTTTGGCAAAGCTATTAATAGGCTCTCCCTGAATACTTTCACATACTTGGGGTGGAGGAGATGTGTTTTAGACCTATTGGGTCATCAGGAAAGAAATATTTTTCTATGCAAAAATGCATCATGACTTTTCTGACGACCCAATGCATTGCTATAGAGTCAGGAAGTCTGGAAGTGGGGAGTTTCTAAGACTTAGAGGAAAAATAGGGTAATGAGCAAAGCCATTAAATACACAGATACGCCCAAGGATCAATAAGCCAGAGAACAGACTGAAAGATGACCTAAACCAACTGAGTCACGGTTGAGTATTAAAATAAAGGCAGTAAATATGGGGTCAGGGAATGGAAAATAAGCAAAACCAAGTTTGAGTGGTTGCCCAGAACAGATGCTTGCTATCTGAGAGAGTGGTTCTCAAACCTGGATGCATATGCGAATCACCTGGGGGAAAATAGAGAAATAGATTTCAGATTCTATTTTAAACTGAGTTAGAATCATTAAATAAAGGGCTGAGAAGTCTGTGATTTTCAATAGAGACTAAACTTCAGGAAACACTGCTCTGGGATTGGTTTGTGGATTTGATGGTCCAATATAAAAGGCTGAGAGACTAATACACAGCTCATTATATCTCCTAGAAGACTTCATGTTCTGCTTCTTCAGTTTCTCAGGCAGGCCCAGAAACTAGAGTGGAGGCAATCATGACCTGAGGGAACATTGGTTGATTGGGAGACAGAATCTTCATAAATTCTATTTTTAAAAGTTTTAGAAAGGTGTCAAATTTATACTACCAAGTCAGAATGAACCACTATTCTTGCTCCAGATTGTTTTTTTAGACATCAGAAGAATGGAGAAGCACTATTGTCTCAGATATGACAGCTCTTTATTGAACACCTTGGACTATGGACAAAAATATGTGCAGATAAAAGATGCATGAGATAAACTCCACTCAGGAGAGTACTGGAGATTCACAGAGGAAACAGATTTTTAAGCAATACCTTGTACACAGGGCAAGATCATGTCAGGGATGGGAAGGAGATAGCAGCAAGGTGCTATGGGTGCAGTCACAGGGACAGTGAGCAGCTGTGAAGTTTCATGAAGATGAGCCTGTGGAAGCTCCGCATATTTGGATCATTTCTACTTGCTGCCCTATTCAATTTTGTTTCAATTCAACTTAGTATGCAGGTGGCCAGAATATTTAGACCAAACAAGGTTCCTAAGTACTTTTTTTTCCTCGATTTTATTGTACACATTTTCAAGCATACAAATTTAAAAATAGTATAGTGAACACCCCTATATACTGCAGAAGATTCAACAATTGCTTACTAACGTTTTACCATATTTGCTTTATGTTTTTGTGTACATTTTGAATATAATTTATAAACTTCATATCATTTCCTTTCTACTTTTGCATGATTCTCTGAGGAATAAGGACTTGGATCACCAGATGGTATAAAGGTTGAGGAGGCTGGATCCCACATGATTGACTGTGTGGTTTGAGTCCTAGACCTGGTGTCTTGAAAATCACATGAGGCGCATGTGCCAAGTCCCAAGTCCCAAGAATGGAGAAGAAGGGATTGCAGCATAGCTATCCCTCTTAGGGGGCAATGTTTCACTTTCTCTCTCTTTGTCTGTCTTTGGTGAGCACACACATCCTATAGCAAAACTAAAAACAAAACAAAAACAAACAAAAACAAGAAAAGGACTTTCTTTTACATCTGTTTTAGGATGTTAACAGTAATCTCATATTATTAAACTATAGTTTTATACACATTTTTTATTATTGTACTCAAATGAAATACATGGAAGCATATAAGTTCCTTTAAAAACAAAACGGGACAATCACATGGCATAATGGTTACATTGCTGGATTCCCATGTAGTTGACTGCAGTTTGAGTTCTGGACCCGGCAGATTAAAACTCACGCTGGGTGCCTGTATACGCATACCCAAGACCCCAAGAGGCAAATGGAGGAGAAGGGATTGTGGTGTGGCTATCCCCTCCAGGTCCTCCCAGGGGGTGATTTCTTACTTTCTCTCTGTCTCTCTGTCTCTCTCTCTCTGTCTCTCTAGCAAGCACATGCACCCTATATCAAAAATCTCTAAAGAAAATTGTTAAAAAAAAGATTGTATGTACAATGTCTGATATGATATTTTTAAGTATATACACATACAAATGACTAAATATAGCTAATTAACATATGTATCACCTTATATGCTTATCATTTTTGTGTTGAAAACACTTTACATCCACTCTTAGCCTTTTCTGGCATATAGTAGTCAAGTATTATTTATAGTCATCATGCTGTAAGATAGAGCTCTTGAACTTATTTTTCCTGTCTAACTGAATTTTTTTAATCCTTTTACCAACATCTAAACATCCTCCTCCCTATTATGAGCTCTTGGTAATTACCATTCTACTCTACTTCTATACAATCAGCTTTTCTATACTACACATATGAGTAGGGTCATGCAATATTTATCTTTCTGTGCCTGACTTATTTCATATATATGTTGTCATAAATGACAGGATTTTCTTTTTGTGGTTGAATAATGTTCCATTGTATGTGTACTACATTTTCTTTATCCACTCATTCACTAATGGTCACTTATGTTTATTCCATATCTTGGCTGTTGTTAATAATGCTCCAAGGACATGGAAGTGCAGATATCTCTTTGACATACAGATTTTATTTCCTTTGGATTTATATCCAGTAGTAGGATCACTTGATCATATTATAATTCTACTTTTAGATGAATCTTCATACTATTTTTTATTATCATCATAATCTTCTTTATATTACATTGGATTACATATAACTTTACAGTGTATTACATTGCTTTTTCAAAAGGGAATGCCATGCATGTCAGTCAATACCAAGACATTAATCTCCCCGCTTCAACATTCGATATCTTTTCTATGTTTTCCCCCATCATTATTATTATTATTCTAATTATTTTTAAAACAGTCAATCTTCGTACTATTTTTCCATAACAACTATACTCATTTACATTCCCACCAACAGTGTATAAGGGATCCCTTTTCTCCACATTCTCACCGTATTTGTTATCTTTTATCTTTTTGATAGTATTCTAACATGTGTGAGGTAATATTTCATTGTAGTATTAATTTATATTTCCCTGATGATTAGTGATGTTAAATGTTTTTTTCATATACCTGTTGGCCATTTGTATATCTTCTTATGAGAATGTCTATTCAGGTCTTTTATTCATTTTTAAACAAGGTTGTTCATTCCCTGGCTATTGAGCTATTTGAATTCTTTATATGTGTTGGATATTAACCCCTTGTCACCCCTTATCAAATGTATAGTTTGCAAATATTTTCTCCCATTCTGTAGGTTGTTGCTTCATGCTGTTTGTTTTCTTTGCTGTGCAGCTCTTTTATTTAATGTAATTCCACTTATCTATTTTTGCTTTTGTTGCCTATATTTTTGGCATCATATCCAAAAAGTCATCACTCAGACCAATGCCATGGAGCATTTCCCCTATATTTTCTTCTAGTAATTTCATAGCATTAGGTCTTACATTTAAGTCTTCAATTTATTTTGAGTTGATTTTTATATAAGATAAGAGATAAGGCTTTAATTTCACTTTTCTGTGAATATCCAGTTTTTCCCATACCATTTATTG
>NW_006203672.1:188326-191655 GCF_000334495.1 Tupaia belangeri chinensis
TGGTTCTTATTTCCTTTGTCGAAAGTCAGTTGGTTATAAATGTATGGATTTATTTCTGGGCTCTTTATCCTGTCCCATTGGTCAGTGTATCTGACAGTACCATGCTGTTTTGAGTACCATAGTTTTATAGCATATTTTTGAGTCAGGTAGTGTGATGCCTCCAGTTTTGTTCTTTTTACTCAAGATTGTTCTTGTTATTCAAGAACTTTTGTGATTCTATAAAAATTTTAGGATTTTTTTCTGTTTTTGTGAAGAATGCCATTGTTTTTTCATAGGAATTGCATTGACTCTGTAGGTCACTTTGGGTGGTATGAGATATCTCCATTTGTTTTTGTCTTCTTCCATTTCTTTATAAATGTTTTAGTTTTTAGTATTGAGATTTTCATCTTTATTGAATTTATTCCTTAAGTATTTTAATTTTTCTGGTAGCTATTATAAAAAGCAAAAGATTTATATGATCTGAAGAGAAACTAGAGTATAAAGTAGCTATTGTAAATGGGACTGTTTTCTTGGCTTTTTGGAGTTTGCTGTTAGTGTATAGAAATTCAGCTAATTTTTGTATTATTTTTTGGATTTTGAAACTTTAACAACTTTACTATATCAGTTCTAAGAGTTCTCTTGTGCAATATTTAGAGTTTTATATGTGTACAAATTATATATAAATATATATAAATATATAAAAATTACATATGTACTATATATTTTATACATATATATACTACACATTGTGTGTGTGTGTGTGTGTGTGTGTGTGTGTATACATATTGGGTCATTGCAAAAGTCATGATGCATTCTTCTATGTTTTTATATGCAAAAATGTGTCATGACTTTTCTGATAACCTAATGTATAGCCATCCAATTTTAATGCCTTTTATTTCTTTCCCTTGCTTAATTGCTCTGGCTAGAGCATCTACTACTATGTGAATAAAGTGTTGAGAATAGGCATCCTTTGTATGTTTCTAATCATAAAGGAAAAGCTTTCAGCTGAATGCTTTTTACTTTTAAGTATGATGTCAACTGTGAGTTTATTACATGTGGCCTTTGTTATGTTGAAGTACATTCCTCAAATAACCTACTTAATTTGTTGAGAATTTTTATCATTAAAAACAATGAGGGCAGTACATGGTGTTGTAGTTAAGGCACTGGATTCCACATGACTGACTCTGCTGAGTCCTGGACTGAGTGGCTTGAAAGAACATGCTGGGTGCATATGTGTGTGCATGCCCAAAATGCTGAGAGGATGAAAAAAGGATTGTAGTGTGGTCATCCTAACTGGGGAGTGATTTCTTACTTTCCTTCTTTCTTCTGTCTCTCTCTGGTGAGCACATTTACTCTATGGCAGAAATTTAGGGAAAAAAAGTTGAATATAGTCAAATGCTTTTTCTTTAACTATTGAGATAATGATATGGTTTTTAATCATTCTGTTTCTGAGATCTAACATATTTATTGATTTGCACATGTGGAACTATCCTTGTATCCTGGGGATAAATCCCATTTGGTCATAGTATATGGTCCTTTTAATGTGCTGTTGAATTTGCTCTGCTGGTATTTTGTTGAGGATTTCTACATCTGTGTCCATCAGGCAATAGGCGAGTCCAGCTGCACCATGTCTTGTGATGCCAGAAGCCTGGAGCATACTATGGCAGCCCACTGCTTAGGTGGACCAGAAGCCTAGGGCTGGTGAGGCCTGCTGGCTGCTGAGGGCTGGTCTGGATCACTGGTGAGAGCTGCCGATGTTGGCTTAGTGTTGGTGTGGGTCAGAGATAGAGTTCACTACATAAGCCTAAAGCCTTGGGCTACCTGGTTTTATCTGTTGCTAGAGGGGATCCAGAAGCACAGTCTGTAGGTACTGGCCTATTGGAGGTCTGTTCAGTGTGAAGTTTTACTGTTATAAGTATGGTGTTACGGTCCAAGACAAATTCCTCTGATCCCTTTCCTCTTTTCCCTAAGCAAACAGTATCTCGGCATTGTGCTGCCTATGGTTGGGAAAAGTGTGATGCAGGTAACATAAAATTGTCCTTTCCTCCTTCTTTTTCTTATTATTGTGCTACAACTAGGTCCTGTAATGTCTTACATGGTTTCCTTAGCTCTTGCAGAGGTATTTCATGTGTACACAGTTGTTTTAATTGATGTTTCTATGAGCGAGTAAGTAGAACAGAGTAGGACCCTGCTGTCTTGATGTGCCCTTCCTAAGAATCCTATTGACCATTTTGTGTAAGGGTAGCTTAAATATATCTGACCCTTTCCCTGTTGGAAATAATGAGCTAGGTAGCCAGGAATTACTGCCAAGAACATTTAGTTTATGAATGAAATGTTTTTTTTTTTAATGCAGATGATAATGACAATAACAAAAGCACCTATATTTCGTCTGTAGTTCTGAGCAATTTATGAAGTAGTGTAAAAGGTTTTAATGGCCTTATAATTGAAAGCAACTTCTGTATGCCTCTTTGCCAATTTTCTTCTACTGATATATACTATAGTTTAAAAAAAAATAATTGCAGGGGCCAGTAGATGGAGTAGTGGTTAATGTGCTGGACTCTCACATGGCCCACTAGAGTTTGAGCCCCACAGCTGGTAGCTTGAAAAATCACACTGGACACATGTGCATGTGTGCCCAACATCTCAGGAGGAGAATAGAGAAGAAAGGATTGTGGCATGGTCATCCCCCTCAGAGGTAATTTCTCACTTCCTTCTCTCCGTCTCTCTCCAATGAGTTCATGTGCCCTATGGCAAAAACCAAGAGATAAATGAATTAATTAATTAATTTTAAAAAATTATAGCAATTTGACTCACTGTGGCTGAACTTTTCCTAAATACTCATTAAATACCTAGTAAAACATATAATTCATATAACTATTCAATGAGTATCTGTACTCCTTCCTTCTTTCGTTCCTTCTTCTCTTCTTCCTTCTTCCTATTTCCTACCAATAATTCAGCCTCCAGCTCATAAACTTGAGTGGTAGGGAGCTCCTCTAGCCTTCTCTCTGTCTTTGTCTCTGTCTGCTTCTGTCTTCTCATTTTTTCTTTTTAAAAAAATTTTAAGGTACAGTATTCTCTTGCTTTCAACCCTGCCTTTGTCTTGTTAATAATCCCCTCTACCCCTCCCACCTAGGCAGGAGAGGCAAAAGGCAGGCCTTCAGAAGATGATTCCTGGGAACCTGCAGTTAGCGTAATGGCTATGTCATTGGACTCCCACGTAGTCGACCGTGGTTCGTGTCCCGGACCCGGTGGCTTAAAACTCATGCTGGGCGTGTGTGCGTGCGTGCCCAAGATCCCGAGAGGAGAATGGAGGAGAAGGGATTGCGGCGTGACCATCCCCCCTGGGGGGT
>NW_006203672.1:191724-207348 GCF_000334495.1 Tupaia belangeri chinensis
AAAAAGAAAAAAAAAAAAAAAAAAGATGATTCCTCATGACTCCTGAGTTCTATTTTGTGCTTTTTTTAAAAAAAATTTTTTTAGTTGTTTTTTTTAATTCTTTTTTACTTTTTTTCTCTGTTTCTTTATTGTTGTTGTTTCTCTCTCTCCGCTTTCTTTTCTTTTTCTTTTATCTCATCTCTCCGCTCCTCAATCTCCATTTACTGTGCTCCTACATGGATCTAAGGGAACTATAGCCAAACATCCAAATACTATTAGGGTTAACATATTCCTCAATATCTACTGAATCTGCTGCACAAAGAGATCACAATGGAATGGCAAAGAGATTACAGATTGCCTCTTTCTGCACGCTCCCTAACATTTAGACTGAGCTTCAAGAATTAGAAAGAAACATACCATCTATCAGATGACTAGAAATCACTGCAGGACCACAAGAAATATGGTAAATCAAGAAAATACCTCTCATCCCAGGGAAAAGAAATACTCCTCTTTATCCACAGACAGTTCAATGGAAATTATGGAAATGTCTGATAAAGAATTTAGAATATTCATAATGGCAAAGCTAATTGAGATGGAAGAAAAGAGAGACAATGAACTGAAGAAGAGTAAGGAGAAAGGAGCTGATGAGTTCCAGGAGGTGAGGAAATTCTTGCAATATCTAAAAGAGGAATTACACACTTTAAAAAAAGAATCAAAGGGACCTGAGATGAAGGCTATAATACAGGAAGTCAAAAATCTCCCTTGAAAGTATGATCTAGCAGACTAGATCATACAGAAGATAGAATCTCAGACATAGAAGAGAAAAATTGCTAGACTAGAAAAATCCACCACAAAGACTGAGAAAATGGCCCCCGAAATTGAGAATAATATACGAGAAGTACTAGATACCATCAAACGTCCAAACATCTGGATAATTGGTATCCCAGAAGGCAAAGAGCCTCATAAGGGCATTGATAATCTATTCCATGAAATCCTGTAAGAAAACTTTCCAAACCTAGAGAGGCACTCAGAGATCCAGTCCCAAGAAATATAAAGGACCCAAATTAGAATCAACCCAAGAAGATCTTCTCCAAGACATATTATAGCCAGACTGACCAAAATCACAGACAAAGACAAGATATTAAGATTGGCAAGAGAGAAACAGCAAGTCACCTACAAAGGATATACCATCAAGCTAACAGCAGACCTCTCATTGGAAACAATGCGAGTGAGGAAAGAATGGGAAAATATATTCAAGGTGTTAAAGGAAAGTAATTTCAACCAAGAATACTGTACCTGGCAAGATTATCCTTCATGTAGGAAGAAAAGACAAGGACATTTTCAGATAAACAAAACCTGAAAGAATTTACCAGCATCAGACCAGATCTCCAAGAAGTTCTCAAGGGAGTTCTATATTGGGAAAATTAAATACAGACACACAGAAATAAGAGTTTAAAAACTAAGAAAACGGGCAACTTAATCATAGGGACAAGCCTGGAGTTGAATATTATATCCCAGAATTTAATTGGGAAGATTGAATCACAACAGAAGATAAAGTACATGAGACTGAATTGGTGAAATTAAATTTTATGACTCGACTAAAACATTGCTGAATTTCTTCTAGACTTTGTTGTCCGGTTTTAAGGATTTGTGTCCTGTCTTGAGATGTCAATAGGTTCATATACCTACCATTTGAACAGAATCCTAACCTTTTTCCTGGTTTTAAGTTTTAAGCAAAGTTCCTTAGTATTTCTTTGATTTAAATTAAAATAGCTTTTCTTGAAATTACCAGCTGAACGTGTTATTGAAAGTAGTTAGATTATTTAAGAAATTGTGTGATCAATACAATGTGGGGGGAAAAGGAATGGAAGACAACTGTAGACACCAGAGATAGTATGAGAAGAGAAGAGGGTGGAAAAAGGATAGAGGGTCAGAAATAGGGGTAAAATTTTATACACACACACACACACACACACACACACACACACATATATATATATACACACACACACATGAATTATATATAAACTTTATATATATATATAAAACAAAACTAGAAATGGAAAATTTTTGATGATAACATGAATGATTAAGCCACTATGCAGTATATTCTGGATGGGAAATCACATTTTATATGCTATGAAAATGCTTAGGGAATGAATGTAAATTAATTAAGTTTTTTAAAAAGTTTCAGAAAAAAATACTCCTAAAACTGTTTCTCTTGAAACTAAAAAAAAAAGCATTAAAAATACATATTTGATGACTACAGTAAGATATATAGCCCCATCTAGGTGCTACTTTATAGTGTGTTCATTCTACTCACTGAGCTTTATGCCGAAAGTCAGACTTGTGTTCATAGATATGTATATACCAGCTGTGCTTGCTATTCAAAATATTTAGATTATTTAAGATCTTTAGTGAATCAGTAAAATGTGTGTGTGGGGTAAGGCATAGAAAGCAACCATAGATACCAGAGAGTGTGGGAGGAGAGTGGGAGATGGCAGAGGGTGAGAGATAGGGAATCAGGAGTGGGAAAAAAGCAAAATATACAGGAAACAAGAAATGGAAAATTATTAGTTGATGATAACACGTATGTTGATGTGCTTGATTGAGCCAATATACAGTGTATTCTGGATGGAAAATCTCATTTTGTATGCTGTAATGATGCACAGTGAATGAATGTAAATAAATAAATTTAAATTAAAAAAAGTTAATCCCCATTCTGCTGAAGTTATTTCTAAAGGTCCAAAAGGCTGAATCTCTCCCTAAATCATTCTATGATGCCTCCATCACCCTTATCCTTAAAACAGATAAGGACAGGATAAGGAAGGAAAACTACAGACCAATATCTCTGATGAATATAGACACAAAGGTTCTCAACCAGATACTAGCAAATCATATCCAACAACTTATAAAAAAGATTATACATCACGGTCACATAGGCTTTATTCCAGGAATGCAAGGTTGGTTCAACATATGCAAAACCAAAAATGTAATACACCATATTAACAGGAAAAAAGATAAAAACCATATGATCATATCAATTGATGCAGAAAAAGCATTTGATAAGATACAACATCCCTTCATGATCAAGACTCTCAGCAATATTGGCATAGAAAGGTCATTTCTCAACATAATAAAATCTATCTATGAAAAACCCACAGCGAACATTATCCTGAATGGAGAAAAGCTGAAAGCTTCTCTACTAAAATGGGTACAAGACAAGGATGCCCACTTTCTCTACTCCTTTTCAATATATTACTGGAAGTCCTCACCAATGCAATCAGAAAAGAGTAAAAAAAAAAAAAGACAATCAAATAGGAAAAAAAAGAGGTGAAACTCTATTTGCAGATGATATGATTGTATACATAGAAGACCATATGGTATCCATGAAAAAATTCCTGCAAGTAATACACGAATACAATAAAGTTGCAGAATACAAAATCAACACACAGAAATCGATAGCATTTCTATATATGAACAGCAGGCAGACTGAGATAGAACTGAATAAAGTAATTCCATTTACTATAGCCAGAAAAAGCATAAGATACCTAGGAATAAATCTAATCAAAGAAATTAAAGACCTCCACAAGGACTTATCATTATTATTACTTTTTAATCTTCACCAGTTTGACTGGGGTTAAGTGGTATCTCATTGTGGTTATTTCATATGCTTTTTGGCTGTTCGTATGTCTTCCTTAGAGAGTTTTTTATTCAGCTCATTAGTTTTATTATCTGTTGACAAGGATGCTTATAATAGTCTCAACTGGGCTGGACTGAGGTGTAAATCATGCTGAGTACAGTCTCTTCACAATCTAAATGATGTATAGCAATTTAATGTACAAATAATAATAACAATAATAATAATAATAAAAAGAAAATAGAAAAAAGACCTCCATAAGGAAAACTGTAAGAAGCTAAAAAAGAAATTGAAAATGACAGAAAAATGTGGAAGGACATCCCATGTTTCTGGGTTGGAAGAATTAATATAATCAAAATAGCAATTCTACCCAAATTAGTCTACATATTTAATGCAATCCCAATCAAAGTACCAGACACATTCCTCACACATCTAGAAAAGACAGTCATATAATTTGTCTGGAATCATAAAAGACCTTGTATTAGGACCAGCAATTACCATAATGGCTATGTCGTTGGACTCCCATTTAGTCAACCGCGGTTCGAGTCTTAGATCCTGTGGCTTAAACTCACGCCGGGTGCTTGTGTGTGCGTGCCCAAGATCCTGAGAGGAGAATGGAGAAGGGATTGCAGTGTGGCCATCGCCCCCTGGGGGATGATTTCTTTCTTTCTGTCTCTCTGTCTCTCTCTGTCTTTTTGGCGGGTGCATGCACCCTATAGCAAAAACCTCTCCAAAAAAAGACCTTGTACTGCCAAAGCAATTCTGCACAAGAAGAGAGGAATGAGTGGCATCTCACTCCCAGACCCAAAAATATACTACAAAGCTGTAGTAATCAAAACAGCATGGTACTGGCACAGAAATAGATAGGTGGACCAATGGAACAGAATAGAGGCCCCAGAAATGAACTCCGAAGCATACAGTCAACTGATTTTTGACAAAGTGTACCAATCAATCCAGTGGGAAAAGGAAAACCTCGCCAGCAAATGGTGCTGGAAAAACTGAATATCCACCTGCTAGAAAATGAATCTGAACCCCTACCTCTCACCATTGACACAAATCAATCAACTCAAGGTGGATCTAAGATCTAAACCTAAGACCTCAAACTATAAAACTGCTCCTGGAAAACACTGAGGAAACTCTGGGAGACATTGGGATAGGCAAAGACTTCTTAAATAAGACCTGTAAAGCACAATCTATAATCCCCAAAATAGATAAGTGGGATTATATCAGACTAAGAAGTTTTTGCATGGCAAAATACACATTAATTAACATAGTAAACAGCCCTCAGAATGGGAAAATGGGAAAATATTTTTGTAAACCATGCATCACATAAGGGGCTGATAACCAGAATACACAAGGAATTCAAGCAGCTGTTCCAGAAAAAGATGATCAACCCTATTAAAAGATGGGAGAATGAGCTGAGAAATCCACTCTGTAAGGATGACATACAAATAGCCAAAAGGCATATGAAAAAGTGCTCAACATTCCTCACTGTAAGGGAAATGCAGATCAAAACAACAATGAGATACCACCTAACTCCAGTCAGAATGATTAAGATTAAAAAAACAAAAAATGATAAATGCTGGCAGGGGTGTGGTGAGGGAGAACTCTCTTACACTGTTGTTGGGAATGTAAATTGGCCCAGTCACTGTGGAGAACAATTTGGAGATTCCCCAAAAATCTACAAATAGAACTACCATATGATCCAGCAATCCCACTCCTTGGTATCTACCCAAAGGACAGAAGAATTCTTAATCAGAAAAGTGCTTGCACATCGATGTTTACTGCGGCATCATTCACAATTTCTAAGACATGGAGCCAACCCAAATGCCCACGAAAAGACGAATAGATTGAAAAACTGTGGCACATATACTCCATGGAATACTACTCAGCCATAAGAAACAAGACCTTGGTTTTTGACAGAAAGTGGAAGAATATGGAAGATTTACTGCTGAGTGAAGTAAGCCAGGCTATGAAGGAGAGACATTGTATGTTCCCACTTAATATATACTGAGTGTCTGCACTCTGTGACTGAAACTGATTGACTAAAGGATATAGAAATATAGTAAATGGTTGTGAATACCAGATATAGTATGGATGAAAGAGGAGAGTCTGAGGCAGGACATTGAGAAGAAAAATAAAAAGGCAAAGCATTAATGGAACAAAGAAATGTGATATTTTCTGTTGAAGATAATTTTATAGTATTATCAACTGAACTAGGGAGAAATGTACACATGTTGGAATATTCACTTTGTAAGCTAAATAACATGATTGAATGTATAAAAGAACATGAAATAAAAAATAAAAAGAAATAAAAAAAGAAATTGCCACTTTGCACATTACAATATTTATTACAGCAAAATATTGGAAAGTGTCAAAACATTCAGTACTACAGAAACAGTCTACATAAAAATTATTTTATGGGAACATGTGCACAATGTATATACGTATACATAATATATTCTTTCTTATTTCTTTTTATATATCTATACATAAATATATTAAAAAGCATTGAATAAACTTAAAAAAACTTTTTTGTTAATATACAAGAGGAAATCACCTCTATGAACAAGAAAAAATATTTAGGAAGGGGTTTAATAAAATAAAAAAACCTAGTAGTCAAATCAAGATCCATTTTGAAATCAGAAAAGAACGGATTGATCAGCAGAGCAAATTGAGTAAGTAATGTGTAATAATAGTTTAAAAATATCTTTTAGAAACTGTAGATCCCTTTCTTTAATGAAAGCACACATAGACCCTTACCATGGAAAGGTGATGAATGTGTTTCTGGTTGAAGTGCAGATAGGGTCTGAGAGCCTCAATTGCCAGTTTCTTCCTTCATCTAAATAATGGATCCTGAAGGAGTTCTCTAGAACTTCCACTGAAGTTTCATTAAAAAAACTGAAATCCACTTATGTAGAAGCTAAAATTGATAGGTACTGCCAGAATACAAGATTAAAAAGTTGAAAATGATAAGATATATGGAAGAGGATATCTAGTCCACAATTAATAAGTATTATTAGAGGAGAACACATGATTAAGGTAGAATTATTTTGAAATGCAAGTTGTAATAGAAGAAAATTCCTTATCTAAGCAAACAAGTCTAAAGACGGAAGATCCTGCGTTAAGGCAAGATTGAGAGATCTATGATTGGATATAAATTGGTAAAATTTACAAATTTCAAAGCAAATTATCAATCATTTATTATGCTCTAGAAACAAAATGTTTTCATTCTTTCCAAGAGGGGTGTAAGACAAAAATATACCTTTATTCAGTGATGAGATGAGAAACCTGGAGCTTTGAGAAGTTAACCTCATCCATGTGAGACAGGTACTATACTAAATGGTAGAGGTTATTTTTAAACCCAGGCATACAAGAAGATAAAACAAGTTACCTAAGCTGGAAATAATTTCAGGTTATTCTTAGATTTTGACAATCCACAATACTAGAAAAATTGGATGCAATCCTGTTGCAATGCTTAACAACACTATCTTCTCATCAGAATCACTTCCGGGGTTTTATAAAAATCATAGAGGAGTGGGACTAGCAGATGGCATAATGGTTACGTTGCTGAACTCACACATAGTTGACAGTGGTTCAAGTCCTGGACCTGGCCACTTAAAACTCATGTAGTGCATGTGTATGTGCATCTCTAAAAATTCTGAGAGGAGAATGGAGGAGAAGGGATTGCAGGGTAGCCATTCCCCCTGGGGGAAGGGGTGTGATTCCTCACTTTCTGTCTCTCCAGTGAGTATATGTGCCCTATAGCAAAAAATATCTAAAAAAAAAAAAATCATAGAGGAATTAGCCACATCCTAGTCTGGTCAAACAAGAAATAGAATCACATAGCCTAGTGTCAAGATCTGCTGTTGTATAGTTTTTCAGGTAAAGAAAAAAATATAGTGACATAAAGTCTACCAATCCACATTTGTTTGTGAAAGCAATACATACAATATTCCCATATCTTTAAGATTTTTAGAAAATGTTTGTATTCTTCCTGAAAAATATTTTTGTGCCTCTCCATCAGTTTAAAGAGCTGAACTTGTAATAAATTGTAAAAATGCTAATAAAAAAAAACTTACTGGAAACCAATGGAAGTAACTAAATAACACAGACATGATTATGATAACTGGTGTGTCTATGGTTGTAAAATTCAATGTAATAACTGTTAAAATATCACAAAAGAGAATGTTAAAAGGAATAATGATGGGGTTTAAAATTCCAAAATAAATCAGTGAAGACATGGACATTATAGAGGACCCAGAGAAAATAAGAGAATTCAATTTATTGCTTTCCAAATGGACAGTTGTTTGATTCTTAATCTTTAATAGCTAGATAAATACAGGATTAGGAATGGTTTTTAAAAGTATAAAATAAATCACTAGTAAAATTTTTCAGACTTATATCATTGAAGAAAAATCAAAGCAAAAGTACACTGAGGAGAAAATAAGAGGGAGATAAGTACAGGCACCTTTCACAAGTATGTCTGCTGTGAAAATTAGCAGAAACCCAGAGTAGTAGTTAGAGGAGGATATAGAATTAAAAAAGAGTTTTTATTTTGTTGAAAATGGAGCCAGTAGGCATATTTGTATGCCAACAGAAAAGATGCAGTTGGTAGAAATTGATGATCTGAAAGAGAAAGAGGATAGTGATTAAAGTGAAGTCCTTGAGATGAGAATCAGTAGGACCCAAGATATAGATGGAAGGGTCACTCTTAGTTGAGCCCATAGACAGTTCAACTATTGTTATAGGAGGAAAGGTAGAATATGTGGCTATAATAATTATAAGCTTATGTGCCCTTGGGCTGTTACTAACTTAAGAAAAAAATTTAATTTTATTTTGGAAAGAACAATTACCATGAAGTTCATACTCTTAATGGATTTTTAAATGTACAATACAATATTATTATCTATAGGCACAATGCTATACAGCAGATCTGCAGAACTTACTCATCTTGCCTAACTGAAAATTTATATCTTTCTGATAACAATTTTCCATATCCTCTACATCTCCACCCTGGCAAACATTCCACTCTTTGCTTCAATGAGTTTGACTATTATAGAGAACTTATATAAATGGAATCATGCAGGATCTGTATTGTTTCTGTTTTAATTCATTTAGCATAATGTCCTCAAATTTTATCCATGTTGTTGCATATTAGAGATGAGTTCAGTAAGGGGAAAAAGGATCAAAATAGCTAGGATGTTGGCAGGCGATTGGTTAGAGTACTGAATCATGGATTTTGACAATACAATAAAATAAAATAGTCTCAGGAAAATGTGATCAGAAGAAACACAAATAAAGAAATGAGAAATAGTACCTAACAATAGACATTGAGGATAATATTGTCATATGATATTGTGATACTGAGATGGAAATGACCATACAACATTGAGATTATTGCTCAGGAATTCAGCTCTCCCAAGTCCAGTGTATTTTAGTGTTTAACTAGTTCTGAACTTAGACTCGTAGATAAATTTTCCAAAAGGTTTTCTTTTGTATGTGACAAGAGCCTTTTGAACTATGTTTTTTCTTCCTTTACTGTCATTTCAGACTCTGAGACCAATTCACCAAGAGTGCCTCATTTATCTTCACTCTGTCCTTCAGAGATGAGCAACTTGTGATATATCCTCCAATTTGCAGAAGGGTAGATTCAGAGATGACATCTTCCAGTCATACTTTACCTCAAATGTCAGCACCAGAACACATATAATGAGGTACTGGATTATGGTTAGAACAATGGCTCTGGGAATGGGTCTTTTAGGTGTGTGCCAATTGAGTGCTGAATGATTTGTTCTTGTGTCTTTCCAGAAATTGAAGTTAAACTGAATTTGTTTGCAATTTTCAGGCACACTGCTGTTCAACAGTAGTGAGACTAAGAGATACTTATAAACAATTGGTGTCCTTAAATTTTTCAAAGGTGGCAGCTGCTTTGCAGATATATAGAAGAAATTCTACCTGAATAAAGGCCACGCCGAGGAATGAGAAAGCCACTAGAGTCAAGAAACAACCCAGTATTCAGAGGTCACATGGCTCATTATCAGCGAATCTGTCATTTATCATAGGAGGTAAGAGGAAGAGCTCCAACAAACTACAGATCTTGTGGAATCTGACTTATGGTCTAGACTCAGGACTAACATCAACTCTTTAGCTACCTTTCTGCATACATTTTTATAGCTGGAGGACTCTCTTCTATCCAACCTCACTAAGTATACCTATAGCTATGGTCTCTAAAATCCTCAAATGAAAAAAAATAAGAAAACAGGAGCTGAAATTATTTGACAGACCCATAATTATTGGTCATCTGAAAAGTCATGATGCATTTTTGCATGGAAAAACACAGAAAAATGCATCATGACTTTTCCAATGACCCAATATTTTTTTTCTATTTTCTGCACAGTCAACCCTAAGCTGTAGGAATCAAGCAGTGTCCTAGAACAGACTTTCCTCAGACATGAATCTCTCTATTTTTAAGTTTCTACATTTAATTTGAGAGAGAAACAGAGAGGAAAAAACACACATATCTCCAACAAGGTCTTCATGCTGTGACCTACCTGCAGTCTCAGTCAACCCAGATCACGGGCATGCATGCGTGTTCCTGGTAGGTTTGGGAAGGTCTCTTGATACAAACCCGGGACATTTCCTAAGTGGGTCATTTGTGTTACTGTTGCACCACTTTTTGCCCCCAGACATGAATCTTTATGCAGATCTCTTGACTTTAAGCAATAGGACATCCTATTTCTATGTATGTATCCCCATCTCTAACATGTAATCATAGTCACACATGTCTACATTAAAGACAGGAGGTAGGGGGTTGGTGCAGGGAAGATGAGGAACCTCATGTTGCTTTCACCTTTAATTTACCTACAGTCAGGAGATCACAAATGTGGACTGTAAGTGCTATAAAATAATGTAGATATCCTAGATCATGACCATGCTAAGAAGTCTAGTTTCCTGGCTCAGCAGATCAGACATGTCTGACATGAAGTGACATTTTATATGGTCTATATGGATATTAGGGGACAATATGTTCATTGGAAAGAGAGGGAGAGGAGGGAAGACCAGACATGAAGTAGGTGATAGTCTGGGATTTGGAGTCAAAGTGACCTAGATTTGAATCTCAGCTCTTCTGTTTTCTATATCTGTGCCTATGAGCAAACTACTTAACTTCTCTGAAACTTGGTTACTTTATTTGTAAAACAGGGGTTCATAATACCTACTTCACAAGATTATTAGGATAATTAAATGAGATGATGTATGCAATGTACTTAGCACAGTATCTATAATATAGGTGTATGATGTGAGTTTGGAAATTTGTAGTTTTTATTCATTTTCACAGTAAGTATTAATTTTTTAAGGTTGAGTACATTTTTTTCTCAAATTAGAGTTGTGTGTATTATTCCCGCTGTCCCTGAGCTCTTTGTCAGTTAGCACCAGATGTCGCCTCAGCCCCTAGGGGAAGTGAGCAGATCAGGCAGAACTGGGGTGCCTTAGCTTTGTTTGAACAGTAGCCTAGAAAAAACCTACCCAGGAGGCTCTTGCAGCTTTGGGGAAGCTACAAGAAGACCAGCCTCATGTTGAGGGTGAATCAGATTCGGAATGTTCAATCATAAGATGAACGATCTATTACCAGATATATGCTTTGAGTACTGGTACAAATTGAATTAGTCATTGTTTGCTTCTCAGAGAATGTAAGATCTATTTGAGGAGATGAGAACAGCACATATAAAAATCAATTTGATACTACATTTGAATCTAAAACATGCCAATGGATGAAGAGGGAGAATGGGATCCCTGTGGCCAAGGATTTTTTACTGTGGCCAAGGATCTTGCCTACCCTTGAATTTGGGACTGAATTAGGATATAGGGAGAGAAGTGGGGCAAAGGTGGCAGGTTGGGGTATGAGAAAGCATAAAGGAATCTGAGCAGCCTGGTTCAATTTATAGTAATGGGAGCTAGTGAAAAATAAAGATTCAAAGATTGCAATCTAATTGTCAAGAACATCAAGTAGAGTTTGGAATTTGTCCAATGGTTAATGGGAAGCCATTGGAGGTTTTCAAAATAGAGGAGTGATTGAAGAAATAATCTTTTTATATATAAAACTTACAAATAAAGTAGCTTGAACACAGTAAATCACTTAGCAATTGACTGCAATCATCCAGGAATGATTGATACAAAGTGAAATATGCATGTGCACACAGCCATGTATTACATGCATAGAAAGGATGACTTCAGCATAAGTATGAATCTGAGAAAACTCATTTACAATCAGTGCCAGATTTGGGATACTCAGTGACAAACTTTAAATCTGATATGGAGAATCACAACATTCAAGAGATTATTCTAGAAAAGTGGAATCACAGCTTCTGAAAGTATTCTCTAACAGTTAAATGCAACTCGAATAAGATAGATAGAATTACTTAAACAAGGTTGTGTGAGGAAATTACAGTCTCCCTACTTAAGGACAAGAGAGAAACAAGGACAAATTAGAAGGAGGGTATGAGAATAGGGCTGCTGGTCCAGATACTAACTACATATCAAGGTGATTCATAGTTAGGTGTTAAATAAATGGTAAAGAGGATTGTCCAGACAAATTCCATTAAGAAAATGATTTCTCAAAAATTACTGACAGAGTATCTAATTTTAAAGTCTATAAAAGGGTTTATGAGACAGAGGAGTTGCTATTTATAGAAATAAATCCTATTTAAAAAAACCCTTTTTGTATGATGATAAATGTTAATATAATGTGTACTCTTTGCAGTGTACTCAATCTTTATAATGCTAGGGGCCCCGGTTGTTCAACCCTAGTGTCTTGCTTAAGGAAACATAGTCCAGTAGGTATAGAAAAATAACCAAAATATTTTACTTGCCTTTCTCATTGAACTGCAAAGATAGGTGTAATCACTATTGTAGGCCCCCTTGTAAGCCCCTCTAATTCTCTGCCAATACACAAATTTGTATTCTTTTCTTCACTCTTCCCACTAACTCAACTGCCCCCAAAAGTCATCCTTTTTTTCTGAGATTAAAGGGGTGACAGAGTAAGAAGGAGATAGTGGTAACATGGGGGCTGGAGGCATGATTATTAATGTTGCATTTTGTCCTGATGTTCTTGAGGTGTGATTTGTAACCACACCATTTAGGAATAGGTTTATATAGTGTTTTTAGATAGTGTTGCTTTAGAGTCTGTATTTTGGTCACAATAGACTATTTCTTGAGTTCCCAAACTGTCTACCATCTCTTGCCTTCAGGTCTTCATTTTGCCAGATTCCCTTGGATTGATACTTTGTCTGCTGAAACACTTTCCTGAGCTCCCTTTAGCCTGACTCTTTGTCTTTAGGCTTTAAATGAGGTCCACCTTCTCCTTAATCCTTTCCCTGGACCAAGCGCTGGTGAAACACCCCTCCTATGTACACTCATGTGTCTTCTGATTCATCTTTTAAAGCATTATGACATTGCTCTGTACTGCCTGTTTAGTTTTCTGTCTTCAGAAATTTCCCCATTCCACCTTAATATTTCTACAAAACTTGCTCTGAAACTTACCAAATATCCACTAAATACTTCTTGAAGACATGAGTTACTGACATATTGTTTTCCATTACTGAAGCCATGATATAAATACTATTCTAAACATTTAGTCATACCATTAAAATTTCTCTAATAGAGATCAGCAGATGGCATAAAACAAACACCACAATGATGTGTCCCTCTTTAAGAGCTAGGGAAACTTTCTCAGAAGCTTCTCATATTTCTCCCTATCATTAATTTTTGGCTCATGTTGTTTTATATATAGAGCAGTCACTAGCAAAGAAAGCCACATTACCTTTGTCAGTGTATCCTTGGGCTATGGAGTATATGGGTTCCCAGATATATGAACAAAATCAAAGTTTCTTTAAAAACGCAGCGGCACAAAATGAATTTTTCTTATAAAGAGAGATTTTTGCTGTAAGAAATGTGGGCTCAGCAGAGAGAGAGGGAGACAGAGAGAAATCACCCCCCCCCCTTGGTGGGGGGGGATGGCCATACTGCAATCCCTTAATTTTTCTTTTGGAATGTTGGGCATGCACTCACAGGGGCCTAATATGAGTTTTAAGCTACAAGGTCTGGAAGTTGAATCATGGATGACTACATAGGAGTCCAGTGACATGACCATTATGCCATCTGCTTGTTCCACAAAAATGACTTCTTAACAGATAGTTAACCATGCCTGTGACCAGGGAAAAAGAAAAAGCAAGGAACCAGGCATTTGCAATAATTGCATCAAAGTAGATGAAGGCTTGCTTTCTCGTTTTCCAACTTGAGCATGCATCAAAATTACTTGGACGTCTACCCTCATACTTTCTGATTCAGTAAAGCTGGAATGCGGCCCAATAATCTGCATTTCTAACAAGTGATGCCTTGGGCTATGGAGTATATGGGTTCCCAGATATATGAACAAAATCAAAGTTTCTTTAAAAACGCAGCGGCACAAAATGAATTTTTCTTATAAAGAGAGATTTTTGCTGTAAGAAATGTGGGCTCAGCAGAGAGAGAGGGAGACAGAGAGAAATCACCCCCCCCTTGGTGGGGGGGGATGGCCATACTGCAATCCCTTAATTTTTCTTTTGGAATGTTGGGCATGCACTCACAGGGGCCTAATATGAGTTTTAAGCTACAAGGTCTGGAAGTTGAATCATGGATGACTACATAGGAGTCCAGTGACATGACCATTATGCCATCTGCTTGTTCCACAAAAATGACTTCTTAACAGATAGTTAACCATGCCTGTGACCAGGGAAAAAGAAAAAGCAAGGAACCAGGCATTTGCAATAATTGCATCAAAGTAGATGAAGGCTTGCTTTCTCGTTTTCCAACTTGAGCATGCATCAAAATTACTTGGACGTCTACCCTCATACTTTCTGATTCAGTAAAGCTGGAATGCGGCCCAATAATCTGCATTTCTAACAAGTGATGTCAGTACTGCTGCAGAGAATGACTAAAAGTGGATGGAGTCAACAAAAATATTCCTGAAAGATGTAGTTCACCTGAATAAAAATTAAGAACTGAAAAAGTAATTTTTAAAAATGGATTTATTTTTGGTAGAGATAAATATGGATTAAGTAGTTATGACCATATTTCTATAAATATGATTATACAACTGAAGTTAATGAAAAAAATTGTTGAAAAATAATTTTTACAATAACAATAAAACTGAAACTTTAAAAAAAACTTGTAAATAAAAGGACAGTCAGGGAAAACTAGACAAATATAATTACAATGGAAAACTTTAACACACTATACTTATCTTTCACAAAACAAGTAAATAATTTAAAAAATGCATAGGAGATTTGAATAATTAGAATCATCCAATAGATATATATTACACTTTGAACTCTAAAATAAAAAGTCATATATTTAAGAGTGAAGGAAATATTTATTTTAAAAAATATTTATTTTAAAAAATAAATATTAAGTACCAAAAGAGACTTCTATAAATGCCAAAAATCAGAAAATGTATAAACCACCTTTTCTGGTCATAGTGAAAAAATACTTTAAGTTACTTTTCAAGAGTTTAAATAAAGAAAGAAAAAGGAGCTCTGACTTTTTCAAAAAATAATGTAAATACTATATACACAACTATCGATTCAAAGGAAAATAAAACTATAATTATAGAGCACCGCTATCTTGCAGAGCCTGCTGGCATTGAACTTTAACCTTCCTGATATTGTGGTTAGATCCCAAAAGTTTAGAAATTGAAAAAGGCTGCAACAACTTGGGAAGATATCAGTGGCTTATACCAATGGATTTCTTTCTTATAGAGAGATTTTAGCTATAGGGCATGTGTGTTAACCAGAGAGAGAGACAGAAAGCTTTGAAACCACCCCATAGGGGGATGGCTACACTGCAATCTATTCTCCTCTTGGGGTATTTGGGCATGCATGCACAGGCACCCGGTATGAGTTTCAAACCAAGGTCGGCCATGTAGGAATCCAATGATATAACCATTATGCCATCTACTGGTCCCTACA
>NW_006203672.1:207379-230852 GCF_000334495.1 Tupaia belangeri chinensis
GCTGATGTATTTCCAACAACTAACACTGGTTCCATCTACACTGTGCCTATACTTTACCAGCTATTTTGACAGAGTAAGCAGTTTTTTTTTGGACAGGGAGTCTGTATTTATTTTGTTTCTAATGTATTTTTCCGAGCAACTTTAGGCTTAAAGAAAGATTTCACATATGCCCCTCATTCCCACACCCAGCCAGCTTTCCCGTTATTAACATCTTGTTTTCCTGGACATACATGTCACTTTTTAAAAATGTTTTCTTTATATTATTTTTTTGTGTACTTTTTTTTTTTTTTTGAGAGGTTTTTGCTATAGGGTGCATGCGCTTGCCAGAAAGACAGAGAGAGACAGAGAGACAAAGAGAGAAATCACCCCCTGGGGGTGATGAACACACCACAATCCCTTTTCCTCCATTCTCCTCTCAGGATCTTGGGCACGCACGCACACATGCCCAGCGTGAGTTTAAGCCACTGGGTCTGGGACTTGAACTGCAGTTGGCAACATGGGAGTTCCATTACACTAACTGCTGGTCCCTTGTTTCCATTTTAAATTTCATTTTCTTTTATACATTCAATCACATCACATTATTTAGCTTACAGAGTAAATATTTCAACATGTGAACATTTCTCCCTAGTCCAATCTATAAATCTGTAAAATATCTTTAACAGATAATACCACATTTCTTTGTCCCATTAATGCTTTGCCTCTGTATTTTTCTTCTAAATGTCCTTCCTCAGACCCTAAGGGCCAGGAAGTGACTGGTTAAGGTGCTGGGCTACCCCATGGTTGACTGGTTCAAGTTCTGGACCCAGTGGTTTGAAACTCATACTGGATACGTGTGCATGCATGCCCAAAATCCAGAGGGGAGAATGGAGAAGGGATTGCAGCATGGCCATCCCCGCAGGGGGTGATTTCTCGCTTTCTGTCTCTCTGTCTCTTCAGTGAGTGCATGTGCCTTAGAGTAAAAATCTCTCTAAAAAATGTAAAAATAAAGTAAAATAAAATACAATTTGAAAAAAGAATGAATTTAAATAAGGATGTGAAAGACTTGCATGGTAAAGACTACAAAATATTGGTGTAAGAAATTAAAGACACAAGTAATTGGGAAAACATTTCATGTTCATGGATTCAAAGAGTTAATATTATTAAATTGGTCATACTACCCAAGGCAATGTATAGATTCAATGTAAATCCTATCAAAATTCTAATGGCAATTTTTACAGAAATAGAAAAACAATTCTAAAAATTGTGTGATTCACAAAAGACCTTGGACCAGCAGTTAGCATAATGGCTATGTCGCTGGACTCCCATGTAGTTGACCGCAGTTTGCGTACCAGACCTGGTGGCTTAAAACTCACATTGGGTGCGTGTGCATGCATGCCCAAGATCCCGAGAAGAGAATAGAGGAGAAGGGATTGTGGCATGGCCATCCTCCCTGGGAGGTGATTTCTTGCTTTCTGTCTCTCTGTCTCTCTCTGTCTGTCTGGCGAGTGCACGCACCTTATAGCAAAAACCTCTCCTCCCCCCCAAAAAATAAAGAATAAAGCAGGAAGAATCATATTGCCTAAATTCAAACTATATCACAAAGCTATAGAGATGAAAACTGTATGTAGTGGTATAGATCAATGGGACAGAATAGACAGAATAGAATCAATAGACAGAATAAATATAAAACCATGCATATTCTGTCAACCAATCTTTGATAAGGGTCTGAAGAATACACAATGGTGAAAGGATAGTCTCTTCAGTAAAGAGACTTTCCTGTTTGGAAAACTAGCTATCCACATACAAAAGAATGAGACTAGCAGATTGTGCAGTGGTCCCACATGTCCCACATGGCTGACTGCAGTTCAAGTCCTGGATCAGGTGGCTTGAAACTTATGCCAGGCATGTGTATGTGAGTGTGTGTGTGTGTGTGTGTGTGTGTGCACACCCCCAAGATCCTGGGAAGAGAATGGAGGAGAAGGGATTGTGACATGGCCATTCCTCCGGCCGGTGATTTCTCACTTTACTTCTCACTATCTCTGTCTCTCTCTCTCTCTGGTGAGCAGGCCCCTAAGGCAAAAAAAAAAAAATAAAAAAAAAGAAATTGGATTCTTATCTTACATTATACACAGAATCATTTCAAAATTAATTAAATATTTAGATGTTAAGGCCTGTAATTATAAAACCTATAAGAATAAAACATGGTAGACAAGCCTCCTGATACAGATCTTGGAATGATTTCTTAGATAGAACAAAAGCAAACAAAAACAGAAATAGAAAAGTGGAACTACATCAAACTAAAAAGCTTCTGCACAGCAAAGTAAACTATCAACAGAGATAATCTGTGGAGTGGGAGAAAATATTTGCAAATGCCATATCTGGTAATGGCTTAATATTCAAAACATGTAAGGAACTACTATAACTCAATAGCAAAAAACAAAACTGAAAACAAAATTAAAACAACTCACCAGATTAAAAGTTTAGACAAAGGAATTGAATAGATATATCTCCAAAGAAGACATACAAATGGCCAATAGGTATATGAAAAGATGCTCAATATTACTAATCATTAAGGAAATGCAAATCACAGCTACAATCAGGTATCACCTTACATCGGAGATGGCTATTATTTTTTAAAAAAAAACAGCACACACACACACACACACACACACAAAGGCAATGAAATGAAGAAAAGGGAACATTTATACCCTGTTGGTGAGAATGAAATTGATGTAGCTGCTTTATAAAACAGTATAGAAGTGCTACAAAAAATTTTAAAACTGGTACTACCATAGGATGCAGTAATCCACTTTCTAGTATATATCCAAAATAATTGAAATCAGGACCTTCAGAGATATCTTCCCCCTCAAGTTCATTGTGGCACTATTTGCAATAGCCAAAATATTGAAATAATTTAAATGTCCATTGATAGATTAAAGGATTAAAAAAGGTATATACTATACACATAATGGAGTATCATTTAACCTTTGAAAAGGAAGAAAATTCTGAATTAGGCAATAAATTGATGAACCTGGAGGACTTTATTCTAAATGACCTAAGCCAGTCACATAAAGACAAATATACTATACTATTACATCTCATTTATATAAAGTATTATAATATCCAAATTTATACGGAGTTTGAAATAAAGAGTAGAATGGTGCATTCCAGCATCTAGGGGAAGAATTCAAGGGATGTAAAGTTTTGATAACACAAAAACAGTTAGTTCTACATACCTGCTGTACCACATTGTTCCTTACACAATGTACCACATTGTGCCTAAAGTTAACAACATTGCATTGTGCGCTTAAAAATTTGTTAAGAGGGTAATCTCAAGAATCTACCATAAGAAAAAGAGACTGAATAATTAAATAATTTAAAAGTAAATATTAGTTCATGATTTTGGATGCCCGGTGTAAAAAATGTAATTTTGTGACGTCAACAACTAAATGGGATGAGACTGGAGTTGGAAAGGATCATAATATTTGTATATTCTTAGAGTAAAGCTGTATGGATTCAAATTAGAGTGTTATAACTTTAAGATGTTAAATGCAGTCTCCATGGTAAACATAAAGAAAATAGGTATAGAATATATATAAAAGAAAATAAGAAAAAGTTAAATGCTGCTTTACACTATAAAAAATCCCAACTAAAATATAGGAAGACAGTAATTCAGGAAGTGAGGGGCAAAATGGACTAAATATAAGGTATATAGAAAACAAATAGCAAAATGACAGAATATACATACAAAGAAGAGTTATTCAGCCTTAAAAAAGAAGGAAATTCTGACACGCTACAACATGAATGAACCTTGAGGACATTATGCTAAGTGAAATAAGTCAGTCACATAACTCTGATATGAAGTACTTATAGTAGTCAAAATTATAGAGACAGAAAGTAGAATGGTTTGCCAAGAGCTAAAAGGAGGGGAGAGTGTGCTCGCTTTGGCAGCACGTATACTAAAATTGGAACAATAAAGAGGAGGGGAGAGTGGTAGTTTACTGTGTAATCGGTATTAAGTTTCAGTTTTACAATAAGAAAAGAGTTCCAGAGAAGGTTGATTGTGACGGTTGCACACAAATATAAATGTATTTAATACAGTGCTGAAATTTACACTTAAAAATGATTACAAAATAAATTTATGTTATGTGAATCTTACCACAATAAAAAAGTAGGAAAAAATTTGAAGTTGGGGATTTTGTTTCCTTTTTTAAAACTCTTCAGCAACTTTCCACTGTGTATAGAATATAAGCTAAACTGAACACCATAATTCCTGAAGCCCTTCCGAATCTGGCCCCAGTTCATCTCCTAGGTTATCTTTCTACTACATAAGCCTCACTCTCTGATCTTCTTTCCTGTTTTCTAACACATCAGCCTCATTTTTACCTCAGGGCCTTGGTATTTGCTGTTTGCCACTGCTCAGAATGCACTGTATTTAGATTTTCACTTAATTTGCTCCTTTTCTTAAAAAAAAAAAAAAAAAAAAAAAAAAGACTTTTCCATAGGGGATGTGTGTTTGTCAAAGAGATAGAGAAGGCCACACCACAATCCCCTCTCCACCATTCTACTCCTTGGGATTTTGGGCACACCCACCAGGTCTGGGAGTCGAACCATATTTGACCATGTAGGAATCCAGCACCTTAACCACCGTGCCACCTGCTGACTCTGATTCGCTCATTCTTGTCATTAGGATCTCAGCTCAAATGTGATCTGTTCCTTCATAGCAGTCACCAGTAATTATCTTAGGCATTTGTTTTCCTAATAGTATCTATTTTCCTTCTGTAGGACACAAGCTCTATAAAAGCAAATGCCTTGTTTGCTTATTCACACTAATGCCTCAGCACTAGGACATTGTCGATATTTAATTTTGTTGAATGAATAAATATTTTCACATAATTGCATTTATAAGAATGTCTTTCTTTTGGTTTCAAAACTGAACAACAGGGGCCAGCAGGTGGTGTTAAGGTGTTAAGGTGTTGGACTCCCACATGGGTGACCTTGGTTTAAATCCCAGACCTGGCAGTTTGAAACTCACGCTGGGCATGTGTGCGTGCGTGTCCAAAATCCTGAGAAGAGAATAGAGGAGAAGGGATTGCAATATGGCCATCCTCCCTGGGCAGTGATCTCTCACTTTCTCTCTCTCTGTCTCTCTGGTGAGCATACACACCCTATAGCAAAAACTTCTCAGGAAAACAAACAAACAAACAAAACTGAACAACACAGCCCCCATTAAACGTGGGTCTCTGAAGCTCTCCAAGGTTCTAAACATGGATTTGCACTTCAGGGTATCTGTGAACCTTTTGCAATTGTTGCGACAGAGTATAGCATACGTGTGTGTTCATTTTTCTTGATAGAGGGCTTTTATCACTTATTTGATGGAGCCTATGTCTAAAAAATGACTGCTATTTTTCTGTCGTTTTCTAGCAATCAGAATTGCAGAAGAGAAGGTTTACTTCCTTTGTGGGGAACCAGGTTATCAGACTGGGTGTGGGTTTTCCAAAAGAAAGGCTGAGTGGCCTACTTTCATTGTCAGTTTGGTGCTGGCACTATCTCCTTCCCAGTTCTATGTCTGGAGTGTAGGTTGATGTTTTAGTAACCAAATCACTTCTCACTGTCTGGCAGACATTCATCTAGTGTAATGATTTTAAATTGACCCTGGGCTTTCCTTTGTAGTTTGGGATCACTAATCTCTGAATTTTTTACAACACTGTTAAAGTTTTCTGAAGAATGCAACAAAACTTAATACTGTCTAATCCTCCTGTTTATCTAGAATAGAATCTTTTGATTATGCTTGTCTTTTCCCCATTTGTATTTGCCTAACGCAGGGAAATCCATTTCATAATCATATAATACATAATTAACATTCCACTAATATCAAGTATGTGATTGTATCTAAAGTATTCCACAACCCCAGTTAATAACTGTACCAAAAGAAGGACACAAATCCATAGCAGGGCATATTACATATGTGTAATTTCCAAGATAATTGTATCATATTACATTTAGTTTTTCAGTTTTTAAATCTCTTTTGAAATTTTAATTTAATTGGGAAGATTTATGATGTTGGAATGCTACCTATGTCGCCATCTGGCTTCCCATAGCTGCCTGTCAGTAGTAAAAGCTCTAAGTACAGCCATATGGGCCATTTCTAAAATAAGTCTTTGCTTTTTAGATGGAACCATCACTCAACTTTGAGTCTCTTCTTGGGATTATGCCTGCTGCATGTATTTTTGTGGCTCATGGGATTAAAGATCAATTATTACCTATAAACTTTTCTCCACAATGTATGTAAGCAATAGATTGTCATTGCTGAACATTTCTTGTCTTTCTGACTTAGAAATGGAAAGAATTAGGGGCAATAACCTGAAAAAAATGGATTCGTAGAATAAAAATCCTTTATGGTTCTTTCTAAAAATCTTTGCTTTAAAAGAACTCTTGCATTAGTTAACTGAACATTAAAAACTGAAAGTGGGAATTGGTTTTTCATTTTCCCCCATCACTATTTTATGCTGAGCCACAGTACACAAAAGCCACCACTCACAACTGACAGTGCATGTATGTAAAGTGTTTTCTGATACATCAGAAGAAATTCTTATGCCCTTCAACAGTTGCTTATCCACAAGAGAGATTGTTTTTTAGTCTTTGTTTCTTTTTTGGCAAAACATTAAACATTATAATATTCAAAAATAGTATAGAAAAAAGATGGTTGTTTAATTTCCCTAAATTGAAGAATTTCTAAGTTACTTTATTGAATTCAACAGAAGTTAAACTGCTAGCAAAATATACAGGAAATAAGAAATGGAAAATTATTTGTTGATAACACATATGTCGATGTGCTTGATTGAGCCAATATACAGTGTATTCTGGATGTGAAATCTCATTTTGTTTGCTATAATGATGTATAGTGAATGAATGTAAATAAATACATTTTTAAAAAAAGAAAAAAATAATTAATAGGAAAAAAATTAATTAAAAAAAAAAGAAGTTAAACTGCTAATAGGCCCACAAAAGGAATGTTTGGTAAGACACAGTTTCAGGGCATCATCATTTTTAGATTTTCCCTTGATTCAAAATGGAAGTTGTTGGAAAGCATGTGTCCGTGTGGCTAGTGCCCTGATGAGCCCATAAGCCTAGTAAGCACACACAGATGGTTCCAGCACTTCTCTTTTTGTTTTGACACAAGAGATACAGGTATGCAGTAAGTGGAAATTTGGAAGGAGAAATGAAAGGTTCATAGTTTGAGACACACTTCCCCTCAAAATACCGGATGATCACCACCGTGATCTTTGCTTCTTTTACATGGGACAAGCTTCAAAGTGACATGTCGTTTTGAGGATGTGATATCTCTAAGGTTGACATAAAATGCTTTTTTCTCAGGGATCACTGTGCTCCTGTGTTTTGGAAGCTCTGCCAAACCATGTCCCATCTGTTCAGCCTGGGTGCCTACAAAGTCACCAGCCATCACTGCATTCTGAGTGCTGATCTTGCTGCTGGGGTGTCATCAGATTTAGTGCCTTTACAGTTCTTTGTGGCTCCTCCAGCTGGAGAGATTGCATCAGGGGCTTGAGCATCAGGCATGATCTGTCTGTCTCTGCAGTACCCCAGATATTGTGTTCCTCTAAAACAAGTTTTAGCAAAGATGAGTATATCCTTTTTATGTTTTCTAATGGACAATTGGCCACCTTCAAGGGCATTCTTCAGGAATCTGTATCTTCACTCTGTGCTTGGACTCTGCAGCCAGGTGCCTGAGCCTGCTTACCTTTGAAAACAGGAGTAGTGCTGTTCCTCTTGACTTTTGAGAATCACTGGTGATAGCATACAGGTCTTGGTACCCTATGAAGTGAATGAACTTTCCTTTGTATTTTGAAGATGACTCGTCTAACCTAACTGTTGAGTTAAGTTTCAAGATGACACTTGAAATTTCCTGTGGGTTGAACAGGCTGGTACCTGAATGGTTTCCTTTTATACTTAGGGGCTAAAAAAATGATTTCTCTTCTAGGCTTGTGCCTGAATCTCTTCAGTCAGCCTCTTGCAGGAGATTTAAGAAGCCCACAGGAATGGAAAGTACTAGAAAGACCTAGCGAAATGGTTGGAAATACAAAATAGACACATGTGAAGCAATGTGGAAAGAAGGAATAAATGCTAAAATATAAGCAATAAATGTAGACAAACCAACTTCCTGTATAGGAAAATTTTCATTTTTTCCCTCCCTCTGAATGTTTGAAAATTTTTAGCCTATGAAGTAAAACCGATAACCAGATTAACAGAAAAAAAGGTATACAAATTTATTACCTGAACATGTGCAAGGGAGTCACAAGTTATAAAACTCAAAGGAGGGCCAGCTGACTGAAGATTCTGTACTGTACAGAAGAAATAGAAGCTTGGGTTTAAACTATGAAGGAGTAACGGGAGAAGCATAGATTGTCTTATTTTTCTGGGCTGTGTTTCAGACTTCTAATCCGTTTGTTCCTGTGATATTTTTCAAGGTGAAGAGGGGGAGACAGGAGAACTCTGAGAAAGTATACTTGCATTCAGCTGTTTACTGATATAAATAGGTACAAATTTATTGGATAAAAAGATAGCTTTAAAAAATTTAATCTTTTATCTGTTGCCTCTCTGAACAGTCATCTCAAAATATGGTAAGAAATAGCTTTTAGGGTGATATTTTGGCTCACCGTATAAGCACGGACTGTGGTAGTGATGCAGGGTTTCTGCTGTGCAGGGATGATCAGGCCCAGCACTTGCAGTGGAACACAGGTCCCACTTTTCTTATGCTCATGAAGAATTCTCAGTGCATGAAGAATGCAGAGAGGATAGCCAACAGAGAGGGAAAGAAGAACAGAGCTTCCATGCAGGGAGCGGGTCTCAGAAAATGGGTTGCTCTTCAGAGGAACAGAGATGGGGGGGTTTTATCTGGGAAAGAAAGGTTTTGTTTCCAGGTGGGCTTATGCACGTGTTTTTCTTGTAGTAGAGGGCACATGCTGAATGGGTCCAGTTATTTTTCTTAATTTTGGAGTGGGTGTGAAGATTAGGAAATTCTTGTTCTGAAAGATTTGGGTCATAAAAAATAATCTTTCTCCCAGAATGTGGTGGGACCGGGAAAAAAGTTTTTGTTTTAGGTCATGTTGCCTAGGTTAATCACCCAGCCACTGTGGTAAATGGTTTCTCTCAAGCAAGCACCTGAGCTGGTTTAAGTTTTAAGATGAAAACTTAGCCATTTAAAAATTCCATTTTGGGCCTACACCCTAACTATATTTTTAGGGTCCCTGTCTCCTATCTCAGTAGCAAGGAAGAAAGGAAGTAGAACTTGGAAAGTGAAAGAAGATGTGGGATGATGTTCATGGAGTGGACAGCAGCATGCATAAAGTTCAGAGACAAGAATAAGCAGCATGCTCATGTGTGTGACTTGAGGACTGTCAGCTTCTGTAGCACTGCCATGAACTGTGGTGGGAGACTGCCTACCTCAGGATATTCCCAGACAGAGGGGAGAAAGTCAGATGTTTTGGGGAAGAAAGTATATCTTTAGCAGCAAAGCAAATGTCATAGGAGAGAGAAGAGACTAAGAGAAACCGTACAAAGGGGAAAACAGGGCTAAAAGGCGTAATAACCTCCTTTTTTACCCCAAACCCAGCAGGTGTTTAGGTCATGTGATCTGAGGCTTTTACAACAGAGACAGGTGCACAAAACAGGTCATAAAGCAATCCCCCTATCAGACTATCAGACCACAGGAAGTGCCCTATAGCACTGAGGAATCTTTTTTTTTTTTTTTTTAAGAGTTTTTTTGGTATAGGCTGCATGCGCTTGCCCAGAAAGATAGAGAGAGACAGAAAGTGAGAAATCACCCTACAGAGGGGATAGCCATGCTGCAATCTCTTCTCCTCCATTCTCCTCTTGGGCACGCACATGCACCTGGCATGAGTTTAAGCCACCGGGTCCAGGACTCGAACCCTCGAACCACAGTCAAATACATGGGAGTCCAGCGACATAGCCATTATGCTAACTGCTGGTCCCTAGCACTGAGGAATCTTCAGTGAAGACATGGCCCCTCCTGCTGCCAGCTTCATAAGCTAGACACTGAATTAATGTTGTGTTACGTTAATTCAGCTCATTCGATAAATGTGAGAGTTCTCACCTAATATTTTATATATTCTCAGGAATCTAAGCTGGGAGAAGATTTACTAAAAAATTAGATCTGAGGAAATTAAATGACTGCAGGCATTCAACTAACAAGAGGTTAAGGCTGGAGCCTAATCTTTGTGACTCTAAATCCAGAGACCCAGAAGACCAGGTAAGCAGAATAGTTTTGAGGCAAGTGATTCTATCTAGAGGCTTTTTCAACAAGTATGGTAGATGTTCATTCTACCTACCAAATATTTCCTGTTTTTCCCCCTTCTAAGTATATGGCATGATTCTACTTCCTGGTTTCCTGTAGTTGGGGAGAGGATGTGGATAATTCTGGCCAATGAGTTGTTGGTGAGAAAGAAAAGCAGCTCAGAGCATCTGTGTAATGCAAGGTCCATTTAAAATTTAGTGACCTGAGTAAGGCATAAGCCTGAGAACGTGGTTGTGCCCACAGCTTTGTAAACAAACATGCAAATGGTTATAGATTTACAGTGTCATTCCCATCCTTAATTCCAGTGTTTTTGAGTTCATGATATAGAGAATAAGGTATAGCCAGTCAGTTGCCTGCAATTATTTTGAATGGTCCAATGTCAAGTTTTGACAAACCAACTTGTTTCCCTCTTCTTCCCCTTCTCCCTGTTATAAACCATCTTACCTGGCAGCCATTTTAATGAGTGCATTACTGGGCACCAGAGGTCTTTGTCACCTGACTGACTTATCCTAAGCCCTGGTTTAACTAAATCTTTCTCTTTTTTCTCTCTATATATTTTAAGTTTTTTAGTTTTGCTATAGGGTGCATGCATTTACCAGAGAGAAAAAGAGAGAGAAGGGAAAGTGAGAAATCATCCCCAGGGGAGATAGCCACACCACAGTCCCTTCTCCATTCTTTTTGGGATTGGGGGCACACATGCACATGGACTTAGCATGTTTTTCAAGCCTCTGGGTCTGACTTGAACCTCTCAGTTGGCCGAAAGGGATCCAACTGACTTAACCACCATGCCATCACCAGCTGGTCCCCAAATAGATCTCTTCTATTTTATTTATTATGTCTCAGCCTTTCTTATACATTGATACAAGCAAACGTGTATTACCTCTAGGTGAAAGTGGTTGCTCTCCTGCATGAGATCCTCCTTAGCTCTCTTACCCTGAGCTTCAGGGACTAATGTTCCAGCTATTGGCTCTTCCATCAGCCTTAGGTATTTGAGGATATGGACATGGAGCAGAACTCCTAACCAACTCATAATAAACATGTATCATGAGGTAGAAATGAACTTTTACCATTATGTGTCACTGGGATTTACCTCAGTAGAACATAACCTAAATTGGCTGCTATACCAAGTCTGAAAGTCCAGGTCAAAAATGGAAACAAAGTAAATGGGAAACAAGAGCTAAAGTTTAAGGGAATTGTCAAAGAGGGACCACGTAGCGTTTCATAAATGATAGAATATAATTATGTAGGAGAAGCAGGCTTTAAAGATAAAGGTAAGGCTTACAGTCCAGATTTAGGGTGAATAGAGGTCAGTTTGGTTTGAAGATGATAAATGCAGCCTTTTTTTTTTAAAATGATAATATCTTCTGATGAGATTTTAAAAGCAAAATATACTGATTATAAATATCCAGTGATACAGGAAATTATAAAGAACAAATTTAAAATGTACATAACTTGAAAATTACATGTTCTAACACATATCAATAGTAATTATTTCTTTTAATAAATGGGAAATTTCATGGGAAAAAGATTTCTGGTTTCTTTGGGGAAGACAAAAGAACAACCTAAAAAACATGAATTTGATGATGCAGGGTTGTAATCCTGCAGGGCAACGATTGATTTAAGGTGACCGGAGGTGATCTGTATAGCTCACCACAGTCCCCATAGCTCACCCAGCATGCTCCTATGTCCTTACCTTAGCCTCTCTAGCTGCGTATTTTACTTACCTAGTTTTGTGGCATTGCTTGATGTCTCCTTTGAAGTGTAGTTTCCTATGACATCCCTGTCAGGGATGCCTGAATGGCTCATGCTCTTAAAGTCATGAGACTTTGGTATCTTGTACATTATTAGTATCAAAACAGTTTGTAATATATGCTAGGCAGTGTTCTAAGGGCTTTACAAAGATTAGCTCATTTGAACCTTATAAAAACTCTCTGGTGGAGAGGGGCTTGGCCCCATAGCCTGGTGGTTAAGGGAAGTCTCATATTATATGACTGACAGCAATTTAAATCAAATTGGCAGGTTGGAGAAATAGAAGAGAAGGGATTACCATGTGACCACACCCCATTGAAGGGTGCTCCCCTCCCCTTTTCTTTCTCTCTCTCTCTCTCTCTGGCAAGTGCATGTGCCCTTTAGTAACTTAAAACAAAAAAAGAAAAAAAGAAAGAAAGAAAAGAAACAACTCTCTGGGGTGAACAAAATATTAATTTTATTTTACAGACAGGAAAACTGAAGCATTGAGATTACGATAATAGCCAAATAGCCAAGTCATAGAATTTTTGACTTAAACTTCTTCCAGGACTCTGAGGTTCTTCAGTGTCTATAGAGGTACACCATCCTATTCCCCAGCATCACTTTCTCATCTCCAGTGAACTTTTCTGTTCCATCTTAGTCACTCACATCTACGTACGCTGGACCTTGTTCATGTCAACAGTGGACACACGTCTGATATTTGAACTCTTGATCTCACTCTGTGGCCACAGCCCTGTACCTTTCTAAGTCTTCACTCCAATCTTCAACCTTACAGACTTCTCCATACTTTTGTCTATGAGCCCCTTTGTGGCTTCACTTTTTTCCCTTACCAAGAGTGGTTCTCGTGGTTATCCTATGGACTCTTTCATCACTAATAACCATAACATTTCAAGATAATTATCCAGCAACAACTTAAATCAATTGTAAAAATTCACCTTCTCAGCTTTCCTAGACTGATGAAAAAAACACGAGACTGTAACTTTAAAAATCTTCACTTTCAGCTGGGCTTTGATCACCTAATTCACTCATTCATTCAACAAATATTTATCTAGTGCCTACTATGTGTCAGGCATTGAGCTAGGTACTAGAATATGTCATTGAACAAACCAGACAAGAATTCCTACCTGTGTGGAGAGGACAAGTATACAATAAACAAAAAAGTGAAATATATGTCATGTAAGATGATGTACATGATATGGAAAAAAACAGGGTAAAGAGGGGTACAGGAAGGGCTTGGGAATAAATAGAAACTTTAAAAATGGCTCACCGAGAAAGAGTTGAATGAAGAATTGAAAGATTACCATGCCAATAATTCATGGGAAGAGAAATCTAGGCAAAGAAAACATTAGTGCAAAGGTCTGGAGGTAGGAGAATTCCTGAAATACTTGAAGAATAGACACTTTATCTAAAATGGAGTGAGGGAAGTGGCTGGGAGCAGGAGATGAGTGAAGGGTGCTCCCCTCCCCTTTTCTTTCTCTCTCTCTCTCTCTCTGGCAAGTGCATGTGCCCTTTAGTAACTTAAAACAAAAAAAGAAAAAAAGAAAGAAAGAAAAGAAACAACTCTCTGGGGTGAACAAAATATTAATTTTATTTTACAGACAGGAAAACTGAAGCATTGAGATTACGATAATAGCCAAATAGCCAAGTCATAGAATTTTTGACTTAAACTTCTTCCAGGACTCTGAGGTTCTTCAGTGTCTATAGAGGTACACCATCCTATTCCCCAGCATCACTTTCTCATCTCCAGTGAACTTTTCTGTTCCATCTTAGTCACTCACATCTACGTACGCTGGACCTTGTTCATGTCAACAGTGGACACACGTCTGATATTTGAACTCTTGATCTCACTCTGTGGCCACAGCCCTGTACCTTTCTAAGTCTTCACTCCAATCTTCAACCTTACAGACTTCTCCATACTTTTGTCTATGAGCCCCTTTGTGGCTTCACTTTTTTCCCTTACCAAGAGTGGTTCTCGTGGTTATCCTATGGACTCTTTCATCACTAATAACCATAACATTTCAAGATAATTATCCAGCAACAACTTAAATCAATTGTAAAAATTCACCTTCTCAGCTTTCCTAGACTGATGAAAAAAACACGAGACTGTAACTTTAAAAATCTTCACTTTCAGCTGGGCTTTGATCACCTAATTCACTCATTCATTCAACAAATATTTATCTAGTGCCTACTATGTGTCAGGCATTGAGCTAGGTACTAGAATATGTCATTGAACAAACCAGACAAGAATTCCTACCTGTGTGGAGAGGACAAGTATACAATAAACAAAAAAGTGAAATATATGTCATGTAAGATGATGTACATGATATGGAAAAAAACAGGGTAAAGAGGGGTACAGGAAGGGCTTGGGAATAAATAGAAACTTTAAAAATGGCTCACCGAGAAAGAGTTGAATGAAGAATTGAAAGATTACCATGCCAATAATTCATGGGAAGAGAAATCTAGGCAAAGAAAACATTAGTGCAAAGGTCTGGAGGTAGGAGAATTCCTGAAATACTTGAAGAATAGACACTTTATCTAAAATGGAGTGAGGGAAGTGGCTGGGAGCAGGAGATGAGATCAGAGAAGTAATGACTTTGTTAACCACTGTAAAAAATTTTGGTTCCACCCTGACATGCAAAGTCGTTTGGAGGATTTTGAGTAGAGATATGATTTTATCTGATTTATCTTTAAAGAGTATTGTTTAGATTGCTATGTTTAAAATAGGGGAGAAGGGGCAAAAGGTTTGAAACAGACCTATTGGAGGTCATTGCAATAATCATTGCAATAAATAATCATTGCAATAAAATCTCAAATGGATGTGGTAAAGATAGTGAGAAAATTTCAAGTTATATGTTTTGGAAACAGAGACAAGATTTTCTTGTGTTGATGTGAAAAACAAAATCTAAGATGATGCCAAAGACTTTGGCTAGACCACTAGAAAGGATAGAATTACCACTATCTAGGATGGGACAAACTAAGGAAGAGCAAGGGTTGGTGAGGACTTCAGAAGGTGGATATTAGACTTGTAGACTCTGATGACTTTAGCTGTTCAAACAGACACCTTGAGAAAGTTTAAGTCTGGAGTTGAGGGAGAGATTTTTTGAGAAATAAAAGTTTGGGGAATATCAGCATGCAGATGTAATTTAAAACCACAAGACTGGGTATATTCTTTAAGGGAATGAGAGTACATAAGAAAGGAGAAGAGATCTAAGGATTGAGCCCATGGGAACTTGAATATTTAGAGTGCATGGAGTTAGGAGAACTCATGAAGGACATGACCAGTGAAGTAGGAGGAAAACCAGGAGAATGTAGGGCACAGCAAAGGAAGTATTTTGAGAAAGAAAATTACCTGTGTCAAATGCTGCTGAAAGGGTAAATTAGATGAGGATTGAGACTTAGTCACCAGGTTTTGCAACAAGGAGGTGACTGATCATAGTAGTTTTGTGGAGACAAAAGCCTAGTTGAAGTGGGCTAAAACAAACAAACACAAAACCAAGATGGGAAATGAAGTACTGACACATGCTATTACATGGATGAATCTCAAAAGCATTATTCTAAGCGAAAGAAATTCAAAGAAATTAAATATAGTACTACCATATGATCCAGCAGTCCCTCTTCTGTGTATGTATTTAAAAGAACTGAAATGAGGATCTTGACGAGATAATTACACACCCTTGTTTATTACAGCATTGTTCACAATAGTGAAGATATGGAAACAATCAAAATGTTTACTGTCAGATAAAGGAAATGTGGTGTCTATATACAAAGAAATGTTATTCAGCATTAAAAGAAGAAGAAAATCTTGTCATTTGTGACAACATGGATGAACCCAGAGGACATTATGTTGAGTGAAATAAGCCAGACACAGAAGGACAAATACTGCATGATTCTACTTGTATGAAGTATCTAAAATAGTCAAACTCATAGGAAGCAGAGAATAGATTGGTGGTGGCTAGAGATTGGCCAGGGAGAAAGGATAGATACTAGTCCAAGGGTATGAAATTTCAGCTATGCAAGAAGAATAAAATTTAGAGAGTTACTATACAGCACAGTGTCTATAGTTAATACTATGCCATGCACTTAAAAATTTGCTAAGAGATCAGATCTTATGTTAAGTGTTCCTATCACCAAAAATAAATAAATACATACCTACATAAATATGGCAGGAGAAAGTTTTTGGAGGTGATGGATATGTTTATGACATGGATTGTCATAAATGTATGACAAGTATGTATTTATCTTCAAACACAACACATTATGCACATTAAATGTGTGCTGCTTTTTGTAGTTTTTAGGTATAGTACTATGCATTTTGAAATGTATTAAGAACATAGATCTCATGTTAAGTGTTCTTACCATGAAAATAAAAAGAGAAACAAATGGGAATGAGGTAACTTTGACAGGTGATGGATAGGTCTATAACCTTGATGATAGTAATGGTATCGTGGGTGTTTATATATGTCTAAACTCATCAAATTATATTTTGGTAGCAGCTAGTTGGTAGCAGACTAGGGACTGGTGATGCTAAGTTAGAATTTGATTGTGAGCAATGAAAATAGACTGACTGGAACAAAGAGAAAACATACTGGATCTTGGTAACTCTTAGAATCAAAGGGAAAGCTAAAGAACCAGAACTCAGAGAAGTGCTGCTTCCAGCACAGCCAAAATGTAGGACCTATGGAAACGTGAGCAAGATACAAGACAAATAATGATCTTTAACGAGGAGACCAGAGTGCTTGCAGTCTCAGAGGAGTGTAGCCAAAACTGCCTGATTCTCCTTATATTTATTGATAAAGAAGGCATCACAGGGGTGGGTAAGCATTTGCTAAAGTTTTTGCACCTGCTAAGATAGCAGTAGAAGGACTGCAAAAGATGTTTAGGGAACATGGCAAACTCTTCTGGCCAATGTGGTCACAAGCTTCTATTTTCAGGACAGAGTGAGCACAGTACTCTGTGTTTCTCCTTTTGATGCATACACATTAACTCTACCAAGGTCTGACAATTCTGCAACAGAAAATAACTCAGTAAAGAACTTAGAAAGTTGGGAACTGGGACCAGCAGATGGAGTAATGGTTACATCACTGGACTTTTCATGTAGTCGACCACAGTTTGAATCCTATACCCGGTGGCTTAAAACTCATACTGGGCACATATGCATGCATGCCCAAGATTTTGAGAGGAGAATGGAGAAAAAGGGATTGTGGTGTGGTCATCCCTCCTGAAGATGATTTCTTGTTTTCTGTCACTCTATCTCTTCAGTGAGTGCACGTGCCCTATAGCAAAAATCTCTCCTAAAAACATAAAAAGTTGGAAACCACGGTTCTGTGAAGATATAGGTGGAGGAACACATGCAGTCTTTTCAGGGCTCTGCTGTGAGATGAATGATCTAACCATTTCCCCATCTTTTTTCTGTATTCACTCAAGAGTCAAAAATTTTTTTTAGATTTTTGCTATAGGGCATGTGAGCTTGCTGTAGAGACAGAAAGTTAGAAAGTGAGAAATCACCCCCCTGGAGGGGATGGCCAAACTGCAACCCCTTCTACTCCATTCTCCTCTTGGGATTCTGGGCACTCATGCACCTGCGCCCAGTGTAAGTTTTAAGTTGTCAGATCTGAGACTCAAACCACAGTCGACTATGTGGAAGTCCAGCAACATAACCATTATGCCATCTGCTGGCTCCAAGATTCAAATTCTTAGAAGGAGTAGATTGACTTAAGTTGTAAAGGATCACATTGTAGGCGCTCACTACATACAATGGCACAAAGGCAAATTTCCCCAAAGTAGTCCTGTTACCAGAAGGTGGGTAAGTTGAGAGTTGAAGGAGATATGTAGAGAGAATAACAGATAATCTATCCACTACAACGATGACAATATAATGAGCAGAAACAGGGACTTTGGTGCCACACATTCTATTCTGCCCTAAGTATCTTAGACAAAGTACCTAAGAAGGCCCATGCCTCAGTTTCTCCATCTGCAAAATGTATGTAATATAACCTTCTCCATAGGGTTGTTGAGCTGATCAGATGAGTAAATATATGTAAAATGTCCAGGGTCTAGATAGCGCTTACTACAGTTAGTGCTAAGGGTTAGCTATTAGAGCCATTTTTACCTAAATACATGCTCCCCTCATCCCACCATGCAGTTGCCATGATTGTGGAGGTGGCTTCTGCAGCCATGTCCTTTTGAGTTGTTTGTTTATGTGTTGTATTTTGTCAGTTATCTACCTCACCCCCATCTATAAGAACTGGTACTAAATCCCAACCTCCGGCTAATGATAGCAGTTCTACAATCAGGTAGCAAAGGCCATTCCACAGACAATCATTTTTTATCCTTTCCTCTTTAAAAATTTTGCCAGAAGGGGAGTGTAGTCACTGGAGAGAGACAGGGTAAGAGAGAGGTAGGAGGAAGGTCAGGAAGCACTTGCATGTGGAATAGTCTCCATGCAATCACTTCTCTTCCATTTCTACCTCCTTTCAGGATTTTGAGCAGGCATGCTCATGCACACATGCACAGCCTGTTTTTCAAGCCGAGTGGGGACTCAAATAGTGCAGTTGGCCACGTGGAATCCAACCACCTTAACCCCCATGCCACTGACTGGCCTGGCAATTGTGATTTAGAGGTAACTGTGATGGAGAATTCCAGCCCTGCCACTTTATTTATTAACTTGGGCAAGTTAGTAAACATTTCTGAGCTTCAATTTACTCATCTGAAGAAAAGAGATAAATTAATAATAATGCTACCCTCATAAGATTGTTGTGAATTTTAAATGAAGTAATATATGAGAATAGCATGTAAGCTACATAATATATGAATAATAGTTGTACCAATCCTGTCTGTGACGGATACTCTCCGGTTTAAAACTATTCTTCCATAATGAGGTGGTTTCCACAAGAGAACCCAGTTCTCAACAGGTGTGGCAGATTGCAGGTGGTGGCTGGTGCATAACAACCAGATACATTCCAAGAGGACGTTTTTTTGTTGAAAGTTTTATTTTGTAATTTCTTCTTTACATGTAATTTTTACATATATTATAGGTGGGGTACAATATGGTTTTTCAAAAATAGGCTGGTGCTTTTGATGACCTCTGTGGAAGAGAAGAGGAAAGATCTACTAGTCAGAGTGTTCTTGCTACTCAGGTTATCAAGCCCAGTTAACAAATAGGAGCCTGGAGTTGTCCAATGGCTGGATAAATGTAACCAGTTGATAGCGACAGTGCCCAAGACTCTCTTTTCCATGCACTGGAATCATATTTACATAAGAATGTCACTATAATGTATTTGAGTCATGACTGTGAGTAATTTGGTTTGCATTAAAATGTTATAGTCGGATGGAATGTAGTGTCAGCCTAAGAGGTGAACTGGGTCAAATCATGGAAAGCAAAGGGAGTTTATTTGGGCATATGTCTGAGGACTGCACCTCACATGTAGCCTGGATGAACATATTCAGGTTGCCTCGAACATATGCACTGAGGTCTTAGAATCTTCAAGCTGGTTTGAAAGGCAAAAATTACTAGGCGGAGAGAGGAGTGAGATGGAACCAGTTGTTTTAGGACAGTTATCCTGCTGCCAGGATCAATAACAAGGATGACGTCAATCTAAGGATGGATAGGCAGTTCCTGGGCAGATGTCCTTGCAGAAGTAGTCCTTGTGTCACGCTGTAGTGGTTTTTGTTTAAGGTTTTTGATTCTGGTAGCATTCTTTAAGTCACAACAGAAGATAAAGTACATGAGACTGAACTGGTGAAATAGAATTTTATGACTTTTGACTAAAACATTGTTGATTATTTTTTCTAGGCTTTGTTTCCTGACTTTAAGGATTCTTGTGTTGAGCTGCCGATAGGTTCATGTACCTACTAATTGAACAGAATCCCAACCTGTTTCCTGGCTTTAAGTTTTAAGCATATTTCCTTAGCATTTCTTTGATTTATTAAAGTTAAATCTGCTTTTCTTGAAATTGAAAAATATAGTAAAAAATAATTAATGACCATAGTAAACTACGTAGCATCAGCTAGGTGCTACCTTATAGTATATTCATTCTACTCAGAAATTCATGCCTTAAGTCAGACATGTGTTCATAGATATGTATATATCAGCAGAGCTTGCTGTTGAAAGTAGTTAGATTATTTAAGAAATTTTGTGAATCAACCAAATGTGTGGGGGGGGGAGTAATGGAAACCAACTGTGGACACCTGACATAGTGTGGAAGGAGCATGGGAAATGGCAGAGGGTGAGAAATAGGGGGAAATATATACATATATACATATATATGAAACTAGAAATGGAAAATTATTGATGATAACATGTATGATTAAGCTACTATGTAGCATCTTCTGGATGGGAAATTACATTTTGTATGCTGTGACAATGCTCAGTGAATAAATGTAAATTAATTAATTTAAAAATAAGAAATAAAAAAAGATTTAAAAAGTAGCAGTATTTGTTATTAGGCATGCTAGCATGAGAAAACACCTCCTTTATGGCCTTCCCTGGCTCTGTTTAGTCTGCAGTTAGCACAGGTTGACACAAATTGATTCTCCATTTTGATTCTGACAACTTTCTCAGTAGTTTTGAGAGATTGTTTTATCTGTCTAATGGTGGGATTAGGTCACCATGGCACATCATTTTGTCGCTAGAAATCTGTTTCCTTAACTGTAGAATACACGGGCGTGAATGATCTATATACGAGGGGTTCTTTTTTTTTTTTGGAGAGGTTCTTGCTATAGAGTGCAAGCGCTTGCCAGAAAGACCGAGAGAGACAGAGAGACAGAAAGCGAGAAATCACCCCTCACGGGGGATGGCCATGCCACAATCCCTTCTCCTCCATTCTCCTCTTGGGATCTTGGGCACGTGCGCACATGTGCCTGGTGTGTTTAAGCCACCGAGTCCAGAACTTGAACTGCGGTCGACTACATGGGAGTCCAGCAACATAGCCATTATGCTAACTGCTGGTCCTGAGGGGTTCTTTTAAAGTTCATGGGAAATGTGTATTATGAAAAACTCTGTGTGGAATGTAAAACATTTTTGCCTCAAAATAAACTTCTACTTTAGTTTCATTTTTCATGAACTTTTGGAAGTTTCCTCACATTGCTTCTGATTTTTGAGCCCCTTCCTTTTTCCTTTTGAGGTACCTAACATAACTTGTGACTATTTAGTTGTTTTCTCACTTTACATAGCTTTTAGATTATTATAATCACTTGACTATACAAGAGGTATAGAGGGTCTTTGGTATGATAAAAATGTACTATAATTTTTCTGGAGGTCAGTGGATTTGTGACTTTATTTTACATGCGTGCTCTTGATATTTTCCAGTACCTATGATGCTGCTTAGCAGTGATATTAATTTGATATTTTAAAAAAATTACCTAGTCCTGTGTCAGTGAAGGTACACCACACTTCTTTTTTAAAGAATTATTTTTGGGGTCAGCAGGTGGCATGATGGTTAAGTTAAGTGCTCTGAACTCCCACATGGTCACATCGCTTCAAGTTCCAGGCCTCCCAGCTTGCTTTATCACTTTCTCTCTCTCTTTCTCTCTTTCTCTCACTCTGTCCCTCCCTGGTCAAATTTTTAAAAATAAAGATAAATAAAATAATTCTTAAAAAAAGAATTTTTTTTTTAAATTTTACCATAGAGTACATGCATTCACTAGAGAGAAAGAGAGAGAGAGAGAGAGTGAGGAAAAGTCAGAAATCACCTCCTGGTGGAGATGGCCATGATATGGTGCTTTCTCCATTCTCCTTTCCAGACTTTGGGCATTCACACACATGCACATGATGTGATTTCCAAGCTGCCAGAACCACACAGTCGACCATGCAGGATTCAGCCTCCTTAACCTCCATGCCATCTGTTGGCCCCACCATAATCTTTTGGTACATTTTTATAAAGTCAATTTTAAAGGCAGGGAAATTGAAATAGATGTTTCTGTATATGAATGAACCTGGACCCATTTCATAGAGCACATACATGTTAGAGGATATACTTTTACATCTTTTCTCAGACACTAATTCTCAAGGATGTTACGTTTTTTTATATCTCATATTTGATATATGTTTAAGCACTTGGACTTGCACTGTTGCTTGGTCTGTAAAAGGGAAAATGAAACATAAATACATTGATTTTGACCTTGAGATCATCAATTAAGCCCAAACAGGTTTACAAAAGAAGCTTTTAGTTTCTTAAAGATATTAAGATTGCTTAGAGCACTAAAAGAACAGAGGACCAGACCAATTACATCTTATTTTATGAGTCCTGGCAAGGACATATATTTGATTCTTGTTGTTTATCCTCACAGAGTCCTTCTTTTTTTCATAAATTAAGACCAATCAGTCATAGGAACATGAAATTCCATTTATATTTTCAAATGACTAATGGCTTAGCTTTTGTTCCTTTGGTTCAAATTCTGATGAAACAGAATAGTAGCTATATAAAGTTAGCAAATGGACCCTATCAGGTCTGGCCACATGCATGTCCACAGGGGCCACACCAGCCCCAGTTTCCACTTTATTTTGTAGAGGAGCTAATAATAAGCATGACCTTTACTGGGGAGAGACTGAAAGACTTCCCCTGCTCTCCTGAACTCCATCTCCAAACCAGAGCTTCTTTGTATGATTGCTGCGAGATTTTGCTAGCCTAAAGTTTGTAGGGTATGTTTTTTCCAAAGGAGCAAATGTATCTCTATTGAGTGCTTTGTCTGGTGTCTTGAACTGTATCCTTCTTTACAGTAACCCCTTATTCTTCTGTCAACATTAGCATAATGACTTTCTTAATATAACCATGTAGGTTGATTCCAAACCTGGAATATTCCAGATATACCTTCTGAACACAGAGTAGAAAAATAGGAAATACATGGTAAGATAGAAAGACTAATGGGGTGGAGAGCCATGTAAAGTTGAAGTTAGAAAATTATCTGGGAGAAAACCTGTATTTCTTTGTTACTGAGTATTCAAAGCAGTAGAATTTGCAGTGTTAGGTTAGCACATGCAGTAATAACAGCCTTCTATACTGTCGTAGTCCAGGAACCTCCAATCTCAGCTCTATTTCTTCTGCCCTTCCTCAGCAGGAAAAAATTTAGGAGGGGACTGTAAAGCTCCTGGCTTACAGGCTGAATACTGACTAAATAGAGCCAGCTAGTGATGAGTGGTGGAAGAGATTGAAAATATTCCTTCCTGGGCTCTAAAGCTGAGCACCTACAACCTCTTAGATTCACCTTGGGATCATAAATCTAGATATGATCTTTCCATTTGTTTATGAGAAAAAGGCCAAGTCATCACATTTATTGAGCACCTTCTAGACATAAAGCAATTTGTGGGACTAAGTGATGAGATAAGAAGCCAGCCCTGGAAATGATCAATATTGTTGAATGAAACCAGTATCTAAGCCTGTTAGCAATGAATTGCCAGTGAAGATTTTTCAGCAG
>NW_006203672.1:230883-265496 GCF_000334495.1 Tupaia belangeri chinensis
AGAGTAACTGATTAAATATGCATTTCATAAAGTTCAGCCTGGAACAGAGGTGAGTTCAGAAGTATGAAGGTTGTGTTGTAGGCAAGAACCAATGATGACTTGGAGTGACAGAGCAGCAGAAGGAATGGATAAATGGAACAGCCCAATGAGGCATATTGGGGATAGACTAAACAGATTTAATGATGTGCGGAAAGTGAAAGTAAATGTAAAAGAGAGAGGGAGTTTGGAATGTTGAAGTGGGGAGATTAATGTCTCTGTACTGACTGACATGCATGACATTCCCTTTTGAAAAAACAATGTAATACACTGTAAAGTTATATGTAATCCAATGTAATATAAAGAAGATTATGATGATAATAAAAATTAAAAACAAACAAAAAAAAAAAAAAGAGAGAGGGAGTTTGTTGGGCTTTTTAGCTGTGGTGTCATCCTCTAAGATGAAGAGCCTGAAGGGTTGAGTCAGTTTAGGAAGGGAGCTTTGGATCTTCATATGACTATAAAACATATAGCTATGTTCATTAGGTAGATAGGAATAATGATGAGGAGCAAAGCAAAAAGTTGGGGGTGAGAGAGAAGGGAGTCACTAGGATAAATGTGGATCAATGAAATAGTCACATTCAAAACTATTGTCACTGGAGATGCCTTCCCAAGATGGTGACTGTTCTGAGAGATTTTTTTCTCACTTTAGCCAAAAGTTTCTGTTGGCTGTTTATCTCCATAGAATTCTCAAAAATAGGAAACAAGCTGAAACAATCAACAGCAGAAGCTGGAGGTGCAATTATTCACCTGTACATGATGACAGCAGAACTAATGATTCAGTCAGTGTAGGCCTTGGCTGGTACAGACATTGTAAACTACATATGAGACTGGAACATCATTCTGGATCAGACATACTTCCTGTAAAAATTATAAAAATAGTGCTGCTTTGGCTAGGGATTTTCATTCTTTTCACTGGTTAGGCCATTAGAACCCCAAATGATGACAGCTGTCTCTTTCCTTCTGTTTAGAGGCTGTGTTATTCTTTATATGCTTACTGAGAGGTACGACAGTCAACATTACTGTGCTAGTAGGGCATTTGGACAATGGGTGTTAAAGCATTTCTATATGTATCAACGTTTTTTTTCATATTTTTAAATTTCACTTTCTTTTATATATCCAATCACAATATTTAGTTTACAAAATGATTATTTCAACAGGTGAACATTTCTCCCTAGTCCAGTTGATTGCATCAACTTTCTGAAGATAAGAATGGCATCGAAATTTAAGCAATCCACACAAAGGGACCATAGTTGAAAGTGAAAATTCTTTACTAAGTACCAGTGACAAACAAACGAATTCTTCTCTATCTTGGAATCAAAGTGCACTCAGTGTGTTTTCAAAAGAAAACAAAATTCTGCTTTGGGGTCTATTAAAAGTTAGAGGTCAGCAAATATGTTTCCTGATTTATATGTTGTGAGGTTACCTTAAAGTAGGCTTGACAACAGTGTCCTTTGAACCTGACAGCACATATTGCCTGGATGTTCACCATGCAAAGATGTCTCATTGCTGTTGTGCCTTCTCAAATGTGAGCCCGATAAATGTGTAGGATTACTGTCAATGCATCCATCCAGATCACAAGCATCGCTCAGGGTTTAAATTGCTGCATTGATGATTAATTGATGCATGTAGAATATGACCTAAAATTCATAAAGTGGTTGTCTAGTAGTATCAAATGAGACAAATGAAGACTTCTCAAATGACCCTACTTAACAAAATAGCATCTTTTATATATAATGGGAATTCAAAGGGCAATTCTTATTTTAAAAGTTTATTTTACTTATTTCTTCCATGAAAGAGACAGAAAGACAGTTCTCTCAACAGAGTTCTGACACTGTGATCCACACCCAACTTTGCCAGTACTAGATCATGGTACCCGTATCCCTGGTGTACTCAGATCTTTGGATGTGAACTTGGAATCTTCCTATGTGAATCAGCCTCACAGAGCATTTATTGAATATTTATTTATTTATTTACCATTACACCATTGTCCAGCACCCCAAAGGACACTTCTTTTTGTAACATATTTTTGGTATAGGGTGCATGCACTTGCTGGAGACACAAAGAGACAGAGAAAGTGAGAAATCACATCCCAGGGGTGGGGGCATGGCTATGCTGAAATTGCTTCTCCTCCATTCTCCTCTGAGGGTTTTGGACACCCACACACACGTGTCTGGTGTGAGTTTCAAGCTGCCAGGACTGGAGGTTGAACCACTGTCGACCATGTGGGAGCCCAGTGCCTTAACCACTATGCCATCTGCTGGCCCCCAAAAGGCACTTCTAATACAAAGCCTGTCCACTATGTGCAGGCACAGAGAAAATGTGAGAAATTGTGCTGCAGATCAAGTTCCATAGAGCACATGGTAGATCACTGAGTTGTGTCCTGAGGTTCTGGATGAGGCTGACTCGGCTTTAGGGAAGTGACTCTGAGGGGAAAAAATACTCAGGGCTCTTTCTTCCAAGAGACCCAGGCAGGGCTGCCTGAAGGGCAGCCCTTTGGAGATCATAAACAGCATATGTCTACCAGCACCTGGAAGTTGGGGAGCACTCTTAAAAGGCAAGGAAGAAATGGAAAACCTGGATCAATCTTTATAGAACATTGTTTGATTTAGAGGGTTGTCTGAGATCTCTCTCCTAACCTTTTCATTAACCAGAGAGATGAAATGCCTTGCCTGATGCAGTCTAGACAGTGGTGGAGCTGGGGCTGGAGATGCAGGTTGCTCCTTTGTGAGCCTGAGGCTGTTCTGCTCTTTTAAACTCAATTACAGCAGGAAAAAGTGATGGCTTGGCACTGAAATTGGGGAGCTTGCATTTAGATTCTCGCTCAGTCTCTACTAGCTAGACCTTGGAAAGAAGATGGCCCCTGTTTGACTTTCTAAACTGGTACTTCATTCTCCAAATGAGGATAAGGAGCTTATTTCAGGGGTGCTGTTTGCTGCATCTTCCTCAAATAGTTTTCTCTCTCCCTCTCTCTTTCTCTTTTAAGAATGATTTTATTTAACTTTTATTTATTTATTTTAATTTGACCAGAGAGGAGGAGAGTGAGAGAGAAACAGAGAGAGAGGGAAAGTGAGAGAGCAAACCGCCAGATCCGGGACTCAAACTGTGGTCGCCCATGTGGAAGTCCAGTGCCCTCAACCATCATGCCTACCCCAAATCACTTTCTATCCTTACCATTATATTAAAATGTTACAAATAACATTAACTCGTGGTTATCACACTGTTGTTGCCAAACTGTCTTCCCAGAGGGTGGTATTGAGGCAATGATGGGCTGACAGGGTCTGCTTGGGGTGTAATGGGGCAGATAGAATCTTCTAGTGGGTCTGTGTTACTCTCCCAGAGAGAACAAAACAACTATTCTCACACAGTCATGACACAGCTTTTCAGTAATTAATCCCAGGAAAATTCTCAGGAGGATTTAGAAGAGCAAAGCCAATAGTTTCCTCTTTCACACTGAGTTTATTCGGAATAGCTGGAGAAAGTACATGATTATCAAAATCAGTATTCTAACAGATTGAAATTTGGTTTGGTTCAGGGTCCTTTGAGAACACTCCAGAATACCTTTGGAAAGTATATCAATGATTTTATGTTTCCTGTGACCCCAAATGATCTGCTTTGACTTTCTAAGATGGCTTCCTGTGAAGCTGACCTTTGTTGCAGGGGCTGAATGTTTGTTTCTTAATGGTATCTTTCTCCTCTCCTTATCTGACTGATCGTTGGCACACTCACATAAAACAGCTGTGCCAGGTTCAAATGTACTGCTTTCTAACCTACTTAGAGAAACCCATCAATTATCTTCACAGAAGCAGACTCCTTAAAAAGCGAGCTTTGTGCTCCCTTTGAGAGCTGCCGGGGTTTGTGATGCTTACAACGGGGATGCTAACCATTGTGAGTCACCAGTACCATTTTGCAGCATGAGGGAGGGCTGTCAGAACACAAGGACATTGTGCTGAATTGTACCTGGACTTTCATGAATTGATGTTATTGGAATCCATCAGTTGTTCTTCCCATCTTCTAGAAGTCATGTTCTCATTCTGGCTTAGTGTTAACAATCCTTCAATTGCTCTTACTTTGTTGTTCTATATTTTTGAGATGTTTAATGGTAACCTTCAGTTCAGATTTACTTAAATTTATAGTAACAACAAACAAAGGCAACTATCAATCATTTTTGGTGACTGTCATCTGTTAGTACTCAGTTGGTAAATACAGGGCATACTTCACACCATTCTCTTTTCTTTGCCCTTGGCAGACATTGTCCATCAGTCGTGGCAGTTTTTCACAAACCTGGATAAGACCTCATAATCCTCAGCATAGCACTCCAGGAAACCACTATTGGTCAGAATTAGAATGTGAAACCATTTTTTAAATGCTAGCACTGGGCATTTAATATGTTTTATTTTGTTTTATCATTGCAATAAACATTCAAGCAGGCCATATTACTCCTTTCAGTTGTGCATATATAAATTGTCCAACCAAATTCAGCTAGTCTAAATGTAAGTTTCTTGATATAAACATACTGTTTTATTAGCTGATACAGTTTTTTATCTAAAGATAGGACTTTATATGGCTTCTGGATCACAATACATTATTACTTCTTTTAGTTACCAGGTGTATGTGCCCCACAGATTTATATCATCTATATCTATCTATCTATCTATCTATCTATCTATCTATCTATCTATCTATCTATATCTGTATCTATCTTTATCCATATATCTCTATCTCTATCTATATCTTCTATATCTATATCTATATCATCTATATCTATAGAGAGAGAGAAGGGAGAAAGCACCCCTCCATTGGGGCATGGTCACACTGCAATCCTGTATCCGTTTCTCCATCCTGATGGAATTTTGAACATGCATGCACATGTACCCAGTGTGTTTTTCAAGTTACCAGAACCGCATTCAAACTGGTTGGCCATATGGGATTTGACTTCCTTAACCACTTAACCACTAGGTGATGGGGCTGGCCCCACAACACATTGTTACATACAGACAGCCTCTGAATTCTGAGGAAATTTTGTTTCATATAAAATAGTAATGATAATCCATATTTATACAACACTTGATATTTATTTCTCTTGGGACTTTGGGAACAAGTAAATGCAGAAAAACCCAGACACAACAGAGACTCTTCCTCCTTAGGAAGAGTCCATTCATTCATTCCATAAATATTTACTGAGTGCTTAGTGTTGTGACAAGGATTAGGTAGACAGTGTTGAACTAAATAGTCATGACCTATTATCTTCTGGAGTATATGAGCTAGTGGGACAAACTAGCATCAAACAAACCCACATAAAGAAATAGTTACAAATTGCAAAAATTTATAATAAGGAAGATCAGAGACTACTGATAGAAAGTAAAAATGAGGAACTTCAGTTTTATTGAATGGCTGATGAATGCATAAAGTTCTTTGTGGCAAAGGACTTTAAGCTGATCAACAAAGGACCAGTAGGAGTTAGCATAGATTAAAGTTGGGGACTAGCATTTAGGAGGAACGTGTGGGAAGATCCTAAGTTGGCAAAGAGTTTGACTTCATTAAGAGGATCTTGTTTGTTTCTCTAGGACTCTTGTCCTCGTTTTATTAGTCCTTGGTAAAGGAGACAGATATATAACTACTTAGGGTTATTGTTACAGATATTGGCTAATAACTGCAATGGTGGTCTATGTGAGGAAGCCTTCATAAAGTCGCTAAACTATGGGATTCGGAGAGCTTCTAGTTGGTGAAATCATGTGTGCAGGGAGGGTTGCACACCCCAATCCATTTCTAGACCTTACCTTACATACTTCTTCATCTGACTGTTTAATCTTATTACTTGTAACATACTTTGTACTAAACTGGGAAACATAGTGAAATGTTTCCCTGAGTTCAACAGCAAATTACTGGAACTGTGGAAGAGGTTGTGAGAACTCCTAATTTGTTGCCAAATGAGACAGACATGTGGATATCGATCCTTGTGTCTGGTATCTGAAATGAGAAACGGTCTTATGAAACTAAACCCTTAACCTGTGTGGTCTGCTCTAACACTGGGTAGTTAGTGTCAGAACTGAATTAAATTGCAGGACACCTATTTGGTGTCTGTAGGGAATTGGAGAATTTCATGGTGTAGAAAACTCACACATTTGATATCAGAAGTGTTGTGAGTAGAAAAACAATTTTTCTCGTACTGTCCTTTTTCAAGTGACCAGGCACTTTCCATAAAATTTGCAGGAGCTGATTCTGTACAGTAGTTTTAACAAAAACAGAGGGAATGTCACCAAACCTGGAGCGTGGGAGGAGGGGCTGCCTTTTTAAGACCACCACCTCATTTCTTACAGTGTCAGAGTTAGAAGTAGAAAAATAAAGAAGGGTTGCCCAACTTCAGCTATGACCTTATGTTCTACCTTGCTGGCTCAGTGCCCAGTCACACTGGGACCAAAGAGATTTGGATATATAGGAACCAAATACCTGAAGATAGTGAGGCTCGGGGAGGAATTCTCTTCCCACACATCCCCCAGCAGAAAAAAAGAAAGAAGCTCCTCTCTGAAAACACGAGCCTAATACTCCACTGTGGATACTACACTGTCACCACAATATAAAAAGGAAATTGGGACATTCACACCATAGGGAAGTGCACAGGCACACAGCTATAGAAAGATACTCCAAAGTGGCAAGAAATGAGTATGTCACCAGATGACTAAAAATCTCAGAAGACTCTCAAGTGATATGAGAAAATCAGGAAATACCTTACCCCTAAAGAAACATAGTAACTCTTCACCAATAATAGATAAAACATAAGAAATAAAAGAAATGTCAGGAAAAAGTAATTCAGAATATTTATCATAGCAAAACTCAATGAGATGCAAGAGAACATGGAAAACCAATTCCAGGAGATGAGAACATCTTTCCATGATCTGAAGGAAAATTCCATAAAGAGAATTAAACAGAACTTCTAGAGATAAAGAGTACAATGCAAGAAAAAATCAAAACCTCCCTTGAAAGTATTAACATCAGATTAGATCACACAGAAAAAAGAATCTCTGATCTTGAAGATGAAACTTCCAATTTAGTTCAAGCAAATGAGAGGAATGGAAAAATAACCCTTAAAAATGAGGACAACAGCTTTCTGTGCAGATAGCAGGCCTGCAAGCATGGTGAATTTCTCTAAAAGCCGTTGGACCTCCTGTAAGAAGTGTGGCAAGCACCAACCTCATAAAGTGACATGGTACAAAAAGGGCAAGGATTCTCTGTATGCTCAGGGAAAGCGGTGTTATGACAGGAAGCAGAGTGGTTACGGTGGACAGACGAAGTCTATTTTCCAGAAAAAGGCAAACACTACAAGGAAGATTGTGCTGAGGCTTGAATGTGCTGAGTCCAATTGCAGATCTAAGAGAATGCTGGCGATTAAGAGATGTAAGCATTTTGAACTGCGAGGAGATAAGAAGAGGAAGGGTCAGGTGATCCAGTTCTAAGCTTCATCTTTTCTATTATGAAGACAACAAAATCTTGAGGTGAATGTTCACTTCATTTGCTTATAGTTGGTCTATTTGTGAGAGAATAAAATAATCAATAAAATTCCCCTTTTGGGAAAATTTGATTCATGGTACTACTTATTTTGGATTAAATCTGACTGGCTGAGCTCACACACACACAAAAAAAAAAAAGAGGAAAAGAATGAGGACAACATATAGACACCATTAAATGGCTGAATATTCACATAATGGGTATTCCAGAAAGTAAAGAGATCAGTAAAGGCTTATAATATCTCTTTTGTAAGATATTAGCCAAAAAATTTCCGAATTTCGAGGCATTCAGATATCCTCTCCAGGAAATACAAAGAACACCAATAGATTAGGCCAGCAGTTAGTGCAATGGCTATGTTGCTGAACTCCCATGTAGTCGACAGTGGTTCGAGCCCTGAACCAGTGGCTTAAATTCACGCTGGGCGTGTGTGTGTGCATGCTCAAGATCCTGAGAGGAAAGTGGAAGAGAAGGGACTGTGGTGTGGCCATCCCCCCTGGGGGATGATTTCTCGCTTTCTATCTCTCTGGCTCTCTCTGTCTTTCTGGCAAGCACATGCACCCTATAGCCAAAAAAAAAAAAAACCTCTACAAAAAAAAAAAAAAGAAAAAAAGAAAGAAAGAAGAAAGAAAGAGACACCTCATTGACCAATATAGTGCTAGAAGTCCTAGCCAATGCAATCAGACAAGAGAGTAAAAGAAAGTCATTCTGACAGAAAAAGAAGAAACTAAACTGTCTCTATTTGGAGATGATATGATTATATACATAGAAAATTCAAAGGAATTCATGAACAAATCCTAGAAGTGATAAGTGAATTAAAGTAGCGAGATAGAAAATCAATATTCAAAATCAATAGCATGTTGAAATCTGAACATATGAAGATTGACATAGAATTGAAAAATGCAATCCCATTTACAATAGCCACAAAATGAATAAGATACCTAGGAATAAACCTAACCAAAGAAGTGAAAGATCTTTACAGAAAAACTATAAAAAACTGAAAAAAGAAATTGAGTATGATACAAAAAAAATTGGAAAGATATCCTGTGTTCTTGGATTGGAAGAATCAATATAATCAAAGTGTCAGTTCTACCCAAATTAATTGACATACTCAATGTGATTTTTTTTCTTTTTTGGAGAGGTTTTTGCTATAGGGCGTGTGTGCTCACCAGAGAGACAGAGACAGAGAGACAGAAAGTGAGAAATCACCCCCCAGGGGGGATGGCCACGCCACAATCCCTTCTCCTCCATTCTCCTCTCAGGATCTTGGGCACGCATGCACACGCACCCAGCGTGTTTTAAGCCACCGGGTCCGGGACTTGAACTGCCGTCGACTATGTGGGAGTCCAGCGACATAGCCATTACGCTAACTGCTGGGCCCCATAGTCAATGAGATTTTGAACAAATTGCCAGTGACAGTCTTCACAGAAATAGAAAAAAGATCATAAACTGTTTCTAGACTCATAAAAGGGTCCATATTGCCAAGGCAATATTATGAAAAGAATAAAGTAGAAAGCATTTCACTACTTGACTTCAAAATATATTATAAAGCAGTGATAATCAAAATACCATAGTTCTGGCACAAAAACAGACAGATAGGCCAATGGAACAGAATAGAGAATCCAGAAATAAACCCCAAATCATATGGTCAACTGATCTTTGACAAAGGGTAGAAGACAATGCAGTTGACAAAAAGAAAGTATTTTCAGCAAATGGTGTGGAAGAACTGGATATCCATCTACCAAAAAAATAAAACTGGACTCCTATCTTTCACCATTAATAAGAATCAACTCAAATGGATCAAATATTTAAGTATAAAGCCTCAAACTATAAAACTACTGGTAGAAAACATAGGAAAAGCTGTAGGGAACATTGGGGTAGGCAAATATTTCTTAAATAAGGCCCCTAAACACAGGAAATAATTCCAAAAATAGGACAAGTGAGATTACAGTAAATTAAAAAGCTTCCACAGAGCAACGGAAACAACAATTAGAGTCAAGAGACAACTCTCAGAATGGGAGAAAATATTTACAAATTGTGTCTCAGACAAGGGGTTGATAACCAGAATATATAGGAAACTCAAGCAGCTCACCAGTAAAAAAAGAAAAGAAAAGAAATAAAAAAGAGGACAACCTGATTTTAAAAAATGGGCAAATGAGTGGATAGACAACTCTCTCAGGAAGACATACAGATGCCCAAAAGGCATATGAAAAAATGTTCAACACCTCTTGTCATAAGAGAAATACAAATTAAAACCACAATGATATACAACTTAACCTCAGTTAGAATGAGAAAATAAAGTACAACAAGTGCTGGCAAAGCTGTGGTGAAAAGGTAACCCACTTCTGCTGCTGGTGGGAATATAAATTAATACAACTTCTGTGGAGATCATGTGGAGGGTACTCAAAAACCTACAAACAGACCTACCACATGACTCAGTAACCCCAATACTTGGTATTTACCCAAAGGATAGGAAAATATTGTCAGAGAGACACTTGCACATCCATATTTATTGCAGCATTATTCACAATTGCTAAGATACGGAATCAACTTAAGTGTTCAAAAACTGATGACTGGAATGAAAAACTGTGACACATATATGCTATGGAATAGTATTCAGCCATAAGAAACAATGAGACCCTGTCATTTAATACAAAGTGGACAAATCTAGAAGACTGAATGTTGGGCAAAGTGATCCAGACTTTGAAAGACACACACTGTATATGCCTACTTGATATGTACCAAATGTCTGGATTCTATGGAAGAAATGGAAAGATCCAAAGATATAATGGTAGAGAGGATATGTGGATACCAGAGACTATAAGGGAAGGAGTAGATGATAGAGGGTTGGTGTGGGGTGCAAAGGGAAGAAACATTAAACAGATAAAAGAATATAAGGTTGCCTGTTGATAAATTCTGTAATTCTGTAATTTTTGCTTTATTAAAAAAAAAAGCTAAAGAAAAAAAGAGTAAGTACATGTCCTTAACTATCCACAGTCTCAGCTCTCTGCTTATTCTACTTAGTGTATTAAATGTAATCTAGCTCTCTAGCATACAGGTTAACAGGATGAAGGTTGAATAATGTGTAGTGGTAATGCAGTGCTCTGAGTTTTTGTCCAGAGACGTCCCTGTACACTACAGATGAGCTCACACTAATGATCTGGAGCTGGCTGAAGACTGGGGTGGATCACAGTGTGAGTACCCTGTTGTGGGATGTGCTTGCCTCTCTGGTTCTGTTTCTCTTGTCTCTCTCACAGGAAAAAAAAAAAAAAAAAAAGAAATACAAGAAAAAAACAAAAAGATCAAGAGAGCTAAAATGGTTCCCAGGTAAAGGAAGAGGAAAGACAGTTAGTAGATGTGATGTTATTTTGCAGAGGTAGAAGGGGATGATAATAATAGGCCCACTCTTGAGAAAATATGAGTTTAAAAATTCAAACAGGTAGCTGGACAGTGGTGCAGTGGTAACACAATGCTCTGTGAGTCTGACGCACAAGGGAAGATCCTGGATTCACATCCAGAGACCTCCCTAGACATTCTGGGTGCACTTGGGCCCATGATCTGGGGCTGACTGAGGCTGGGATGGATCACGGCATAGGGGCCCTCTTGGCAATTCTTTCTGTTTCTCTCTGTTTATCACTTTGCATGTTGCCAATTAAAAAATGGTGGTAGGGACCAGCAATTGGCAAAATGGTTATGTCATTGGACTCCCACATAATCAACCACAGTTCTAGTCCCAGGCCAGTCATGCTGTGTGTGTGTGTGTATGCATGCCCAAAATCTCGAGAGGAGAATGAAGAGGAAGGGATTGCAGCGTGGCCATCCCCCTTGGAGGATGATTTCTTGTTTTCTGTTTCTCTGTCTCTCTCTGTCTTTCTGGTGAGTGCACGCATACTATAGCAAAAATCTCTCTCTTAAAAAAAAGTAATAATGGTGGTTGGGGCCAGGAGGTGGCATGGTGGTTGGGGCACTGGACTCCCACATGGCTGGTAGCGGTTTAAGTCCCAGACCTGTTGGCTTGCTTTCTGACTTTCTCTCTCTCTGTCTGGTCAAATTTAAAAACTATAATAATAGATAAAATTAAATAAGTAACTAAAAAATGGTGATTGGGACAGTACTAGATACATGAAGGTAGGAATAAATGAGAGAAACTTCTTATTGATGGCAACATCCAGCACCTCAGTGACAGATGTTCAGAAAGTGAAGAATTGTCCTATCTATGTGTATCACCAAGCTCCATACAACGAATGCTACATAAATAACCGTGTAGAAAATGTAGATTTTGGTTAAATTTTTTACCTAGGTAATCTATATGCAGGTGTGAAAAATAATACAGAGAAAACTTGTGCAGCCTTTACCCAACTTCCCCTAGTGGTAACATCTTATAAAATAGTAAAATACCACAAGCAGGATATTGATAATGATAGGATTGACCTTTTTTTTTTTTTTTCCGAGAGGTTGTTGCTATAGGGCAGGTGCGCTCGCCAGAAAGACGGAGAGAGGCAGAGAGAGCAAGAAATCATCCGCCTGTGGGGATGGCCACACTGCAATCCCTTCTCCTCTATTCTCCTCTTGGGATCTTGGGCACGCACTCACACACGCCTGACATGATTTTAAGCCACTGGTTCTGGGACTCGAACCGCAGTCAATTACATGAGAGCCTAGTGACGTAGCCATTACGCTAACTGCTGGTCTCAGGATTGGCTGATCTTATTCAGATTTCTTAAATTTTATTTGTGAGTGTGTAGATTTAAAGGCATCAGAACCAACACACAAAAATGAGAACCACGGATGTGGCTTGGTTTGAAATCTACCTACCTCTACTATGTTGATTGCCAAATATCCTGTCATATCTACTTGTGATTGTGAAATGCTTAGGACAATGCTGGTTTGGAGAAGGAACTTCATGAAGGTCAGCTGAATCTTCACATGAAATGCTTCCTTGGGTAGGCATGATATTTATGCTTGATAAACAGTGGTCAACAAGAATGCCCAAGTCCCAAACACTGTGAAATTAGTGTGTTCTAGACAAGATTCAGAGCATAACATGGGATAGAAAACAGAGGATGGCGTAATTTTTTCTTTTCTCGGAGAAGTAACTAGCTGTTTACTGTGCCCAAAGTGGGGTATAAGCAGGAATCCAAGAATAATTACCCTCACCTTTGGATAGCATTGAATTACTGTTATCAAAGAGCACAATAAGAACAGAGTGGACAGCTGCCAAGTCACATTGTATAAATATATTAAAACAGAGTGTATGGGTATCAGGAGGCAAGTGCTTCATAATATTCTGTTATGGTCAGTCAGGAAGATAGGTGGAAATTTAACATTTGCAAATGACCTTTATTCAGGTACCCAGTATGACTCGTTCTTAACATTGAAAAGAAAGGAACATTGAAAATAAATTTCCAGTACAGGAAATTACAAATATGCGGGGGAACTGGATACACAGAGGGGCATTGTTAGTAACTAAGCCCTGGATTCATGTTCTCATCAGCTAATTCATTACTTCTCAAGGTACATCTGTGTTTGATTTGAGGTGTTTCTTCTGAGTATTGTACATATTAAATATGTGTTCTTTTTCAGTAAAAAACCTAACCAAATTAACAGAAAAAAATCAGAGAATATTTTCTCCCTCTTTTCTCAACCCTTTACATTTGGGTTCTCATGTAATAATCATAAAATCCTCACTTCTTCCTGCATCCATTTAATCTCATATGAATCATCTTGCCTTTTTTGTCTTTTTCCATCAGTCAAGAAGATTCTAAATGATGTCTGTATATACAGGGGTACTTCAAAAAGTTTATGGAAAATGGAATTAAGGTATGAGCTAATTTTGGTGCAAAAATATTTTGAAATCTATACATAGGGTTTTTTTTTTTTTTGTAATACACATTTCCAAGAACTTTTAAGGTTCCCCCTTGTAAGAGAATAGTTATTTTTCATTGTTTTGACCTGAAATTATATGATAATATTGGATGTGTTTCTTAACCTAGTTCCGAAGATTATGATTTAGGGTCTAGACAGTGAGGTGTCACTGCATCACAGGAATACTACAGATAGCTTCAGTGAAAACTTACGTAAGATACTACTTTTCCTTCTTTGACTGAGATAAAAGGTAGTACTTTTTAAAAAAAAACTTTTTTTGTCTTTTATTAATTAATTTACATTTATTTACTGAGCATTGTCACAGCATACAAAATGTGATTTCCCATCCAGAATATACTGCATAGTGACTTAATCATACATATTATCATCAATCATTTTCCATTTCTAGTTTAATATATATACATATTTTTCCCTATTTCTCACCCTTTGCCATTTCCCACTCTCCTCCCACACTATGTCAGTTTTCCAATTGTTTTCCATTCCTTCTCCCCACCCCCACATTTGTTCAAGAACTTTTAAGGTTCCCCCTTGTAAGAGAATAGTTATTTTTCATTGTTTTGACCTGAAATTATATGATAATATTGGATGTGTTTCTTAACCTAGTTCCGAAGATTATGATTTAGGGTCTAGACAGTGAGGTGTCACTGCATCACAGGAATACTACAGATAGCTTCAGTGAAAACTTACGTAAGATACTACTTTTCCTTCTTTGACTGAGATAAAAGGTAGTACTTTTTAAAAAAAAACTTTTTTTGTCTTTTATTAATTAATTTACATTTATTTACTGAGCATTGTCACAGCATACAAAATGTGATTTCCCATCCAGAATATACTGCATAGTGACTTAATCATACATATTATCATCAATCATTTTCCATTTCTAGTTTAATATATATACATATTTTTCCCTATTTCTCACCCTTTGCCATTTCCCACTCTCCTCCCACACTATGTCAGTTTTCCAATTGTTTTCCATTCCTTCTCCCCACCCCCACATTTGTTGATTCACAAAATTTCTTAAATAATTTAACTACTTTCAATAGCAAGATCAGCTGACATATACATATCTATGAATACATGTCTGACTTTAGGCATGAAATGCTGAGTAGGATGAATATACTATAAGGTAGTACCTAGCTGATGCTATATATCTTACTATAATCTTTATGTATTTTTTTACTATATTTTTTAATTTCAAGAAAAGCAATTTTAGCTTTAATAAATCAAAGACATGCTAAGGAACTAAAACTTAAAGCCATGAAACTGGTTGGAATTCTGTTCAAATAGTAGGTACACAAACCTATCGGCAGCTCAAAACAGGATAAAAATCCTTAAAAACCAGAAAACAAAACCTAAAAGAAAATCAGCAATGTTTTAGTCAAAAGTCATAAAATTCTATTTCACCAGTTCAGTCTCACGTGCTTAATCTATCTCCTGTTGTGGTCCAACATTCCTGATAATATTCTGGGATATAATATTCAACTCCAGACTTGTCCCCATTATTAAGTTGGCCATTTTCTTAGTTTTTGAACTCTTATTTCTGTGTGACTATATTTAATTTTCCTGGTATACCACTCCCTATAGAACTTCTTGGAGATCTGGTCTGGTGTTGGTAAATTCTTTCAGGTTTTCTTTATCTGAGAATGTTCTTATCTTTTCTTCCCGTATGAAGGATAATCTTTCTGGGTCCAGTATTCATGGTTGAAATTGCTTTTTCCTTAACACTTTGAATATATTTTCTCATTCAATTGCTTTTTCCTTAACACTTTGAATATATTTTCTCATTCTTTCCTCACTTGTATTATTTCTGATGAGAGATGTGCTGTCAGTCTGATGGGATATCCTTTGTAGGTAACTTGCCATTTCTCAGTATCTTGTCTTTGTCTGTGATTTTGGTCAATCGGGCTATAATGTGTCCTGGAGAAGATCTTCTTAGGTTGATTCTATTTGGGGTCCTTTATATTTCTTGGGTTTGGATCTTTGAATGCCTCTCTAGGTTTGGAAAGTTTTCTTCCAGGATTTCATGGAATAGATTGTCAATGCCTTTATGAATCTCTCCCACTTCTGGGATACCAGTTATCCAGATGTTTGGACATTTGATGATATCTAGTATTTCTCATATATTATTCTCATTTTTAGGGGCAATATTCTCAGTCTTTGTGGTGGATTTTTCTAGGCCAGTGATTCTATCTTCTACATCTGAGATTCAGTTTTCGATATGATCTCGTCTATTTTTAATACTTTCAAGGGAGGTTTTGACTTTCTGTATTATAGTCTTCATCTCTAACAGGTCCATTTGATTCTTTTTCATAGTGTGAATTTCCTCTTTTAGATCTTGCAAGAATTTCCTCACCTCTTGGAGCTCATCAGCTTCTTTCCCCTGCCTCTTCAGCAGTTCATTGTCTTTCTTCTCTTCAATCTCTGTGAACTTTGTCACCATGAAAATTCTGAATTCTTTATCTGATACTTCCATGAATTTCATTGTACTGTCTGAGTTTGAAGAGGAGTTATTATTTTTCCTTGAATAAGAGATATTTTATTGTTTTTCCATATTTCTTGTGACCCTGTGGTTACTGGATTTCTGGTCACCTGATGGATAGTGTGTTTCTCCCTAATTCTTGAAGTTAAATCTGAGCGTTCAGAGGCATGCAGGAAGAGGTGATCTGCGATCTCTCTTCTGTTCTGTTTTCACTCTTTGTGCATCAGAATCTGTGGGAATAGAGGAATATTCTGACCCTAATCATATTCCGATGTTTAGATCCTGTTCACTTCGAACTGTCTAGACACTTAGTGTGTAGGAGCTGTGAAGCCAATGAATAAAGATAAAGATAAAAGAAAAGAATTAGAGAAGAGGAAAGGAGAGGAAAAAATAAAATAAAAAGAAGAAAAAATATAATGTAAAAAACTCTACATTTTAATTTTAAAAAGTAAAAATTGAAAACTGCGTGGTGCGAAAGCAATATTTCACAGCTGAAGTTCAGGATCCATGTGAAGATGGGCCTATAGTTGTGGCTTTCATAAAATAGAATTGGGAAAGGCACAATTAGCACAATAAAGAAGGGGAATGAGAACCCAGATAATACTTTACCTTAAAAAAATAAGACACAATGAGACAGAGAGAGAAATGGAGAAAAGGAGACAAGAAGCACTACCCACTAGAAATGAGTATGGAGCGGGAAGTCTCAGCAGAAAACCTTCATTTTAAGTCTCTAAGCAATATTTCACAGCTGAAGTTCAGGATCCATGTAAAATGTAGTATTTCAACTCATATAATCTTAGAGCTTTTCCCAGGAGTTGCTCACTAATCAATGGTCAGCACCCTGGCAATAAAGTTTAATATAAAATCTCACTGTGGCCATTATTCTGATGTCAAGGAAAACATGACAAAAACACAGCTTACTGCTGTTGCTATTCATCTCCATAAATACTCTCTTTCTGGGTGGCACTAAAACTGCAATGTTTGATCCAATTCTATATAGTCTGTGTGAGTAAGTTTGAAGAGAATTAGCATTAGAAGGGGCCTTAGAAATTGTTTAGTTGAGTTTTCTTATTTGACTGGTGAAGAAACCAAGTCAAAAGTGAAATTAGAACCCATGTTTTTCTGATTGTCAATTTAGTAATATTTGATATATTCATAACAAAGTTTAAAATATTTTCAGTATATCCATTTATAAAAATGTGTTTTTAATAACTCTATGAAGTGATATTGTTTTTATCATCATTCTATAGAAGAGAAAATGTGACATGGATGGTTTATGTGACTTGTCCGAGTTTTAGGACTTTGGCAAGTGGCAAAGCTGAGGTTGAATGCAGGTATTTTGATTCCAGAAGTGATAGTATCTCCACTGTTCTGTATAGTTGTAGAAGAGTCAAATGGATTGATTCAGGCACTTTGAACACAGTGTATATATGTTTTCATTTGCAGCCCAGTTGGATCTGTCAAAAAAATTAGCAACTTTTCAGCATGACTTTTTATAGTCCACCCTCATATTGTCACAACAAAGTACAAAATTGGAATAGGATCAGTGCTGCTCAGTGGTTGAAATTCACTGCTACCACTTACTAGCTAGCTGTGTGATTTGGGGCAAGTTTTTCTTTTTTTCTTTTTTTTTTTTTCTTTGAGAGAGATTTTTGCTATAGGGCATGTGTGCTCACCAGAGAGACAGAAAGTGAGAAATCACCTCCCAGGGGGATGGCCATGCTACAATTCCTCCTCCTCCATCCTCCCCTTGGGATCTTGGGCATGCACGCATGTGGGTCCAGCATGGGTTTTAAGCCACTAGGTCCCAGACTTGAACCACAGTAAACTAAATGGGGGTTCAGTGATGTAACCATTATACCATCTACTGGTCCCTTGGGGCAAGTTTTTTAACTTCTCTAAACCTTCAGTTTGCTTATTTGAAAAAGCAAATAACATTTACTTCAAGAGGTTGTTATAAGGATTAATGAGGTGACAAGTTTAAAGGCCTAGCATAATGCCTGTCATATGATGAATCTTCAAAAAGTTCAAGGGAAATACTGTAGAAAAACTATGCAAGGATTTAAATTTTTTTTGCATCAAAATGATTTCCTACTTTAATTCCATTTTTCTAGGTTACAATTGTGTTTTGGGGCAAACTTCTTGAGGCTATGGATTCTTTTTTTTTGGGGGGGGGAGAGGTTTTTGCTATAAGGTGTGTGTGCTCACCAGAGAGAGAGAGATAGAGAGACAGAAAGAGAGAAATCACCCTATGGGGATGACCATGAGCAATCCCTTCCCCTCCCTTCTCCTCTCAGGATCTTGGGCATGCATGCTTATATGACCAGCATGAGTTTAAGCCACCAGGTACGGGACTTGAACTTTGGTCGACTACATGGGAATCCAGCGACATAGCCATTACACCAACTGCTGGTCTCTGAGACTATGCGTTCTTAGCAACTGATGGTAAAAAATACAAATGCAGTCATTGTAAGAATGTAAATATTGGATTGTTGGAAAAGTCATGCACATTTTTTGCATAGAAAAATATGTCATGAATGACTTTTCAATGACCCAATAAATCAGGCTGAGCTAAGTTCTCGTGGTAAAGGAAACTAGATCCCAAACTGCAGAGTGCAATGTTCAAATCCCAGCCCCGGTAGCTTGGAAAGCACACCAGATTCATGTGTATTTGTCCCCAAACTCTCAAGAGTGGAGAAATCAAGGTGAAGGGCATGACCTCATTGGAGGTACTTCATCTCTCTCCTTCTCTGTCTGGTGAATGCACATGCCCTCTGGAAACATTAAAAAGAGAGGGAGAGAGAGAGAGAGGGAGAGAGAGAGAGAGAATATAAAAAGAATGTGTAATGATTAAATCAATAAAAGAAAATTTGATCTATCCACTGGAAAGTAAAAATTAAACAGAAAATATAAATAAAAAAGCAGACATTCTTCAACTTATGATGGGGTTCCAGCCTGATAAATTCTTCATAAGTTGAAAATATCATAAGTAAAAAATATATTTAATATACCTAATTTACTGAACAACATAGACTATCTTAAGCTTGCTCAGATTTAAACTTATTTAATTGCTTAAATCTACATTAGCCTACAGCTGGACAAAATCATCTCGCACAAAGCCTGTCCTATAATGTCTTGAATATCTCATGAAATTTTAGAATATTGAACTGAAAGTGAAAAACATAGTAGTACTGTATGGTCCATGGAAAAGATCAAAATTCAAAATTTGAATTATGGTTTCTACTGAATGTATATCTCTTTTGCACCATCTTGAAGTAAAAAGTTGAAAGTTGAACCATCATGAGTGGGGGACATCTGTGTAGTAAAGAAAGCATAGTAAATGAGAATTAGATGGCAGAAATAACTCATAATGTTATGGTAGTAAAAATAAGTCCATATGTATTACATCCACTGTGGTAGCCCGAAAAGTATCTCCCTCTCCAGGGATATCTGAATCCTCATCCCTGGAACCTGTGAATGTTACCTTATATGGCAAAGAAGGAGGAGGAGGAGAGAAAGACAGCAGCTGTGATTATCTTGAGAATCTTGAGATGAAATTATTTTACCCTGGTTCATCTGGTACTCCCTAAATAGAACTCAAGCATCCTTGTAAGAGAGAGGTAGAAAGAGATTTAATATAGACAGAAGGGGAGAAGGACATGTGATCACAGAGGCTGGGATTGGAGTGATGTGGCCAGCAGCTAAGGTGTGCTGGCGGCCTCTAGAAGCTGGAAGAGACTAGGAACGGATTCACCTCTAGAGTCACTGGAGGGAGTGTAGTACTGCTGACACCTTGATTTGGACCCAGTGAGACTGATTTTGGACTTCTGCCCTCCAAAACTGTGAGAGAACACATTTCTATAGTTTATTGCTTGTGTTTTTTAGATTTTCTGCCATAGACTCGTGAGCTCATTGAACAAAGAGCAAGATATAGAAAGAGGGAAAGTGTAGAACCACTGCCTGAGGAGAATGGCAACACCACAATCCCTTTTCCTCCATTGTCCTCTTGAGATTTTAGGCATGCATGCGCGCACGCGCGCACACACACACACACACACACACACACACACACACACAATGTATTTCAGCCTGCTGGGTCTGGGACTTGACCCATGTAGTCAGCTATGTAGGATCCCGCATTTTAACTACCATACTACCTGCTCCCTTCTCCATCCTTCTTTCTTTCTTTCTCTTTCTTTCTTTCTTTCTTTCTTTCTTTCTTTCTTTCTTTCTTTCTTTCTTTCTTTCTTCCTTCCTTCCTTCCTTCCTTCCTTCCTTCCTTCCTTCCTTCCTTCCTTCCTTCCTTCCTTTCTTTCTTTCTTTCTCTCTCTCTCTCTCTCTGTTTCTTTCTGGTTAGTGTATGCACCCTATAGCAAAACTTTAAAAGAAAAAGAAGAAAGAAGAAAGAAAGAAAGAAAGAAAGAAAGAAAGAAAGAAAGAAAGAAAGAGAAAGAGAGAGAGAGAGAGAGAAAGAAAGAAAGAAAGATAGAGAGAGAGAGAGATGGAAAGTGAGAAATCAGCTCCCAGAGGGGATGACCACACCACAATTCCTTTTCTATTCTCCTCTCAGGATTTTGGGCATGTATGCACATGCACCTGGTGTGATTTTCAAGCTCTGGGTCTAGGACTCAAAGCATGCAGTCAGTCACGTGGGATCCGAACACCTTATTCTCCACACCACCTGTGGACGCAATTTCTATGTTTTTTTTTGTTTTTTCTTTTTTTGGAGAGGATTTTTTGCTATAGGGTGTGTGCGCTCTCCAGACAGAGACAGAGAGACAGAAAGCAAGAAATCACCCCCTGGGGGGATGGCCACGCCACAATCCCTTCTCCTCCATTCTCTCGGGATCTTGGGCACACACGCACACGTGCCCAGTGTGAGTTTTAAGCCACCAGGTCTGGGACGTGAACCACCGTGGACTACATGGGAGTTCAGCGACATAGCCATTACACTAACTGTTGGTCTCCAATTTCTATAGTTTTAAGCTATCAAACTTGAGATAATTTGTTGTATCAACCACAGGAAATAAATCTTACCAATTAGAATAAAAAATTTATCAGATAAAAATAGAAAATCCAGTAGTGTGTTTTCCATAAGACTCACAGCACTTACATACAAGATCTAAATGAAAAGCCTGAGATTGCATATATATTTTATTTGGTACCCACAAAACAGAGTTCACAAAATAATTCAAATATGGAGCATGTTTTATGCCTCAGGAAATCCTAAATCCAAATAATCAATATTATGCAGCCTATGTTGATCACAAAGCAATAAAAACTAGCAAAAAATCTGACTCGAAATATATCCCATAACTGTAAATCAAATCATTTACTACATGCCAAGTAATTCTTGGGCTTAAAAGGAATTACAAGAAAAATTACAGAATAGTTAGAACCAAGTGATAATCAAAATACTTTACATCAACATTTGTAGGACATGACTGAGAGTAATTACAGATAAATGTAAAGTTCTGAATATTTTTATTTTAATCTAGGCTAATAAGCCTATTTAAGAGGTTTAAAAAACAGGTAGAAGGACCCAAACCAAAAAGGAAATAATAAGAATAAATAACAACTAACATAAAAACAATGACAACAATAAAACTAGAGATTAACAAAAACAAAGGGTATTAGCTTAAAAAACATAGTAAGTAACCAGATATGGTAACTGATGAAAGAAAAAGAAAGCTAATGAAATTTAAATGTGGACTAGATAAGGAAAAATAACTACAGATCAAACAGAGTAGGAAATAAAAAAAAGAGAATTATGAGCAACAAAATCAATAGGGAGAAATTGATTGTTTAATAAATGATGTCAGGAATTTTGGCAAACTTGATCCCAATTAACACTATATGTTTGGTCTCTAGATTTCTCTACCTTTATGGAAAGGGTAGAAGAAAAACAATAATGTAGTTTATATCTTTATGATCTATGAGTTGGAGAAAGAATTCTTAAACCCTCAGATGGTAATTTATATGGCAAAAAAGTTTATTACATTAAAAAATAAGAATTTCTATCCTAAAGAAGAAACAATGAATAATGCTAACAATGTATTTGGAGAAAATATTTACAACATGTAAAACTCACAAGAAACTCTGAAACAGATCATTTTTAAAATTAACAAGAAAAAAACCCAGATAATATTTATATTTTTTAAATGGAAAAATGGGCAAAAGTTATGAATATGCAGTTCCAAACAACAGAAATGCTTGAGGAAATGCACAAACTCATTGGAATTTAGGAAAATGCAAATGAAAGCACAATAAGGCACTAGTTTACTTGTATCAGATATTCAGCTAGAAAGTTAGATCAAGCTGAACTTGAGTGGCAACATGGGGCTATGGGAATCTTTGAACATTGCTAGTGTATGTACAAGCCAGTAGATATATTCTGGAGTGCAATCTGCCATCAGCCAAATGAAGGACATGTGTCCCCTATGACCCAGCCGTGCTCTGATTAGATATAATTCTACAGAAAATCACATATAGGTTCATAAGAAGATGAAGATGTTCATTGCTGCATTATTTATAGTAGCAGGAAATCATAGGTAATCTAGGAATCTCCCACTGGGGTAATAGCCATGTAAAATGTGGTCAATGTCCTTTATGTTATATCATCCACAGACTAGAACCATGCTCATCAACATGAGTAGGCCTCTGTCGTGATTATTTTCATTGCTGGCTATTTCTTATAGTTGGAATTTCAGTCTAAATATGAGGAATCTTAAAAAAAAATGCAAAAACTTTATTATAAAAAATGTGTATCTAAAAACATTCTTGCAACAAAATAAACTTCTAATTAAGCAGGCCAGCTTGAGGTTCAGCCCTATTGAAGCAGACCAGCTTAGAGGTTTAGCAAACGTCCAGCCATTTTGAAATTAAGAAGGGCCTCTAGGAATGGCAAGTGGCAACATAGTGGTTAAGGCAGCTGTATCCTACAAGGATGACTACTTGGTTTGAATCCCGGACCCAGTGGCTGGGAAAACACTTACAGGTACATGTGCATGCATGCCCAAAATCCCAAAAGAATGAAGGAGAAGGGATTGGGGCATGGCCATCCCCCTGGTGGGTAATTTCTTACTTTCTCTCTCTCTCTGTCTTTCTGTGGTGAGCTCACATTTCTTATAGCAAACAAACAAACAAACAAAAAACAAAGACGAAAGGCTTTTAATGAGAATGATCTAACCAAGTGCTTAGTCATGAGGACATTTGTTTGAGGAATGGTCAGATGAAAAACTAGGAATAAGTATTTGAAGAGAAACAGTAATCAGGATAATTGCTCAAAGGAAGTGATTTAACTTGATTGATTGCAGTGAGGAATGATTTTCTTGTGCTTGTATCTATAAATACTCAGCACATGCTGAGTTTTTTGGGAGTTTGGTACTGCTTGCTGGCTGTCTCTTTGTAGTACAGTTGTAGAAACAAATTTTCTTCTCCAGCCTCTGGCTCTCATGTCATAGAGCATGAAAAGCAGCAGCTAGTCTTAGTTTGTTGGAAACAGTACTTTAATTCCATTTTTCATGAACTTTTTTGGTGGGTGATCAAATCATTTTATTGAGTAGGTGGAAGGTTGGGGTAGGCAGTTGAAGATAGGCTGAAAAGGACAATAAGATCTGATACCCTCAACTGGGATAGGAACTCTGTAACCTCACAATTACCAAAAGCTTCTGTGAACCTTTTGAAGTCCCTTGTATTACCTCTTCAGCTTTCTGTGGTAGATTAAAATGGCCACAGATTCTTTACCTCTTCCATTGAGAGAAGAATCTAATCCACTCACCTTGAATCTGGATTGCTTTAGTGATATGCTTGATTGTGGTGAAAGTTACGCTGACAATCTGGCATATTCTTCTTTGTCATCTTGGAGCTCTGAGCTGTATGTAAGGAGTCTAAATATTCTGGTACACCATGTTGTGAGGAAGCCCAAACCACATGGATGAACAGAGTAGGTGCTCTTGTCAACAACCTCTGATGAACTTCCAACCAACACAGCAAGAACAGTTAACTGTGTGGATCTAGAAAGGCCAGCCCAGGTGATCCCTCAGATGGCTTCAGCCCCAGTTGCTGTCTAAGTGCAACTATTTAAAAGACCCTGTGATGGTTAACTTCATGCATCAGCTTGGCTGGGTCATGGTGTCCAGATATTTGTGTCAAACATTATTATAGATGTTTCTGTGAAGGTGTTTTTCTGATGAGGTTAGCATTTAAATGGCTTTGGGATCAGCTGCAGTGGCACAGTGGTAACAGGACACTGCAATGCTGAGGTCATGTGGGAAGAGTCCAGGTTTAGGTCCTGGCATCTTCCTATGTACACAGCATGGGCATTTGTGTGTCCATGCACCTGGCTGCCTGGTGCTGAGGGTAAGAGTGTGAGGTGAAGATTCTGTTGGGGAATTTCCCTTCCCCCACTACCACTCTCTTTCTCTGTCTCTTTCTTGAAAGAAATAAACAACAACAACAAAAAGACTTGCAAAAAGTGAAGCAGATTACCTTTCAAATTGAGGGAAGAACAGATCCAATCAGTTGAGGTCCTTACTAGAAGAGAATGACCTACCCTGAGCAAGAAGGAATTTTGCCAGAAAATGGCCTTTGGACTCAAGCTGTGGCGCTTCCCTGAGTCTCCAGCCAGCTGGTCTATCCTTTAGATTTTGGATTTACTTAGTCTCTATAATTGTGCCAGCCAATTCCTTAAAATAAATCTTTCCCTCTAGTTATATACATCCTGCTGGTCTGTTTCTCTAGAGAATCCTGACTAATACAGACCTCAAGCAGGTCTGAGCTGAGCCTAGTCAACTTTCAGAACCATAAAACATAATAATAAATTATTTTAAGTCACTAAATTTTGGGTTGTACAGCAATAGATAACTAGAGTACCTTCCACAGCCATTTTACTTAAACTATACCATGCACATAGCACTCTGCTTTGGGAAACAAAACAAAACAAAACAAAACAAAACAAAATAAAACAATTAATATTTGTAAAATAATTGAAAAAATTTTAATTGGTTAAAGTAGTTTTGAACTTTCCTATCTGATCTCTTAGTCTTACATTGGGAATCATACCTACAATGTATTTCATTTCAGATACAAAGGGACCACAACCTACATTAAATTTTTTAACCATGTGTTTTCGACAATGTGATCACATTTAATGCAGCTTGTGAGGAGGCTGGCAGGTGGTATGGAGATACAGGACTCTCACATGGCCAACCGCAGTTTGGGTTCCGGACCTGGGGGCTTGCTTTCTTGCTTTCTCTCTCTCTCTCTCTCTTTCTCTCACTCTGTCCCTCTCTGGGGGAAAGAAAGAAAAAATAAAGTTAAATAAAGAAATTATTTTTAATGTAGCTTGTGTCAAAAAATCACCAATTCCACCAACAATTTGTCATTGCCCACCTTATCCCCACTGTACTTCTCTGGCTTCTATTATTATTTTGTTGCCAAAAGTTGAGGATTAGCTTCCTTTGTTTTAAGTTTTGAGTAGATCCCATTTATTATCTCTGACTACAGGATTATGTTCAGTGGTAGTTACACCCAGTGGACATATTTTACTCTGATTATGAGCATGTAAAAATGAACAGATCAGGAGGAGTTGGTAATAAGGGTTATATCTCACAATTTGGTAGACAACTCATTTATTGATATTTAAAGTATACTTTGGTCTAGTAAAATTCTTTGTATTTTCACTGGAACAAATAATAATGTTGCCTTTATCATTTGGTGATGAGAAATTTTCTCAAACAGTTGAAAGACAGAGCTTTTTAGGGGACTGAAACTATCTTTAGTTTGGGTATGGCACACTGTTCCTCACTTAGTGTTTGTATGCCTATCATGAACTGTGCTTGTTAGGGCTACTAGGTGACAGAGCTTCAAGGAAAGGTACCACTTTTCTGCCTTCTTCTCTCTCTCTTTCTTTTTTTCTCCTTTCTTCCACCACCATCCCCCCATCATCTCCAGAGACTCAGCTAGTCCAGTCAGCATATGAGTACCCGAAATACTTGTGGATTAACTTTTAACCATACTTCTAATTTTTCATCTCCTAATTCCCTGCATAGTTATGAGCTGAGGTAAAAGAACTGTTATATATATGTATACATATATAATATACATATACATATATAATATATATTATTTACATATACAATATACATGTTATATATTATATATATAATATACACATAAGTGTTATATAACACACACACACATATGTATATATATGTACATAAATATTATTTCTATCTGGACTTCAAATGTCTTCTTTTTTATAGAATTATTTATTTAATTTTATTTATTATTATTATTATTATTATTATTATTTTTCAGTTTGACCAGAGAGAGACAGAGAGAGTGAGAGAGACAGAGTGAGAAAGCAAGCTGCCAGGTCCAGGACTTGAACTGCAGTTGGCCATATGGGAATCTAGCTTTTTAACCACCGCACCACCTGCCAGCCCTTCATTTTGTTTTTTAATGAAAGTATTGAAGAGGGAAGGAGAGAGAGAGGCAGGAGAGAGAATTATAAAGGCCTCTATGGTATATCAGAGAAACTGATGAGAGAGAAAAGAGGGTTTCAAACTGAGGGCTATTTAATAAAAAAACAAACAAACAAAACTCAGGTTATTCTGAAGTTACTCTTTTCTTATAGTCCCTTTTCTTTCTTTCTTTTTTTCTTTCTCTCTCTCTCTCTTTTTCATATGGTTTGTGCACTCACCAGAGAGAGATAGAGAGAAGGAAAGTGAGGGACCAGCAATTAGCGTAATGGCTATATCGCTGGACTCCCATGTAGTCGACCGTGATTCGCATCCCGGACCTGGTGACTTAAAACTCACGCCGGACGCATGTGCGTGCACACTCAAGATTCCTAGAGGAGAATGGAGGAGAAGGTATTGCGGCGTGGCCATCCCCCCTGGGGGGTGTTTTCTCGCTTTCTGTCTGTCTGTCTGTCTGGCGAGTGCATGTGCCCTATAGCAAGAAAAAAAAAAAAGAGAGAGAGAGAGAGAGAGAGGGAAGGAAAGTGAGAAATCATCTCCAGGGGGTATGGCCATGCCACACTCTCTTCTTCATTCTTCTCTCAGGGTTTTGGACATACATGTACACATGTTCTATGTGATTTTCAAGCTGCCTGGTCTGGGACTCGAACTGTGCCAGCCATGTAGGAATCCAGCACCTTAATCACTATACCATCTACTGGCCCAGTACATCTATTAACCACTCTGAGATAAGATATAGTTTATAAATATTATACGAAGTGTGTTAGAATGGTGTGTGGAATGAATGAATTGGCTTTATGGGGTGTCTGTGGGGCCATCTTATGAACTAAGTCTTTAGTTCATTGATTTTTTGACATCCATAACAGCTTTTAGAAAAAAATATGTGTCCCTTTTCATTGTCATAGTTTAGATAGGTTGCTGGGTAAAGACTTACATAAAAGTTATTGTGATGTAATTTTCCATTAACTACTGTAAGAAATTTCTATATTATTTTGGTATGGCACTACTGGTACAACTCTCAGTGAGTAACAGGACTGTGCTGCTGTTGGTAGTAGGGGATTGATATTGTGGCCCCCTTCTAATAGGGAGTCAGATAGTGAGGAGAGAATCAAAGTTGCAGGGGTTAAGAGCTGAGCTTTACTCTGTAGCATAATAAAAATGGTCCCTGATTTAGGATGGTGCAATTTAGGATTTTTTGACTTCATGATGGTGTGAAAGCAATGCGTATTCAGTAGAAAGTATACTTTGAGTATCCATACAACCATTCTGTTTTCTATTTTTAGTACAGTGTTCAATAAATTCATGAGCTATTCAACACTCTATTATAATATAGGCTTTGTGTTGGATGATTTTGTCCTATGTAAGCTAATGTAAATGTTCTAAGCATGTTTCAGATAAGCTAGTCTAAGCTACGATATTTGGCAGGCTAGGTGTATTAAATGCATTTTCGACTTATGATAGTTTCAACTTAAAATGAATTTATCAGGACAAAACCTCATTGTAAGTTGAGGAGCATCTGTATACTTGTTAAGTGTAGAGAATCACTATTTTGGCTCCTGGGCAGTTTCTTTATTTCTAGAAAAGATGGATGATATAAGAACTTCATGATTGTCATCAGAAGAACACATAATGTGGGCACACTAAACTCTTTTTATAGGGTGATGATACCTGTTTTGGCTTTGCACAGCACTGAGATAGTTTCTTAACTGGTTTCCCTCCTTCCTGGACTGTCACTTCTTTGAAGATGGGGACAGATGTTTGTTCAGGGGCATATTACACTTACTGCCACATCTGGCGACTAGTAGGCACTTGATAACTATTTGATGAATATATTAAAGATTTGAGGACATGCTATGAAAATATGAGAAAATTGCCTTAGAATGTCAGTTGTTTTGTTTTGTTTTTGTTTTTTTGTTCTTTCTTTTAGTAAGAGGTTTTTGCCTTAGGGCATGTGCACTTGCTGGAGAGACAGAGACAGTGATAGAGAAAGTAAGAAATCATCCCCCCAAGAGGGGTTGGCCACACAACAATCCCTTCTCCATTCTCCTTTTGTGATCTTGGGCACACATGCACTTGTGCCGGGTGTGATTTTCAAGCCACTGGGCCTGGGACTTGAACTGCTATCAGCCCTGTGGGAGTCCAGCAATGTAACTGCTACACCATCTGCTGTCCCCAAGAACGTCAGGTGTTTTATTATAATTTCTGTTAAACTATAACGACTTCTAAATTTTGTCCTAGGTTATAACTAGACTTTCCTACCTAATTCCAATTTTGCTGGAATAATCAATGTCTCTTAGATTTAGACTACATAACTTTCACATTCTAAAAATTTAGTACTATTTGCTCTAAGTATTAAAAAGAAAGACATTTAAGATGAAAGCAAAAGTTCTTAATAGATGATTGGTCCTTGGAACAGAGCTCTATAAATTATTCCATATACTTTAAGGCCTGCATTATGCCAAGTGTTGAGACTACAATAACAAACAAGATGAATTCCTGATCTTAAGATGCTTAAGATCTGATGTTATGAGTTGAATTCTGTCCTCCCAAAATTTATATGCTGATGTCCTAATCCTTACTACTTCAGAATGTGACCTTTTTGGGAAACAGGGTCTTCACAGAGATAATTAAGTTCAGCGGAGGTCATTAGGTGAGGAAAAAGAATTCGGGATAAATTTCCTGAAGGGGAAAATTGGTCTGAGACTGGAATAATGAGAAGGACCAAAGTATGAAGTTCTGTAGGGATAGTTTTCCTAGCAGAGGAACAGAGAATGCAAAGACCCTGCATGAAAAGTGAAGCTGGCATGTTGGAGGGGCAGAAGGCAGGCCCGTGTGACTGGAGTACAGTGATCAGCTGGAAGCAGGGTAGGAGATAATTGGAGAGATAAGGTCATGGTAAATCTCTTAATAAGCAAATGTCCAATATATTCTGATATTCTTTGCAACAAGTTCTTTTCTCATATGTGTGAATGCACATTTGTAATAAAGCATATTTGCATTCGTAATAAAGCATTTGGACATATTTGTATTTGTAATAAAGCATTTCCTCTCCTGTTTCTTTGCTTAGTTGTCTTTCATAGTTACTTTCCTTCCTTATTTTGTTTGGATGATTTAAGACTACAGTCATGATTAGGCATGGTGGCTCAGTAGAACTATCTGAGAAAAATACATGACATTGTCAACTTCTGCAGAGTGGAACGAGTGGAAGGAAAGTCCTGGCCAGCTGAGGCACTCAGAGGAAGCGAAGTGTGTGGTAATATCATTTGGTCTGCATCGTTGACTCTTCAGATGTCTCTGCTGCCCTTATAACTTAATGTTCTGGGCAGTCCAGGTTCCAATTTATCAGCAAGGACGATAAATTGCTAATGACTGCTGGCCTCTCCCTGTTCTTAAGTTATCTACTAACACAAAGAGACAGATTCATTCAATTTGGATAATGTTAATAAGATGCCAAAAATGTGTTCAGGGAGATTAAAGGAAAGCTTTTTCAAATGGCTGTATCATTCTTTCCAAAATTGAATTCCTACTGTCCCTGTTTGTGCAGGTGAATTAAAAGACTATGAAAATCTTAAATGTTTCTATTAACCTAATTAAACAGAGTCTGAATGGAGAAGTAGTAAAGATGAAAGGTGTTCATGCTCTATCAAATGAACTTCCAAGACAAAAGATAATGAACATTTGCTTTTTTTTTTTTTCTTCCCAGTAGATTAGTTCTAAAAATGTGATTCTCCTATTTGGATAATATTGATTTTCTAGGATTAGGAAGCTTCTTTAAGTGTGTAACTCATTTTCTTACTTTCTGGGGATGGATTTTAGTATTTGTAATACTTTGATTCCTGGTGGTGGTTGCTATTTTCCTTTCCATCTTGCCCTCCAGTTTGTAATTCATGTCACTTGTTACTGGGTTCTATGAAAACTGGGTGGGAAAACAGATATCAGTCATTTTTGCAAAACAAGTACATGTCATTATTTCCAAAACCAAAGTTTGGGGGCTATAAATATTTCAATAATTTATTTTATGCCCAAATAAAACAGAGAGAGACAGAGAGACAGAAAGCGAGAAATCACCACCCAGGGGGGATGGCTACACTGCAATCCCTTCTCCTCCTTTCTCCTCTCGGGGTCTTGAGCACACACACACACGCGCCCAGCATGAGTTTAAGCCACAGGGTCCGGGACTTGAACCGCAGTCGACTATATGGGAGTCCAGTGACATAGCCATTACGCTAACTGCTTGTCCCTAAAAGTGAGTATTCTATAGCCAAAACTCCTATTGGAGTTTTAGATTGTTAGATTCTATAAGGAAGATATTGAACATATTGTTTTATGCCCTTTACATGAGGACTGTGAAATTAATATCTTTTAGAATTTTATATAAGGAAAATGTTCTCCTTTCCTGAGGATGTTATATTATTTCTGTAAAACTCATTTATTTATTAAAGCATTTTTTTTTGGTATTAGAAAGTGCTAACTTATAAATCATCTTATTTTCTTTTTGCTATGCTGATAGTACTGTATATGATGTTTCAGAGTTGCTTAACAATAACTTATATAGGGCCAGCCCTGTGGCCTCATGGTTTAGGGAGCTAGATCTCACATGACCAATTGTGTGGTTCAAATCTGGGCGCTGCTGCTTGAAACACACTGGACATATGTGCATGTATGCCCCAAATCCCTGTGGGATAGAGAAACAGAGAAGGAATTATGATATGATCATGCCCCATTAGGGGAAGCTTTCTCCCTCTATTTCTGTGGTGCGTGCAAGTGTCATTTAGCAAATTGAAAAGTAAAAAATAATAAAATAGCTATGTATTTAGTTTATTAATTCACCTCCTTTTCTACACAATGGATTTTTTGTTTTGTTTTGTTTTGTTTTTGGTATATATGTGTGATTGTCACTGTATGCTTCCAGACCCAGTTTTTGGAAGTAGGTCAGATAAAAAGTAAAATAAATAAATGCATATATTGTGTTCAGATCCCTGTCCTGTAGAAGGATTTTTCTACTGGATTTGTATTTGTTCCTAATATGTTTCACTTCTGTAGTAATTTATTATATTTGCTTTTTCTTAGTTCTCTTATCTGTAACCTGATTTCTTCTAAATAGTAAGGAAAACAGTTGATATTTCCAAGTAGATTACTTGATACAGGCATTTGTCATAGGAACTTCTAAAATAACCTCTTTCCTTTTGATTTAGTGCTATTAATTATAGAAAATAATATTAAGGATATTTCAGTGGGCATGTCAGGCATCAGGCAAAATAGTAGCAGGTTAAGTAAATCAGCGGGGCCATAATAAAGCTTACTTGTCCTCATAGCTATGTAAATAACACTTTTTAAACTATAAATAACATAAAAAAGTACTTTTCTATATGTTGATTTTTTTTTTTCAAATGGAGATATCTTTTACTATCCAATGGGTAATACAGTCCTGATCATTTAAGTGTTTGATGAATCAAGTAGAAACTCCTCCCTGTCAAACTACAGGAAGTGAGTTTAAAGGCTGGAGACGAATGCATAGTGGCAGCTGCCACCCACCAGTGATTCATCGGCTAGATTGCGATTTTATAATTTTGGTGTTCATAATTGGTAAGATCAGCTGACAGCCCAACTTCAGCTGCATCCAGGGTTTGAGTGTGAGTAGCAGTGAATTCAAATTTCTTTCTCACTAAGAGAACAGATTTCTCACTGGATGGCTTCCCCATGCCCTCTCACTTTGCTCTGATAAAGTATGTTCTGTCCTACATATGGGGAGACAAGTAAAAGCTTTATTTTTTCCCCTTAAATTTATTTGTTTTATTTCTTTCATGAGTGATAGCAAGATAAACACTCTCAATGGGGTCTCCTTAGGCTGTGATACCCTCCCCCCAGCCTTCTTGTTAGTGAGGATCTTGGGCGTGTGCATGCTTGGTGTGTTTCGGGTCAACTATAGATTGGAAGCTGTGGTCAGCCATGTGGCTTTCAGCACTGCAGACTAATATGCTATCTATTCACCATCAAGGTTGGGCTGGTAAGTGAGTTTTGTCCCATCTTCCTAGCTGGAGGTTAAGTTATGTAGGTTTCATGGCCTATATCAGGGTTGATGCACTGGTCTCCGACATTCTGACATAATTCTCACCCACGTCTGCCTTGAGGTTTCAGTCTGTCTCTCTGTATTTCTGAAAGCCTCAATGAACACATATTTTACTAAATATTTTGGAGGAGATGAGGCTTAGGGTGCAGGGGAATCTTACATGGCATATCATACAATATAATTAATCTAATTCATCTCTGTCTTTTTTCTATGTTTCTCTTCCTAGAGCAGATGTTCCATTCTGATCATTCTCTTTATTTGCTCTTCACAGTTCTTCTGTGTTTTCTCCACACTATCCTGTTTCTCTGATACCTCCTTTGAATCTTCCTCTCCAGATCTTTCTGTCTCATTGTCTTCTCTTATTTAAAGCAATTCGGCTCTTCTGGGGCTTCTCCAAAAACATCTCTGTAGGTAATGAGCACCCCCTGCCCCCCATACACACACCTTTTTTGATAAATGTAAATAATTAGTAATTTAATTTCTGTTCTCTTGAAAATTTTCTTTACATTTTTTTGAACGTTCTGAGAGGTCCTTAGCTTTCTACTCTGCCTGCAAGAGCTTCTAAAATCATCTTTCTATACTAAAAGGAATTATCTATTATTCACAAAATGCCCAGAGAAAACTATAAAGTCATGTGTAATTTGTTTTCCTTCTCCCTCCCCTGCACCCTAAGCCACACACTCTCTATCCTCCCTTACTTTCTCTCCCTCTAGTTCATCTTTCTTTTTTTTTTTTTAAAGATGGAAATTGCAAGTTTTCCTTCCTTGACAGTTGTGATTAAAGGACTGTGCACCTGCTCAGGTACAATAAATAGGGGAAATGCTGAAGCAAGTATTTATGCTAACTAATAAAGTCTTCTTTCTTGCCTTTAAAAGGAAGCCTGTGACTCAAATCAGCACACTGAAAACCTTTCACATGCAAGCAATTGCTGATGTCAAAAGAGGTCCTTGATTCTCAACTCCATGAAGTTCAAACTGGGACCCAGGTGCTGTTTCCGCAGAGATGAATGGGAGCTTAGCTTACAGAAAAAGGGAGAATATTTTTTTTCTCTGTAAGAAGCAAGAAGGAAAGTAGAGGAAGGGACAAAGCAAGAATGTTTTAATAATAAATGATGTAGATACTTTGCTTTTCCTCTTTCTCCCCAGGATTTTATAATCTCCAGGGGTTCTAGGCTGGAGTTAAACATTCTTTGAAAATAGACTACCAAGTGGTCTTTAAGTTTGCATTCTTATTTTCAAAGCTGTTTCTAACTTCACTTAAGCTTTTCACCTAATTTTTCCTCTCTCTGATAGAAAGAAGCAGTCTTGCTAGACATCTAGTCAATTAGTAGGTAAATCTCACTGAAATAAATATAATCTTTTCTCTAAAGGACAAGCTACTTGAAAATAGGAAACGAATCCTGTCTCACTCCTTCTGTTCAGCTCCTGTCCTTTGTTTCCCCTCACTCTCTCCCTTGCCTTCATAATTCCAGCTCCTGTCGCTACCCTATCTTGAGGCTCTCCATGCCCAACTCTTCCTCTGTGATCTACAGACCAAGCCCTCTCCACCACCCTGTTCGTTATTGTCCCCATTTCCAGAACCACGACATCTTTGCCTTGACTCCTCCTCCGAGCCCTTGCTAGTCCCCTGCATTCTTATCCTCACCGATAACCCAGCCACCCCCAACCGGAGTTGATGATCCACACATCGCATCCTGGAGAGATGGTTTACCTCCTGCTGGGTCAGTTCTGGTGCTGTTTGGATTTGCCAGATCCACTTCTGCCCAGAATTCCCAGCAGCCCAGCCTGCTGGACATACAGAATGCAACAAGGTGGCAGCCATAATGCAGCCTGGAGTGCCACCTCCATTAGTTACAGGACCCTTTCCATACCACATCTTGGTTATCTCACTGCCATCTGCTCTTTGCCTTCATCTTCATCATGTTATTTCTCTTAGGTGCCAGAGAAGTCTTGACAATTTCCTTTTTCTGATCAGTCTGTTCCTTCCTTGCCTGCCTGGACAATCATCTTTCAAGAACCACTGCACTTGTTCCTGTCTTCTCTATGGAACTTGGTCAGTAACCACAAGCAGGTGGCAAGACCAGTGAGAGAGGCAGCAGAGGAATGTGAGGGGTGACATGTGGCACGCCCCCACCCATCGAGTGGCCCAAGATGGC
>NW_006203673.1:0-3792 GCF_000334495.1 Tupaia belangeri chinensis
CACCGCAGGACTGCTGGACAGGGTGCCTAGCGTCCATTTGCCCTGGGCCTGGCCTAGCCTGGGGCTGCAGCCCCCAGGCTCCAGGGCCCACAGCTGCGGTGTGGTCTCTTCACGGGTGAGGAGTGAGGACCAGGTGACACCACGCCACGGAGTAGCCCTCTGCCCAGGCCCACAGTGGCCCCGGAAGCCAGGACCCTTGGTCCCCTGGGCCCCCTGGAGTACTGATGACCCAGTCTGCCCCTCACCACCCTCGTCTGAGTTGGTGACAGATGGGAAAGGAAGCTGAGGACAACCTGAGGGCGGGGGAGGCGCAGCAGTTCCAGCAGCCCTCCTGGGCACTCCTGGCACCATGGTCCCTCAGAGAGCAGGTGAGGCAGGGCTTGGGAAAAGGGGTGTGCAGGAGCCCCAGAGCTGAAGGTCACGGGCCTGCATGAGGTCAGTGGAAGGAGGCACTTGCCTGCCAGCCTCGGGCAGCCCCACCCGATGGGGGGCACTGCTTACCTGGCTGCCACCCGGACACAGCCTTTGTGTGTGGGAGCCCAAGGCCGGCAGAGAAACACCATGTTCTGAGGCCCCGAGGGCCCTCTGGGAGGGCTGGGGTGGCAGAATGCACCAGCAGTGCCATTCTGCAGTCATCGGAGCTGGGCTGGGATTCGGATCCCCTTCTCAGGTCCCTCAGCTTCTGGGAGCCTTGGCCCCCACGCCTGCACCTGTCTCACCAGGGCGGAGCATCAGGTAAGGGGAAGCTCACACCCACACCGGGTGGCCACCACCTTGCTCCCCAGTCCCCAAACCACTGCAGAGGAGGGGCGCAGCCTGAGGGGCAGGGAGGGAGCTCACAGCAGCTCCACAATGGGGCAACCTCTGAGGGGGCTGCTGAAGGGTGCTCCAGGGAGGACCAGCAGAACAAAGATGGAGTGAGAGGCAGGCCGAGTGTGCATGTGTGCGTGTGTGCATGCAAGGCTGTGTGTGTGTGGGTGTTCTGAGTGTGCACGTGTGTACTCATGAGTGTGCGTGTGCATGTGTATACATGGAAGTCTGTATATGCAGGTGTTCTGAGTGTACACATATGTACTCGTGAGTGCATGTGTGTGCATGCAAGTCTTGTGTGCAGATGTTCTGCAGGTACACATATGTACTCATGAGTGTGCATGTAAATCTGTGTGCATGCATTCTGAGTCTACACGTGTGTACTCACGAGTGTGTGTGCACATGTCTGTACATGAAAGTCTGTATGTGTAGGTGTTCTGAATGTGCACGTGTGTACTCATGAGTGTGTGTGCATGTGTACACATGGAAGTCTGTATGTGCAGGTGTTTTGAGTGTACACATATGTATTCCTGAGTGTGCATGTGTGTGAATGAAATCTGTGTGTGCAGGTGTTGAGTATACACGTGTATACTCGTGAATGTGCATATGTGTGTATATGCAAGTCTGTGTGTTACTGTTCTGAGTGTACACATGTGTACTCGTGAGTGTGTGTGTGCATGTGTGTACATGGAAGTCTGTATGTGCAGGTGGTCTGGGTGTACACATATGTACTCGTGAGTGTGCACGTGTGTGCATGCAAGTCTTGTGTGCAGGTATTCTGAGTGTACACGTGTTCTGAGTGTGCATGTGTGTACTCATGAGTGTGCATGCAAGTCTGTGTGCAGGTGTTCTGAGTGTACATGTGTGTACTCGTGAATATTCGTGAGTGTGTGCAGTGCATGTTCTAGTGTGTGTGCAGATGGTGTCTGTGTGCGAGGGCATGTGTCTCTGTGAGAGTGAGCGGCATATGTGCATGTGTGCATTGTGTGGCAGGCTGGCTACCTCCAGGGCGATGCGGGGAGGGGTAAGGAGTAAGAACAGGAGGCTGAACAGGTGGGGTCCTGAGCCAAGCAAGGGTGGGACAGGGGCTGTTCCCAAGGCTGCATGAGCCCCAGGCATAGTGGGGGCCAGGGTTGGGCCTGCCCAGTGCCGGGCAGGGATTAGCAGATTAACCAGGGCAGAAGGTTTTAGAGCAGTGCCCCGCCTCCTCGGACTCCAGCAGCCCCAGCGCCCCTGCAGCACACCCTCACCCATGGCCACACCCATGGTCACAGCCACAGCCATGGCCACATCCACATCGCTCCATCTGCCTGGAGCCAGGCCACTAAGAGACCTGACACTGCCAGAAAGGCTGGAGGAGGGACCTGGATGGCCAGGAGGCTCGGCCAGCCCCTCCCTAGGACCTTCTGAGGCACTGGACAGGGTGTGGGGCACGGGACAGTCAAGCTGCCTCGCAGGTTTCTGGCTTGATTCAGCAGTTCATGGATAAACGGCCCCTGCCCCAGACTGTGACACCCGGAGACCCAGAAGGACAGCCTGGGATCCAAATCCTCCTCTCAGGGATGCCTAGTGGCAAAGGCCACCCGTAGTGGGGCAGAACAAGGCATGGATGCAGCCCGTGGGTCACCTGCTGTGTCCCTGGGCAGCGGGATGGAGCATGCTCCTGCCCCAGCCCAACTCTCAGATGCTTCTGGGCAGTGGAGGGTAACTGCAAGTCTCCTCTGGGGCTTGCCCTCTGGGGCTCAAAAAGCACGGGGTGGCAGGGCCCCAGGAGTGTCACTAGTTGCTGAGCCACCCAGGCTGCCGCTCTCCATCCCTGTGTGCAGTGTCAGGTGTGAAGGGCCGGGCTGGCCTGGCACAGTGGGGGCCAGTCGGTCTCGCAGCCAGGGTGCAGGGTGCTGCCAGTCCCTCCAGTGGCACCGGGTCTCCATGGGACACTCCCACCTGCCACCCTGGCTTGCCCACTTAAGTGACCAGCTGGGCTGAGTGGGAGTCCCCGAGGACTCACAGCTCACCCCACCACCACCAGCCCACCGAGGTCAGCTCTGCTCAACCCAGAAGGTGCAGTCACCCCTGCGTCAGCAGGAGGGTGGCAGGGACACAGGTGGGGTGGCTGGACCCCAGCCCCGGCTCAGGGCAGAGCTTCAGTCCCTTCCTGCCTGGTGGGCGGCCCAGAGGCCCAGGCAGGAAGGCTCACCCAGAACTGGACAGGACCCCAGTGCAGGTGTCCTGGTGGGGGACCCTGACCTGGGGACACACCAGGGGACAGCTCGCCCTTCCTCAGAGCACCCACAACTGTGGTGCAGAGCACCTCTGTACCTGCCCTGGACCCAGCATCCCTGACCTCAACCCGGGGCGGCTGCCGCCTCTGCCCCTCCCTGGTTCTGACCAGTGGCCTTCGGTGTGCCTGGGCCCACGGGGCTCAGGTGTGGACCCCAACCTCCCTGTCCCCAAGCAAGGACCCAGGGAAGCCAGGGCTGGTACAATGCGTGCACCCTGGTGGAGCCCCTGCAGTGCATCCCTGCACCCCTCTGCAGGCTCCAGACCTGACCCCCAGCTCCCCTAAGGCAGGCCAACGGCACCTGCAAAATGGCCGCTGCAGGTGGAACCAGCCCCCTCTGGACCAGGGAGCTTCCCCTCCAACCTGCGGCTGCCTTCCAGGCCCAGGGCCAGCTTGGTGGCCATGCCAGCCTGGGCGGAAGGTGTCTTCAGTACTGCCTGGGGCTGCGCGCCCCGCGGCCCGACCAGGACTAGTCCTGCGAGGCAGGGCCTTTGCGCACCGGTAGCCGCTAACCGCAGAAGCCCTTAATCCCAGCACTGCGGGCACCCCCTGGGAGGGGCGGTCTCCTGGGAACTGGTGGTCTCTGGGGAGAAGTCCCTATTCCTGCGGCCGTGGGCGCGCGTCGGGTCCGCGCCAGGGCGACGTCGCGCCCGAGCCCAGCAGGCCCCATGACTTAGCATTCCCTCCATCCCCCCCAACGC
>NW_006203673.1:5378-7151 GCF_000334495.1 Tupaia belangeri chinensis
GCTGCGCGTGCCCTGAGCCAGGCGAGGCCCCAGGCCGCCCTGCGGAGCCGGGTCCCTGCGCGCTCCGCTCCGATTTCCCAGAACCGCCTGCGCAGCGAGGCCCCAGGCCGCCCTGCGGAGCCGGGTCCCTGCGCGCTCCGCTCCGATTTCCCAGAACCGCCTGCGCAGAGGAGAAAGGAGCCGCTCTCCCTGGTCGGCCCGGCCCTGGGGATGCAGGTCTTGATCCTCCGTCTTTGACAGCCCCTCAAATTCTCCACTTCTTGAGGCGTGGCTCTAGGAAGTCGTTCGACATTTGACATTTTCGTGGCAGTGACTCCGTCTCGCTTTCTTTAATCGGCTGTGTGGATGCTCACACGCGCTGTGTTCCCCTTTTATGCTGCATCTTGGGTATTTGCGTTTTCCCCTTTCTCTCATGGCCGTAAACACTTCCGAAGGCCCAACATTCACTTTTCCCTCTATTTCTCTTATTGTGTCTTCACCTGTCATTTTCTTCCACTACACTTCTGTTGTCCTGTCGAGCGCTAAACACTTAATTCGTTTTTTAATTCTGCTAGCGTGTGTGTGTGTGTACTCGCCGGAGAGATGCAGAGAGGGTGAGGAGGCGGGAGGCACCCCGTGGGGGATGGCCTGCTGCAACCGTTCGCCTCAGTTTCCCCCTTCTCTGGAGTTTCCAGATGTGCACGCACACACACCAAGCGTGTGTTTCAAGCAGCTGGCCCGGTTCTTGAACTGGACCACACATTCGGCCATGCGGCAGCCAGCTGTCAATCCCCACGCCGCCTGGCCCTTTAACTCATTCTCAAGCTCTCAAATTTTCTGCTAGTACTGTTTAAAGCTACACAACTTCTACCAGTGTTTTAGCTGGGTCTCACAAATTTGAACATAGTTTTCATTATCATTTTGATCTAAATATTTCTTCATTTCCCCAGCGATCTCATTTTGAGTCCAAGGGTTATTTAATAATGACGTTTACTTTCCAGTAGTGTTTCTTTTATTATAACCTTGTTACCAGTTCCTAACTTAAGTACATTGGTGGCAGAGAACGGTGTGTGTTCACTCAGGACCCTGACGGGACTGAAGGCTTGCTCAGATTGGGGAGTTTGGGGGGCTACTGGTAAGGGCGTGTGCAGGAAGGAGGCTGTGTGCTCCCTAGGGTCAGGCACTGCCCTGACTCCTGCGGGTGTGGGAGAGGCCTCCAGTGCAAGGGGCAGCCAGCCAGCCCCTGGCCCTCACTCTCCTTCCTCCGCTGACATGGTAGTGGCCTGGCTGGATCCCAGGAGCAGCCCGGAGGCAGCTTCCCACACAGTGCAGTCTCCTGAGAAGGGAATGGAGGAGGCGGCACACGGGCAGGGGACGCAGCCCTGCCTACATGAAACCCCCGCCCTCGTAGGTCCTGGCCTGGTCTGCCACCGTCCGTGTCCCTGGTGCGCTAGGAAGGTTGTGTTCTCAGCGCACTGGGCACAGGAGCTGTGCTGCTAGCAGGTCAAGATCGTTCACTGTGGACCAGCAGGTGACGTAATGATTATGTTGCTGGACATCCACGTGTCAACTGTGGTTCCAGTCCCAGGCCGAGCAGCTTAAACTCATGCCAGGCACATATATGTGCATGACCAAGATCCCAAGAAGAGAATGAGAGAGAAGGGATTGTGGCGTGGCCATCCCCTCTGGGGGGTGATTTCTCGCTTTCTGTCTCTCTGTCTGTCTCTGTCTGGTGAGCGCACGCATCCTATAGCAAAAACCTCTCCATAAAAAAAAAAAGAACCCGGAAAGAAT
>NW_006203673.1:7899-11209 GCF_000334495.1 Tupaia belangeri chinensis
GGACGTGGCGCCCCCTGCTCGGGGCTGCCGGCTGCTGGGCTCTGCAGTCATGGCAGAGGCCCTGTCGGCCGCGGCCAGCTCTAGCAGGCCCTGCCTATGGCGTGGGGCCCAGGGCGGAAGTACTTCAGGAGCCAGCAGGTGCGCCTTGCCACCTGGCAGCCCTCGTCAGTGTGCGCCAATGCTGTTGCTCAGGTCTCACTTAGTTTTTGCCTTCAACTGGACATCGTGCGTTAGGGCGTCAGCCCAGTCTCCTCAGGTCCGTGTTCGCTGGGTGCTCTTTCACCAATGCACTTGAACATCGTGGTTAGGGCATCAGCCCGGTCTCCTCGGGTCCCTGTTTGCTGGGTGCTCTTTCACCAGTCCTTTCAGTTGGGACATTTTGTATCTTGTTGTCTTCCTTTCTTTCTCTCCCCTGGGCAACCCATTCCTGGCTACAATGTTACCCAAGCTGTCTCCTCTGCTGTGGCTCAGCCCGCTCAGTACACTGATCACTGGCATTGCGGGCGACCCGTGGCCCACCATGTCGCACCCCACTTGCTGAGTTCCTCTCCTGGCTCTCCCCTATGACCAGCGCTCGCCCTCACGGCTCTGCTCACAGCAGGTCCCTCATTCAAGGCCCTCTCCCCTCCTCTGGCTCACGATCCAGATTTCAGCCAAGCTCCTCTCTTGACCACACGTGCCCAGCCGCATGGCGGGACTGTGACGTTGTCTGGGTTTCAAGGTGGGGTTGCTGCAGTAGGGCTTCTTCCCTCTTCTCTGGGCATCGCTGTTGAGTGAGATGGCCACAGGCACCCTCACTTTCCCGGCCTGTGTTTATGTCACTTGTGGAATGCAAATCGTTTCTATGTGTGTCTCGAGGTGGGAACATTTGAGCTTGCCAGTTCTGGTCAGATGGACAGTGCCCTGCAGGCCGACGGGGTGGGCAGCGGGGCCGGCAGTGGGGCCGACGGGGCCGGCAGCGGGGAGAGCAGTAAGGCCAGACTGCCAGCTTGGATGTGCATGCTTCACCCAGCACTTGCAGGAGTCTGGCTGAATCCCGTGCTCGGGACCCTGTCACCTCTGTTTCTCGGTGGGGCGCTGGGGCACGGGGTGTGGGGGGGATGTGCATCTCCACTGCACGCACTCCCAGGGGACATGTGATCTTCCCGGTGGTCTCATGAAACGTGAAGACACAACCAACCAGGAAGACTTGCGGCTGCCAAAGCAGAGCCATGAGGGGCTTTCTCATTTCCTGTCTCTCCTTTCCCTCATCCTCCCCCTTCTTCCTCGCCCTTTCTCTTTCCTCCTCCTCCTTTCTCCTCTGTCCAGTCTCGTCATTGTTCTTTCAATGCTTGATTGGTTTTTCACTTTCTAAGCAGGATGGGGGCAGGAATGGCCTTGCCCTGCTGCCCTTGCTGGGTCCCAGTTTCTGAGGTCCAAGTTCAAGGCTGCAGCAGGGGGCGAACGCTCTGAGGACCCCAATCGACTGGATCTAGACTCTGTCTCCTCACCCTAATGCCCATCCACTCCCAGCTGGATCGAGGCCTTCCCCCGCCCCCCCCCACACACACACACTCAGAGGCTGGAGGCCACCCAGGTGGCCAAGCGCAGAAGTGGCCATCGTCCTGGAGTGCCATGCCATCCTTGGAGAAGTGAGCCGTGCTGCCGGCCACTTACCTGCAACCCCCACCTATTTCCTAAGCACCTTCTGTGTGTCTGGTAGGCCCAGGCTGTGTCCAGCAGGAGGAGGACATGGGTTCTGGGCAGCCCCTGCCGTAGGGGTTAGAGGAGGCTGCCTCGGAGACCTGGGTGCAGGAGGAGGGGCAGATGCCATGTGGGTGCCATGTGGGCTTGAATTTGATTTTCTAAAATAATACTGGTCTCACTGAATCACAGAAAAAAAAAAAAAGCTGGACTTGAGCAATGTCAAAAATAAGCGTGGAAACCTTACAGAGCAAAACTTGGGAATGGTAGCCAAAGCCGTGCTCAGAGGAAAACCACTAGCTCCAACAAGGAACTCAAAAAGCACGTGTGCGAAGAATGAAATGGGCCTTCGAATACGAGCCAAGCAACGCAGAGAACAAGGGAGCCAACAGAAGCGAGATGGAGAAGAGGCTAGACGGCCAGGGGCAGAAGCACTAAACACCCTTTACAAAGAAGTGGAGGGGAAACGCGGTGCTGACCGGCCTGCTCAAGGAAAGCAGAGAACCATGTAACAGAAGAGCTAAAACGCGACAGGTAACACTTCAGAAATTGAAACCCAGATTGACCACTAACACGGGAGAGAGCTTTCAGCCCACGTGCCTGCCCTAGACGCTTTTACATTCTTTTACCCTTAAAAACCAGACTTCTCTCACTCCCTTATGCAAGCCATAGTTACAGAAAGAAGAAACGGTGAGATTTTTCTGGCGAAGCCAGTATAATACTGCTGGGAAACCCCCAAACAACACCAGAAGCCAGTTCCACGTGAGGCTGACGCAGAACCGAGCTGATGTGCCCGGGGGGACCCAGCACAGCAGGACCGGCCCGCACCAAGGCTGTACCTTGTCTGGGCCGTGGAGGGGTTGCTAGTGGGTTCACAGTACCATGACCTCCCGGCTGGGAAGTCGCAGCACAGGGGAGGGGACGGCTTTGACGGGGGCTGCAAAGTGCTGACGAGGTGGCCAACTGTCTCCACCTAACAAGCGAACAACCAAACTCTCTGGGGAGACCCAGCCTCTCTGGAGGATGGGGCAGCCCTGCAGGGTCCCAGTGGATGAGCCCGGCCCAAGGGTGGCAGCAGTAAAGGCCCCCTTAGCTCCCCACGTAGACTTGCGAGACTCCGGGCAAGTTCTTCCCCACGCCTGCAGATGGAGTAGGAGGGAACCGTCTCCCGGCCACACTGAGAGCTGGGGGAGAAACTCGTGCGAGATGCTGCGGCCAGGACTGGGCACTGCCCACGTAAACGACACTGCGTGAGGTGAGACCACCAGAGACTGTGACAATGGAGGTGGCATTTGCACCTCTGCTTCCTTTAGAAGAGCGAGCCTCGGCGGGCTGGAAGACGCGCACCTCCCTGATGCAGTAAGAGCCACGTTTGGCGTCCACCCAGGCCCCCGCACACTTCCGAACCCTCGCAGCGTCCTGCCTGATGGGGCGAGGACCACCCTCCGTTCTGGTACGTGCTCCAGACCCTCGCCCCTGACACGGCTCCGGAGCCCTGGGCTCTGCGCCAGCTCAGGGCCTGGTGCCCGGCTGACCACAGTGCGCCCAGCAGCCGTCCGCAGTCGACATGTCGGCGGGCGTGGGAGAGCCCGCACCTTCGGCCGCGGTTCCCTGGGGGAAATGCAAA
>NW_006203673.1:11247-17956 GCF_000334495.1 Tupaia belangeri chinensis
CTCAGGACGGCAGGAGCTCGCGTGGGAACCACACGCAAGGCTGATAGGGAAGTGTGCCGGCCAGAACGAGCTGCCCTGCTAGGAAGCGAAACGTACCGCCACGCTCTAAGGCACAAAGGGTGCCAGTTCCGAGGGTGTCAGGGGCAGTGTCCTTTCAGATAACTGGGGGAGAGATGACTGGCCCGCCACCCGCCACGTGACCCCCATGCATCCCGCTGGGGGAGCATTTACGGAATGAACTTCGGTCAGCGCATCAATTTCGTGGAAGGAAGATAGGGCAGGGACCGCGGGAGCACTGAGGAGATGGCCAGGAAAACCGAGCATCTGTAGTTCGAGCACCGCAGACGGAAGTCAGAGGCCCACCACACGGCGGGAAAACGGCTTCACCATAAAGGGTGACGGAGCAGCTGAAGGCAAGAGGAACTTATGCGAACCAGCAGCAGAGGAGGAGGAGGGCCACCCGATAAACGGCCGGGGTCTGCCAAGGGCCTCACAAAGAGAGAGGCCGCTGGCAGTGAAAAGAAAGACCTGCAGACTGGAACGGGGAGGTCTTTTCTTGGCCCGCTGGGTTGCCCACACTGACTGCTGTGTGCGTTGTGGCCGGGCCGGAGTGCGGCCCTTTGCCATATGTGGCTGGTCGAGTTGCACAGCTGTTCCGGGAGCACCTTGTCCAGGTGCGCCAGCACCTCCAGTCCCTGTCTCTCTTCGGCACCCCACGGCCCATTTGCCGGAGCACACACCCTGCCCGAGCAAACAGGCGAGGGTACTAACGACAACGTGGTGTCCAGGGTCGCCCCGTGGGCGCTGGCTAAGGCTGGGTGCACACAGGGACCCTTCTCTGCAGCTACTGAGCATGTGCGGGCGTGTCCACACCGAACGCTGGTGCAGATGGAGCGCTCGCTGTCCCTCACGTCAGGTTCCATGCGGTCTTTCCGTAGGTAGGGCTTGCTTCCAACGGCGATGCAGGTACTGCTGAAAACCCCTGTCTAGGCAGGACAGACGTGTTTCGGATTTTGGATTTCTTCAGATCTCGTAATATCCTCAACGCTGTGATAAGCGCTCTGGGGATGGGCCCACTAGACATGAACTCGGCCTGCGTGTTCCGTGCACCCCGTGCCGTGGCAGGGCGGTGCTGCGTGTGTCCACACTGCAATCTTCTGTGGCCCATCACGTGCACTCCGGGCAGGATCTCCCCTCCCGGGTTCTGTAGGTGCACGGAAGGTTTGGGTTTGGGGGGCTTTCAGATTTCTCAGGCAAGTGCAACCTGTTTAAGTTTTATGCCAAAGGCGCCACCTAGGGGTAGGATTAAGACCTACCTGTTTTTTTTCTTTTTGCTTTCTTTCTTTTTTTTTTTTTGGAGAGATTTTCACTATAGGGTGCGTGCGCTCGCCAGACAGACAGAGAGAGACATAGAGACAGAAAGCGAGAAATCACCCCCAGGGGGGATGGTTACGCCGCAATCCCTTCTCTTCCATTCTCCTCTCGGGATCTTGGGCACGCACGCACATGCGCCCAGCGTGAGTTTTAAGCCACCGGGTCCGGGACACGAACCACGGTCGACTATGTGGGAGTCCAGTGACATAGCCATTACGCTAACTGCTGGTTCCCTCTTTTTGCTTTCTTTTGTATTTATTTTCTTAACAGAGATTTTTGCTATAGGGCGTGTGCACTCTCCAGAGAGACAGAGCGAGACAAAAAGCAAAATCATCCCCCAGATGGACAGCCGTGCCACAATCTCTTTTCCATTGTCCTCTAGGATTTGGGGTATGTACGCACACATGACCAGCCTGTTTCAAGCTGCCGTGCCCAGGACTTGAACCTCACTTGGCCATGTGGGAATCCGGCCACAACCAGTATGCCGTCTGCTGGTCCCTCCTTCCACTTTCTTTCCGAGAGCTCTGACTTTACACTGCTAACGAATATCGCAGTAAAACTCAAAGCTGGGACTGGCCAATGTGCGGTGGGTACGCCCTGGTCCCGCACGGCCGACCACGGTCAGACCCCCAGCACCGGGCACATGTGGGTGCGTGCCCCAAATCCTGAGGAGAATGGAGGAGAGGGGACTGTGCTGTGGACATCTCTCCGGGAGATGGTTTGTCACTCTCCCTGTCTCTGTCTCTCTCGAGCATGAGCACACGCAATACAATGAAAAAAAAAAAAAACAGAAAAGCTTGCAAAGCCTTGGCAGCCCCGCAGACCTGCGGATGAAGCGAGGTGGTGCAACGCATCGCAGGTTCAAGCACACGAGACGGCTGGCATTTGCCAGCTCCATCTACAAAACAGTCACTTCCCGGAAAGTTTAGCTGTTTCCTCCACGAGAGGCACACTGCGGGAGCCGGGCACAGCCCTGCACCGGCCACAGGAGCACAGGTGCCTGCTCGCGGCCTTTCCACGTTGCCCGGCAGCACCAGCGGGCGCCACCGCCCAGCCTCCCACACAACTAACCGTAAATGGCTTCACCTAGTAAAAACCACCTTAGAAACACATCACAGAAGTCAAACCACAGAAACCAGAGCTGGCCCGTGGCTGCGGCCCCGCACACTCTGGCGGCAGGGCCCAGGCTGCAATGTCCTGGGGACCGCTGGGCGGGCATAGCAGACCTCAGCTGGGGCAGCTGCGTTTACACCAGAGCAGGCCAGCATGGTGTCCCACTCCGGTCCGCGGCCTGGACCTGCTAGGGCGGCCCAGCACAGCGGGAAGGACAGGACAGGACAGGACAGGCGGCCCCTCCTGCGCAGCCTCTGCAGCCTGAGCCAAGACCAGTGGAGCCCTGTGCTGCGACAGGAGGAGAGGCAGGGACACCAGGTTTGGCTTTATACTGGCTTAGAATTTTCCAGAATAGCGGGCAGAGTCGGAATCAACAAGGTTTCACAGAGGAAACATAACCCCAATCCGCAGACCAGAGAGAGCGAGAAAGGCCAGCGAATACAAAGGCAGGTCTTCTGCAAGGGGAGGGTGCGATCAGGCTGCCGCCAAGGGCTGGTCCCCGCAGGGGCGGCGGCGCTGTGCCAGGGTGGGACGCGCCCGCGGACCGAAGGCCCGCCTCCCTGGAAGTGCCGCGTGGTTGCCGTGGCAACCCTCCTAGCGACCGCAGTGCCGCTCCTCTGGCCTCTGTTGCCGCAGCAGCGGCGGGGGCGGGCCTGGACCTGGGGTGCTGCCCAGAGGGGTGTGGTCCAGGCTGCCTGCGGGGCGGTGCAGCCTCCCTGAGCCAGCGCCCTCGGCCTCTGAGGACCCAAAGCCTCACGTTCCTGCTGGGGAGGCCGAGGCCGAGACGGGAAAGTGAGGGGAGGCGCCCCCAAGAGGCGCTGGTGTCCAGGCAGGGCCCTGCGTCCCAGGGTTAGGCTCCGAGGGTGAGAGTGAGCGCCAGGACAGTTCCCCGGGCTCCTGTGCCGGCGCTTCCGTCTCAGGGCGGGTGCCTGCCTGGCCCTCACCCGCCTCCTCCCAGCACCTGCCCACCCTGGGGCCACACTTCTCTTTCTCCTCTGTGGCCTTTCCAAGACCTGAGACTCCCACTCCAAAGCCCTGTTGGGGTGTCTCTCCTCCAGGCAGCCTTCCTGCTTGCCCACTGAGTGGAGAATCGAGTGGAAACTCAGGCTCCATCCACTGTGTGCACTGTGTGCCTGAGCCCAGGGCAGCTGAGGGTGCAGTGGGGCAGTGCCATCCTCCCTGGAAAGGAGCCCAGGGAGGCCGTGGCAGTGATAACCCACCAGGCCGTCCAGTGAGACCCTGGCTCCGCCAGTCCAGCCTGGGCAGCCAGCCATCCCAGCACATGGGGTGCGGTGAGCTCCAACCGCAGCAGCTGCTGGGGCCGGAGGGTGTTGGGCCAGCCTGGATCCCCGCCCCCACGGTGAGTGTCAGTGTCCTGGCGGGGCCTGGGGCTGCAGAGTGGGCCGCACTGGTGCTGGGGCAGGGGCTCAGCTAGGGCTGGCCGCAGCTGGGTGAGGTGCGCCAGCTCTCAGGCCCTGGGTGGTGCCGGCAGGCTCCCTGGGGCCCTGCGTGGGGGGGAGAAGGGACAGCAGCCACTGCCTGGGTGCGGGGAGCAGTGGGGCTGGACCCAGGAGCTGGGCCCTCCTCCAGACTGACCGGACCCTGGGCTCTGGGTGGCCACTGGGATGCAGTGGCGTGTGGGCCTGAGCTCCCTGGAAGGGCAGTGCAAGCCTGGCAGTCCTGAGGACGAGGTGCCTTGCCTGCCCGGGAATCGGGGGGCACGGGGAGTCACAGGCGCCGTTTCCCGCAGGCTTCCCAGCGAGGGGCTTCCCAGCACCCCCGTGCATTTCAGAGGGCACTTTACAGCTGGAGAACTGAGGGCAGGACTCAGGTGGTGGCCCCTGACTAACAGCCACCCCATTTCTGTCGGAGGGGCACCACGTCCGCCCGAGCCCACCTTTTGCCCAGAGCAGGGCTCGCAGACGACAGACAACCTGTGCCCAGGACACCAGGCTGGGCGGGGTGCTCCCCGGGATTCCATGAGGGCCACACTGGCCGTGCCAGGAGCGGAGAGGAGGGACGCGTACCCGCACAACCAGGCTTCTGAGGGGAGCCCCACCAGCATCTGACCCTGGGTCTGTTGGGGGTGGCCATGCTCAGGCCCAGCTCCTTCTCCCACTCTCAGAAGTGGCGCGCTCAGAGAGCAGCCAGCCACCTTCACACCGCAGAAACTCTGGGACGAGGCCGAGCAAAGGCCAGGTGCTCAGGGACCCTGACGTGTCTGTGCCCACATTCACGTGGGGCCACTCGTTAAGCAGTAGCAGTGAGCGGAGTGGCCAGTGGAGGTGCCATGAGACCCCTCGTGTGCTCGTTGGGAAGGGGCCTGGGTCTGAAGTCCCAGAAGCTGGTAGAGACCTGCCCAGGAGATCCCAGCTGCTCAGGACCTCAGGGACCCTGGGGTCCGGTAGCTGCCCCCTCCCAGCCTGCACCCTGGAGATCTGGGCCGAGCACGGATGGGCACAGTCCGGGGGTCCTGTTTTAGGGACACCCAGTCCCACTGCAGAATCACCCAACAGGAAGATAAAGCCCCGCCTGTCACTGTGTGACAGGGTGATGATCTGCAGGGCCAGCCAGTCCTGCACACAGAATGACCCAGGGGTGGGATTGGGCTGGGTGGCCCCCACCAGGCGGAGGGACGGGATCCTGGGACGTGCTTCTGTGGTGCGCAGCCTCATCATGCGCTGGGCAGCCGATCGCTGACTCAGTGTCTGCAGGCGGCAGCCAGCAGTCGTGGGCCTGGGCCGGGGCCAGAGCTTCGGCCGGAGCAGTGTCCACAGAGCAGCTGCTAGGCAGGTCCCTAGTGACCCAGGCTAGGAGGACGTGTTGTGTCCACAGGCTGGCCGGTGGCAGCACCCCTCCTGTCTCCCAGCCCCTCCAGTTCCTCTGCCCTTGAGGCACCAGTAAGCTCTGAGCTTTCTGTCTGGGTCTGTCAGTCGGGCGATGGGAGGGTGGTCCCGACTGGATGACACGTGAAATTGATTGTCAGGGCACCTCCATTGCCCACCTGCACACAGGGCCCCAGGGGCTGGAGTGACCTGGGGCAGAGCATGGAGGATGGGGTTGGAAAGTGACTGAGTGGGACCCAGGCAGCCCACACTCTCCCCGCTGGGAGGCAGGGAGGTGCACAGCTGCCCCCTCCTGGAGGCCAGGCTCTCTGGGTTTTGGTTTGGTTTCAGCCAGCAGAGGGGCTGCAGGAGCCGCAGGCAGGGAAGGGTGGGAGGGCCTGCTCCTCATCCCTCCTGCCCAGGTCACCAGGCGGCGGCGACTCACTGAGGGCATTGGTTCTCAAGTGGCCTCTGGGCTCCAGTGTGGCCCCCTCCCCGCGCCCTCCAGAACGGGCAGATTCCCAACACCGCTGTGCTGGGGCCCGGCCCGCCCATGCCAGTGTAGACGCCACCCTCCAGCTCTGGACAGCTGCCCCACCCCAGTGCGCAGTGTGTAGTCTGCTTCTGTAGGTGCCGTGACTCGGGCAGGCCCTTCTCAAAGGACGCGACACCAATGCCGTTCCAGTAACGCGTCCAGAGGAGACGCTGCAGGCTCTCAGCCATGGTAACCACAGGAAGTGGCCAGAAGAAAGCCAGGCAGGGGAGGGCAGGGACCTTCCTGGGACACACTGACAGTGTGTTCTCAGAAATGGGGGGACCAGTGGGCACAGAAAGGGAGGGCAGGCCATGTTCGAAATGCTCCGGTAAGTACCACGGAAAGCACCGGCTCCATTCTGCAACACCAAACATGGCGTGGGAGCCACAGCCAAGCCGCAGTTCGCATCCTGGACCCAAGGGACTTAGAAAATCCACTGGGCACGTGGACACAAGGCCCCGAGTCCTGGCAGGGTGGAGACACTGAGGAAGGAGGACGGCAGTGTGCCATGGCCCTGGGGGCTGGCTCTTTTGTACACGCGCCTCTGTCCACACAGAAGCGGATTCCAGAGGGCGGCGATAGCTGCCGTGTGGCTCACTTGAAGAATCTGGACCAGGAACAACAGCAGCAGAACTCCGGGCAGAGTGAAACAGCCGTAAGGCAAAGCCCAGAGTCGCAGCTAGGAGACAGACAGGGTCATACTTGACAGGGAGCAGGGGCGGGCCGGCAGGAGGCGTGGTTAAGGTGTTGCACTCCCGCCTGGCTGACTCAGCTCAAGTCCTGGACCTGGCGGCTTGTTTTCTCGCTTTCCCTTTCTCTCCGTCTCTAGTCAAAATAAAATAAATAAATAAATAAATAAATA
>NW_006203673.1:18102-25393 GCF_000334495.1 Tupaia belangeri chinensis
CATTCTCCGCTCGGGATCTTAGGCATGCATGCACATGCACCCGGCGTGAGTTTGAAGCCACCGGGTCTGGGACGCGATCCGCGGTCAACTACGTGGGAGTCCAGCGACATAGCCATTACGCTAACTGCTGGTTCCCAATAAATAATCTCTAAAAAAAAAGAAATGAGAAGAGGCTATAACTACAGAAACAAAATATATGTATTTAAAATTGAAACTCTAAAGAAAAAGATACTTTTGTATCTCTTTAAAATGTACTAGAGGGTGTGTGCTCTCTCCAGAGAGAGAGACAGAGTGAGAGCCAGAGGGAGAGAAAATGAGAACGCATTCCCTGCCGGGGTAGCCCCACCCCATCCCTTCCCCGCATTTCTCCTCCCAGACTTGGGTACACGTGCCTGGCGTGTTTCCTACTTTCGGGTCTGAGACTCAAACTGTGCGACCAGCCATGTGGGATCCAGCCACCTCCACCGCCACATCTTCCGCCGGCCCAAACTGACAATTGTCTAAGAAAACGTTAAACCTTGACTTTCCATGGGAGAGAGAGACCGGGATGGCCGGTCACGCAAGGAACGGCGGCAGAGGCAGCAAGGCGTGTGGCCGGCCTCGCACAGCCCTGGGCATCAGGCCCAGGTGGGTACGTGGGCAAGTCCCCCCAGCTCCTCAAGGAATAGGAAATAGCTGTCACTTAATTTGTTTTTTTTTTTTTTAAAAAAGAATTACTTATTTTATTTTATTTATTCATTCATTTTTTAGCTTGACCAGAGAGACAGAGGGTGAGAGTGAGAGAGACAGGAAGTGAGGAAGTAAGCCACCAGATTCAGGATTTGAACCCTGGTAGGCCATGTGGGAGTGTCCAGCGCCTTAACCACCACACCACCTGCTGGTCCCCAGCTGTCACTTAATTCTAAAGCAAGGGCCAGCAGGTGGCGTAGTGGTTAAGGTGCTGGACGTGGGAGGCAGCTCGCCGCGGTTGACAGGCGTCGTCGGCCTGTTCACTGAAGCATCGCCACGGTGCAAACACCCCACCAGGCCCCACCACCTCCCAGCACCAGTTTCCACCACGTGAGACTTTGGGGGACAAGCCGTTTTTAAAGCGAAGCACTCGCCGAGCGCCCCAGCTGCGCGCCTCTCACCAGCGTTGGATACCGCGGGTCTGTCCTCTCGAGGCCTTTCTAGCTCGCACACGTTCTTGACGACCTGCGGCGTTAAACACGGTTCCTGTGCTTCCTGGTCATTTGTGTATCTTTTAGTGTAAGGCATCTGTTCAAAGTTCTGTCCGTTACAAAATGAGGGCACAGGAGCCATCAGGTGGAGTAGTGGTTAAGGCACTGGACTCCCACGTGCCGAGTTCGAGTCCCAGACTTGACAGCTTGAAACTCATGGGTGTGTGTGTGGGCATGTGCCCAAAATCCCAGGAGGAGGATGGAGAAGAAGGGATTGTGGCGTGGCGTCCCCCCAGGGGTGATTTCTCACTTTCCCTTTCACCGTCTCTGTCTCTCAGCAACTGCACGTGCCCTATGGCAAAAACCTTAAAAAAAAAAAAAAAAGCATGACCTTGTACACAGTGGTTCAGCGCTACGCATGGAGACCCAGATCCCGCATGGCCGGCCAGCCGGGTTCCACCCCGGGCCCCGCAGCTCAGACGACACACCAGGTGCATGTACGTGTACATGCATGTGCATGTGTGCCCCAAATCTGGACAGGCTGGAGAAATGTAGAGAAGGACGATGTCCTAAGAAATCAGCCCAAGCCTGCAAAGGCCCCTGCATTTCCTCCCGTGGCTTCGCTGCTGCCGCGGCCGGCGTCGTGCTGCCTGACCTGTGCCCAGGGTCTGAGCATCACTGCTGGAGAGCCTGCAGCCCGCTGCGCCTGACCCCGCTGCGCCTGCGCCTGCGCGGCTGCCGTGTCGTCCTGCCCTCCCCAGGGCCAGCTTTCCCCTCCTTTCACCTGTCTTGATTACTGTGAAGATTGACAGCGTTTGTTTCTTCATAAAGCAAAGTCTGAGGCAAAGGCAGGAAAATATTAACACTTGTTAAATCTGTCGGTGGGTACATGAATTTTAAAACCTCTCAAAATATTTTAAAAATGCTTAAATATGTAATGACACATTGCGATCACAGCAGCGACCGCGCCTGAATACCATAGGGTACATCAGTGAGTGCTAAGTGCTCTATAAACTAGGGGCCAGCAGGTGACACAATGGCTACGTCGCTGGACTCCCATGTAGTCGACCACGGTTCAAATTCCAGACCGGTGGCTTAAACTCACGCCAGGTGCATGAGCATGCACGCCCAAGATCCAGAGAGAAGGGATTGCGGCATGGTCATCCCTCCTGGGGGGTGATTTCCCACTTTCTGTCTCTCTGTCTCTCAGACAAGTGCATGTATACCGTAGCAAAAATCTCTCTAAAATAACCCCCAAAACCATGAAGTGTTCTAAGGCAGAATTACCCTGCTAAGTGGGGGCTGTGCTCTGTGAACCCGTCCGAGTCAGAGGCCAGGGCCACACCTGCTGCGGAGCGGGCCGCCCCCAGGTGGACCCTGCAGTCCCAGGTGCTCGTGGAGTGGGTGCCGAGGGTCGGGCTGGACCCCCGCCGGCTGCCGGGGCCTCTGCCCCCTCTTTCAGTGCAGTACCCACACAGGCCTGCGGGACCGGGCCTGGCTGCCATGTTGTGTGGTGTCTCTAGTTCTGGGCTCAGCCAAGCTGGAGCCACTGTAGGGAAGACCCCAAGGGCCCTGCAGGAGACACCCGGTGCGCCAGCCGCTGTCGCCTCCCCACCCCCTCCCAGGGACCAGCCGGTGATGGCATCCCCTGACGGCCACCAATGGCTCCTCCCTGGCCAGGAGGCCATGGCTGGGCCCCGCTCCCTACTCTCCTGACACTGGCTGTCTAGGGGCAGCTCTGGCCTGTTCCCCATCTGAACTGCAGAGGCTTTAAGAGGCTGGACCTCTGAAGGCCCCTCTTCCTTTTGAGTCCCATCAAGGGTCCCAGCTGTGCTCCCACCCCGAGGACACAGGGGCAGGAGTCTGATTCAGACTCGCAGGTGGAGGGTGACATCGCAAAACAAAACTGGCAGCAGAAGTGTCGAAATTAAACCTTTTCTTAGATCTTGGCAGGAGAGAGGTTGACCTTGGAGGAAGGAGTCGGGATCGATTCCACTTTTGTTTCTTATTGAAGAGGGCCGTGAGGGAGCCAGGAGCGCAGTGCAAGGGTTGGCAGGTGAGGTGGTACTTTGCAAGCTCCCTCCAGGGCGGGGGCACAGCATTCTGGGCATCTTTTCCCAGGCGGAAACGGGGTGGGGGTGGGGGACAGAGTCAGAGCCCCGGCTGGCTGAGTCAGCTGGAAAGACCCCCGGAGAGATGTTGGCTGTAAGTCTGCGAGCTCAGCGTCCCCGTGACTCCCCACCACCACCACCACGGTGGTCTGAGCCCACCAGCCCAGAGGGCTCCAGCAGCCTCCCAGCTCCGCTCTGGGAAAACCCTGGTAGAGGCAGGAGTCCCCGGAAAGGCGCCAGGCTGGCCCGGCCCTCCGAGGGGTGGGTGCCACCGAGCGGGCGATGGGGCTGGTCAGGGGCTCGCCTGCTCAGAGCAGCCTCCAGCTCGTTCTGTGGGGCGGTGCTGGCGCTAGGCTGAAGCAGGAGGGCCTTCCCGAGCCACAGGGCCCTGGACCCAGACGCGGGCTCCCTGCAGGCCTCGCAGGGCTGCTGTCCAGCTGCATCCCGCAGGAGGAGGGAGCCAGGCAGGGACTGGGGCCGCCGGGATGAACGCAGGCTGAGCCAGGAACTGGGCTGTAGAGACCATGAAGGGCGGCCCTACTGCAGCCCTACTGCGCAGCGTGGTCTGGTCCTGGAGCCGGGACACCTTCCCCTTCAGAAGGCCCGAGCACCGTCACTGCAACAGCCCCGGACAAACTTAGGGGCTTTGTAAACAACCCGAAGTGGGGCCCTGGGGCAGAGCAGAGCCACCACATGAGTCCGTGTGATGGCGCTGGTGCGTACCAGCCTGGAGCCGGGCGGCGGGGGTGGCCCATGGTCACTGTGAGGGCCACAGTGGGGTGGGCGGGGCACTGGAGCACCAGGCGGCTGCACGGGTAGACGGGGGGCCCGGGGGAGCAGCCTGACCGACCTTGGGGTCAAGTCCAAACTCTGGAAGGAGCCACTGCGACCGGGCCTCCCTGGAGCGCCACTGTCTGTGTCCGCACTGGAGCGGCTCCTGGGAGCTGCCCCGGCACGGGCGGTCCCTGCTGGGCGTGGCCGCTCCGGGGCCTCCTGTCCGCCTGGTGGTTCTAGACACCACTGAATCAGGGCCCACGTGGCCCAGCCCTGCCCCTCCCCCAGAGGCCAGGCCATCTGTCACTGCCTCCCGCTGATGTCCGTCTGCCCCGCTGTCCCCAGGAGTGGCTGTGCACTCGCTCGGCCAGCACGGCCACGCTGGGAGTCCCTCCTGCAAAGACAGCATCCGGTCGCCAGGGCCGAGGCCACGTGCCCAGGCAGGGATGGAGGGGACTGTGGGCGAAGCACGGGGCCTCTCTGGCTCTTCTCAGGGGCCTTCCCACCCAGTCTGGATGGGCTTCCTGTAAACTCCCACTCCCATCCTGAGGACAGAGCCCACGCCCACGCTGGGGCCACAGTCTGGCCGCTGGGTGTCACTGTTTCCCTGGAGACCAGCACGTGGTCCACTTGCCTCTTAAGTCCAGTCCCAGGCTGGCAGCTCCCTGGGCAGGGTGGGGCTTGAACACAGGCTTTTGGTGTGTGGTGACCTATGACCCCAGCTGCCCCCTGGAGCCTTCCTGTCCTGTGGGTTCCCCGGCAGCCCTGACCTCCTGGAGCCGCCCAGCAGACGAGCGCCCAGTATGGCAGTTCATGGTGTCTGCGCAGGACATTGCAGGGTCTCTCAGGAAGGACGAGAAGCCACGGTCGTGACACGTGTGAAGTACCACCAGGGAAGCCCATTGGAGACTCAGCCAGGGCTCGCACGGGCTCACATGGGGCTGGTTACACGGCCCTGTCTGCTGCTGCAAGTGGAGCCCGACTCCAGGAGTGGCTGCTCGGTGTGAACCGTGTGGTCTGCACAGTCCTCAGTGAGCCCTCGTACCCGCTAGGGAATGGGAGCCTCTGCAATCCCAGTTCCTAGACGCCAGCCCAGGGCTGACCCTGCACAGCAGGTGAAGAGTGCGAGGTGAGGGACCAGCAGTTAGCGTAATGGCTATGTCGCTGGATTCCCATATGGTCGACCATGGTTCAAGTCCTGGACCCGGCAGCTTAAACTCATGCCGGTCACATGTGCGTGCGTGCCCAGGATCCCGAGGGGAGAATGGAGGAGAGGGGATTGCAGCGTGGTCATCCCTCCTGGGGGGGTGATTTCTCGCTTTCTATCTCTCTGTCTCTCTCTGTCTTTCTGGTGAGTGCACGTGCCCTATAGTGAAAACCTCTCCAAAAAAAAAAAAAAAAGAGTGCAAGGCTAGCCCACAGCAGGGGTGCCGGGGAATGCCTGAGTTGGTGTGGCCGAGCGGGGCTGGCACAGCCAAGCAGTGGCTACATCAGGTGCGACCAGATGACTTAAAAAATTGCCGCTTTCATTTCATGATTGCGTGCATAGAAGCCCCAGAGGTCTTCATAAAAATCTCCTGGAAGTAACAAATGAATACAGTAAAGTTGCAGGATACAAAAACCTATAGCATTTCTACACGTGAATAGCAAATAGGCTGAGGTAGAGTAGAGGAAAGTCGTCTCATTTACCAGAGCCACAAAAAGTATAAGAGACCTAGGGATACATCTAACCAAGGAAGTCGAAGCCTCCACAAGGAAAACCATCAGACGTTTAAAAAAGAATGGGACTGGCAGTTAGCGTAATGGCTATGTCGCTGGACTCCCACGTAGTCAACTGCGGTTCGAGTCCCAGACCCGGTGGCTTAAACTCACGCCGGGCGTGTGTGCGTGCGTGCCCAAGATCCTGAGAGGAGAATGAAGGAGAAGGGATTGCAGCATGACCATCCCATCTGGGGGGTGATTTCTCGCTTTCTGTCTCTCTGTCTCTGTCTGTCTGGCGAGCGCGCGCGCTCTATAGCAAAAACCTCTCCAAAAAAAAAGAAAAAAGAAAAGAAGTTGAAAATGACACAAAAAAGCAAAAAGATAGCCCATGTTCCTGGATTGGAAGAATTAATATAATCAAAATGGCAATTCTATCCAAGTTAATCTACATATTTAACACAATCCCAATCAAGTTACCAAAGACATTCTTCACAGATCTAGAAAAGACAATCATAGACTATGTCTGGAATCAGAGAAGACCCCATATTGCCAAAGCATTCGTGCATAAGAAGAATGGAGTGGGAGGCATCTCACTCCCTGATCTCAGAATATACTACAAAGCTGTGATCATCAAAACAGCAAGGTATTGGCACAGGAACAGATGTGGACCAATGGAACAGAATAGAGACCCCAGAAATAAATTTCCAAACATTGCTGGTTTTTGACAAAGGGCACTCATCAGTTCAGTGGGGAAAAGGAAACCTCTTTAGCAAATGGTGCTGGAAAAACTGAGTATCCACCTGCAGAAACATCAATCTGGCCCCGTCTCTCACCGATAGCGAAGGTCAACTCAAAGTGCATCAGAGGTCCAAACCTAAGACCTCAAAGTATAAAACCACTGAGGAAAACACGGGAAACTCTGGGAGACATTGGGGTAGGCAAAGACTGCTTATTAGACCCGAAAGCTCAAGCAATAGTCCCCCAAATAGGTAAGTGGGATTACATCAGATTAAGACATTTCTCGACAACAATAGACACAGTTGTAGTGTGAATCAACAACCCTCAGAGTGGGAGGATATTTTTGTACAGTGTGCCTCCAGTAAGGGACTGATAACCAGACCACACAGGGGACTCAGGTGCCGGACCTGAAGAAGAAATGGTCACCCTAATTAAAAGATGGAAAAATGAACTGAACCAACAACTCTCTAAGGAGGATGAACAAACAGCCGAAGAGCACATGAGGAGATGCTCAGCACCCCTCATCGTAGGGGAGATGCAGATCAAAACCCCCATGAGGACTAGCAGTTGGCGTAATGGCTATGTCACTGGGCTCCCATGCAGTCGACCACGGTTCGCGTCCCGGACCCGGTGGCTTAAACTCACTCCGGGCACGTGTGCATGCAGGCCCAAGATCCCGAGAGGAGGCACGGCGGCTGCAGCGCCTGCGCGGGCCCCACCCCCCATCCCCCGGGCCCTTTGTGACTGGGACTCTGCTCCGTGTTCCGCTGCCTCTCCAAGGCTGGTGCGTGGCCTCCAGGCATGGGC
>NW_006203673.1:25543-26299 GCF_000334495.1 Tupaia belangeri chinensis
ATAAGCAACAGAAAGAATCTTTAGCTGTCTTAACCCAATTGAGAAATATATTGTATAGGAGGATTTTCTCTACCTATGGACAGTGAGAAGATGATGGTTACCAGCCCTGCATTACCTCAGGGAAAAACAAGAACTACCCTACCATTCTTAAGGAAGCCAGATACCCGAGGATAACTCACGCTGCAGATCCCCACAACACCATTCCCGCTAATCACAAGATGGCTGCTGTGCCGCATCAACTGATAATCATCTCTGCTTACCAGAACCGCTTTCCTAAAACTGTATTCCATGGAGACTCACCTACAATTGCAGAACTGCACGAGACCCACCCTTGATCCAACCTTGAATGGAATCTATGTTCCCTATTGTTAAAAACTTTAAACTCGTGGCCCCTCTCCCTTTACTTGCATGTATCACATTTTCAATAACTCCTCTGGAAGACAACTGTATATAGCAGAGATAGTGTAATGGGAGAGGGGGAAAGGGCAGAGGGTCAAACATAGGATAAAAAACATATATATATGTATACATATGTATGAAAGTAGAAATGGAATATTATTGATGATAACATGCTTGATTAAGCCACTATGCAGTTTATCCTAGATGGGAAACCACATTTAGTATGTTGTGATGAGGCTCAGGGAATGAATGTTGGGTAGTATAAAAAAAAGAAAAAGAAGTTGCAGGAGAAAAGAAAACAATAACCTGTAAAACTGTCCATATCATTTTGTAAAAAAAAAAAAAAAAGAATATTTG
>NW_006203673.1:26557-27071 GCF_000334495.1 Tupaia belangeri chinensis
ATTGTGGTGTGGCCATCCCCCCTGGGGGGAGTGATTTCTCGCTTTCTGTCTCTCTGTCTCTCTCTGTCTGTCTGGCGAGCGCACGCGCCCTATAGCAAAAACCTCTAAAAAACAAAAAACAAACAAACAAAAAAAACCCATGAGATACCACCTAACCCCAGACAGAATGGCGAAGATTAAAAAAACGGTAAGTGTTTGTGGGGTGTGGTGAAAGGGGAACCCTCCTACACTGCTGGTGGGAATGTAAACTGGTCCAGCCCCTGCGGAGAACAATATGGAGGTTCCTCAGAGACCTACAGACAGAACTACCGTGTGATCCCGCAGTTCCACTCCTGGGTCTCTCCCTAAAGGACAGGAGAACGCTCAGTCAGAAAAGCGCTTGCACATCTATGTTTGTCGCAGCATTGTTCACGATTGCTAGGACATGGGACCACCCCAGATGTCCACGAACAGGAGAATGGGTTGAAAACCTGTGGCTTGTACACTGTATAGAATACCACGCAGCCATAAAAAA
>NW_006203673.1:27212-34219 GCF_000334495.1 Tupaia belangeri chinensis
CCTTCTCCTCCATTCTCCTCTCGGGATCTTGGACATGCACACACACATACTCGATGTGAGTTTAAGCCACCAGGTCTGGGACTTGAACCATGGCCGACTTCATGGGAGTCCAGCGACGCAACCATTATGCCAACTACTGGTCCCGGAATATGAAAGTTTTACTGCTCAGTGAAGAAACCAGGCTAAGACGGAGACATTGTGTGTCCCCACTTGATACACTCCAACTCTCCACACTGGCAGAAACTGAAAGAGGTACAGAAGCATCGGAAATGGCTACAGATGCTGGAGACAGTGCGGGACGAGGCTGGGGGAAGGGGACAGTGAGAGGAGACGACTCAAGGAGATAGGCGAGTCGTTCGAGGGACACGGCGTGGGTGACCATCTGATGGTGACGCGCTCAGTACCCCGACTGCACGGGGCGGAGCGTATCCAAGCTGGACAAACTCACTGTCTGAGCCTCAGTGATGTACGGTGATCCAATGTATAAAAGGAATGTAAAACTTGCAGGGCTGGCAGGTGGCATGGTGGCTAAGGGTGCTGGACTCCCACATAGTCGACCATGGTTCGAGTCCCGGACCTGGTGGCTTGCTTTCTCACTTTCTCTCTCTCTCTCACGCTGTCCCTCTTTGGTCAAATTAAACTAAATGAATAAACAAATAAATAAATTTAAATAAAAATAATTGTTAAAACAATTTTTCAAATGGCTGCTTTTCCTGTTGGTTTAATGTGTGGGCACAGCCGTGGCCTTGGTGGGGCCTGTGTGGTGACTGCAGACCTGCGGAGTCCATGTGGGGCCATGGCAGCCTCCGCGTGATTTCAGAGGACAACACAGACGGTCTGGGGTAGAGACCTGTCGCCGGGCGGTACCTAGTGAGACCCAGGGCTGTAGAGCCGCCGTCCAAGAGAGTGGCTGGTGGGACTGCCCCGAGGGCCACTGGGCAAGGCCATGGCGGGGGAGACCGGGGTGCCCGGGAGGAGGCATGGGTCAGCGAAAACTCTGTGGTTGAGGCTCAATGGTGCCCCTGGTGAGTTCTGGACTCACGTGGGACCAGTAAGCTATTTTCTCACCTCTTTTCCTGTTCTAAAATTTCTCTCTCTCTCTCTCTTTTTTTTAGTTTTATTTATTTATTTATTTTGTGCCACAGGGCATGTCACGTGCCTTCACCAGAGAAAGGTGTAGTACAAGAAACAGAGAGAGGGGAAGTGAGAGATCACGCCGGGGGAGTAGCCACCCCCACTCTCCTTCAGGAATTTGGGCGCATATGCACACACGTGCCTGGGACTCAAACTGGTCGGCCGTGTGGGAACCCGTCACCTTAACTACCATGTCACCTGCCGGTCCTCCCCCATTCGAGTGGCGAAGTCCGTCCTGTGGCCGCCCCACCTGGCGTGCTGGAGGCAGACACGTGTCACTTCCCAGCTCCGTCTCGCGTAGTCTCCTCAGCTGGCCTCGCCCTGAGCCCCACCCAGGGCTCCTTCAGACGAGACTCGGAGTTGGTGCTGTGATGAGTTCAGACTCGGGGTCTTGAGGTGGCATGAAGGGACCCTGCGTGTGAGAAGGGCACGGATTTGGGTGCCGGTGGGATGCCACGTGTCCCCCATAAGCACACGTCGCAAACGCAGTTCCGAGGCGGCCGAGTCCCCAGGACTGCACCCTCATGGATGGACTCTCGCGATCATGATGGGCCAGGGTTGCATGTCTGAGCTCTCCTCGCTCAGCCGCTCTCGCCCCTCCTCTGGCCCTGGCCGTGAGCAGCGCCTTGGTCTGGGCTTCCAGCCTCCCCGGTCTGTGTGTCTGGCAGCAGGGCAAGACAGACGGAGGTGGTGATTCGTTTTCTCCAGAGGACAGAGCACTTGCAGGGAGTGAGGGAGAGTGAGGAAGACCCCTGGAGAGCCACACACAATCCCTCTCCCTCCACCTGCCCCTTCAGGGTCTCGGGCACACATGCGTGCACCTGGCATGATTTTCAAGCTGCTGGGTCCAGGACTCGAACCACCATCAGCCCCGCGGGATCCAGCCACCTCAACCACTGCACCACCTGCTGGGGGCCACGTGTTTTATTCTCGAGGCGGCCAGTGACCCTGTCCAGCGTCAGCAGTCTCTCCCCACGTGACGGCATCTGGTTACTGACAGGCACCCCACGCTGGTTACCCAACAGCGCATTGCTCAGAGCACGCCGCGCTGGCGAGTGACACAGGACTGCATGTGCCGAGTGTTTTCAGTGGCGTAGACGAAAACGTGCAGTAATCCGGAGAGACGCGCAGTATGTCAACATGGCCGCGTGGACAGAAGTGTTACGATATTTACTTTTTAAGACAACTTATTTCGGGAGGCCAGTAAGTGGTGTGCTGGTCAAGGTGCTAGACTCCCGCGTGGCCAGCTGCAGTTCGAGTCCCAGCCCTGGCAACTTGCTCTCTCACTTTCTCTCTCTCTGTCTCCGTCTGTCTCTGGTGAGTACACATGTCTTCTGGCAAATTTAAAAAATAATAATAAATAAAATTAAATAAATCTTTAAAAAATAACATTTATTTTTGTGTTTTTAAAAATTATTTACCACGAGCACTTAAGTTTTCTTAAAAATTCAGTTTAAAGAGTTGAATCTCAAGAAGGCATGAGATTGATTTTTCTGGGGTCCCCGAGCCGGGCAGAGCCCGCCACTCTCCCCACGTGATCTGAGCTGGTCAGGTCCTGCAGAGGGTTGTCTTACAGTCTGTCCTTGGGGGTATAAGCCCCTGGACGCAGGCGGCAGCAAACGCATGGGGCCAGGCTCCAGACCGGGTGGTCAGTGAGCAGCTCTGGTCCACACACCGGGCACCGTCAGGCTCAATGGCCCGTCGGTGTGGACAGGGTTCACGCAGGTGTCTGTGGGCCCTGGGTGGGGACAGCCCTCCCTTAGGGTCAGACCGGAGAGCGCTGGATAAAGACATGGCCATGCCCTCACAGCCACCAGGGCGTGTCACAGTCCCTTGGAGCAGGGCTGAGCTGTGCCCCACAGCTGCGCGATTCTGTCACGCTCTGATCTCGTGCGGTGCCCGGTGTCCATGGGAACCATCGGTCCTCCGAGGGTCGGGGTGGCCCAGGAATCGTGTCACCTCTTGCACATCTGCGTGTGTGTCAGGGCCAGGAGGTGTGCAGCTGGGAAGAGCACTGGGAGGAGCGTGAGCGACGGTGCGACGGGCCGTGCCCCAGTGCAGAGCCGAGGTGGGGGCGCGCCTGGGTTGGGGCAGCCTGCCACACCGCGGCTGTGTCCATGGCCCGGTCACAGGGTGGACGGCACTGACGGCGGAACCAACATGCACACGAGGTGCCGTGGGCTCCGATCGCCGTGTCTACAGCTGGGTGAGCAGCACCACGCCCGGGAGCTGGGGCTGCAGAAACTCCTCCCTCGCAGCTCTGGAACCCGGAGCCCCAGCCCAAGGCGAGGGTGGCCACGTTCTTGCCAAGGCCTGTGAGGGCCGCTCCCTGCCCCGCTCAGGCTCTGAGTGGTGTCTGGCAGGCCCTGGCATCCCTGGGGCTCTGTGTCTTGGTTGTCATGGGTCTCAGCCAGGGCACCCTCTCTTCTTGGGCCCAGGGGAGACCCAGGAAGGGCCGTACAGGGTCCTAGCCCTGCCTCCCACCCTCTCCCCAGCACTGAAGACCCACCTGGGCCAGGTAGGGCCTGGGGAGACAGCACCACCTGGAAAGTCCCTGGCACTGGCCCCAAAGCCCAGAGCTCAGCCAAGCCAGACTCCTGGGGAGGCGTCCATGCCTGCCCTCCTGGACCCTGAGGGCGCCTCCAAGAGGGCCCCACCGGCAGGGCCAGGCAGGAGACAGGCCCCGCGCTGTGCCGTTGCTGAGCTGAGACCCCTCTGCGCTCCAGCTGCAGCAGGCTTCTCTGTGGGGTGGCACAGCTAGGAGGTGACCTGGGGCTCAGGTGTGCAGACACCTTAGACCTGTGGGAGGCCACAGGCCAAGTCAGAGGACACAGGTCAGAGGACACAGGTCAGAGGGCACGGACCACAGACAGGCCCGGTGCAGCCCACGGACTACGTGACTGGTGAGCCAATGTCCTCCCTCGGAGCTGTACGGGCAGCCCGTGACTGCGTGAGCCTTGGCCTAGGTTCGAGCCTCCCCGTGGTCTGAGGCTGAGGAGGAGTGACTTTGGGGGCCCCCAGCAAGGGTCCCCAGAGTGGACGCCTGGTCCTGCAGGAACTGCTGCAGTCCCGGCGTTGCTGAGCTGAGTACTCAGTGGAAACCGGCTTATTCAGCTCGTATCCAGAAGGTGCAAGGCAGAGAGGTGCAGCCGGGGGCGGCCTCCCGCTGGGTAGTCCCGCTGGGTAGCCCCCTGCTGAGGCTCAAGGTGGTGCAGGGCAAAGCTGGCATCTGCCTATGTCCGGTGTTCTCCCTGGCCTCACCTCCTCTCCTAAGAAGCCTGCCTTGTCTGGGGCTGCCCTGACTCCCTGCTCCGACCGGACCTCTCGAAGGCTGCATCTCTTAACCCCACGTGGGTTCCCTTCTCATAGGCAAGCAGAGACCTGCTGTCTCTCCTCTCGTGAGCCCCAGCTGGCACCACGGTCCCCGTTCAGGCTCTCTCAGATGAGGCCTGGTGTGTGCCCCAGACCAGCCTCTAGCCCACGCCCCGTGCACTGCCCAGGATGCTGGGGCTCCAGGCGCACGCCCAGCCTTTCCCCCTCTTAATGGCTCTCCAACTTTGGTGCCTGGATTTGGGGGACACACACTGAAACCACAACAGGGACCTGTCCCCCAAGGACAGATTTCTGGCTGTCCACTTTCAGGGTGAAGCCAGACTCTTCCCCTCCGACTCTGTCTCTCTGACACAGACTTGTGCATTTGGGGCTGGCGGGGGCGTGGAGGTTCAGGTGGCTCTGTCCCACGTGACTGACTGCACAGCTAGGGCTCCAGATCTTGCAGCTTGAAACCTCCTGGCCTCGTGTGTGCCCAGCGTCCGGAGAGGACAGGAGGCGGGATCGGCCCTTACCCTGCGAGCACACAGCCCTGTAACAGGCAGGCAGAAAGACTTATGGATCCAACCCATTCCCTAAACATTTTTTCCCTTCCCTTTTTAATTTGCTGTAGGGCATGTGTGTTCACTGGGAGAGAGAAAGTGAGAAATCGCCCCCAGTGGATGGCCATGCTGAAACCCCTTCTCCTTCACTCCCCTCCCGGACTTTGGGCATGTGCACACGTGTGCCAGGTGTGTGTTTTCAAGCCACAAGGTCTGGAACTCGACCGGCAGAGTCGGCCGTGTGGTACCCAGCCGCCTTAACCACCATGCCACCCGGCTGGCCCCACCAAACGTGCCCGTAACCGCCAAGCCTCACTACCGGTTGGCCCACCTTTGCGGGCCAGGACGACGAAGGGGTCCCTGACACCGATTCACAGCGGGTGCCCCTGCTCCACAGTGAGTGAGAGGACTGCTCACACGCGTGTGCTCACACGACCGGCCGCTTACGTGTGTATAGAATAAACCGTGTTCTTGTCTCTGCAGTATGGTTCTTTCTGTCCACACCCCTCTCCCCAGGAAAGCGGTCAGGAGGGCTCAGTGGCTCCGTGGAGGCCCGTGGGGGCACCTGTCCGTGAGGAGTGCCGTGGTCTGAAGGGGCCCCATCACGCTTCGCCAGGACATCTGGGGTCCTGGGGTTGACAGTCTTCACGTTGACTTTTAAGCAAAGTTGGTGCTAGCCGGGATCCATCGGCTCGGCGGAGGCTAGGGCGCGTGTGTTGCCTGTGAGGTCAGCAGATGGGAAATGTCAAGAGAACTTGCCTGGTTTCAAGGTAGCAGGGGCGGGGCCCTGGTCCCCCAGAACAGGCCCTGCTGTGCTGTAAGTCGGGTGGACAAGAGCCCCAGGCACGAAGGCACGATAACCACTCGGGGTGTCTCTACTTGGTAAATTGGACCCAGGTGGGCATGGCTGGCACCCCTCCAAGCCTCGGATGCTCGGGAGCCCAGCAGGGCCCTTTCCTGGCTGCCGTCCCTGGCAAGGACAGTAGCCCTCAGGCAGAGCAGCCGCACGTGGGGCGCCCCAGGCACTCCTAGCTGGGTCGCAACGTGGCACATGGCCCCGGCACACCTGTGTCCCCTCGGTGGCCATGTACTCCACCACGAGGCAGCCCGGGGCCACAGTGGGCCGGGGACAGAGCCTGTGGGAGGCCCTGTGGATGGCAGAGAGCAGTCACAGCTACGGGCCACCAGGCCACCGTGCCCCTACAGAGCCAGAGGCTACTGTGGTCGGCCCCTGAGGCATTCCCGTGCTGGCCCTCCCGCCCCTGCCTCTCAGTGCCTGGCAGTGAGGACGCCGTTGTCACTGCTGCAAGGGGTGTGTGGCCAGTGGGGCTGCCTCTGACGTGGGCCCTGTGACGCGGGCTGGGACACACTATGCCCCAGCCCTCTTCTTCTGGCTAGATGCCCGGCCTCACACTGCTGGCTTCCGCCGCTGGACACCACACGGCATGGCATGGTGGGTCACGGGATGGGTCACGCCCGCCTCAGTGAGGCAGGAACGGTGCCTGGGCCAAAGCAATCGTGTGCGTGTTTCAAATCAATTGTGAAAAACAGAAGTTAAGTTCAAAAACAAAAGGCAGTTCACCATGTGCCGTGGCCAGTGGAGGACAGAGACAGCCACAGGTGCGACCTGGACGTGGCCCGACTGTGGCCGCTGGTCCAGGCGCACCCAGGGCCCGGGGGTGGGGTGGGGCATGCTGGCCCATCTCAGCCCCCGTCTTCACACGAGCTGCTGCTCTTGGGGCTGGCGCTGCCAGGCCCGCACAATGGCCTTGTCTCTGGGATTCCCAGGTACCTGCCCGACCTCCCTGACCTCTGCTGCCGTCAGTGGCTCTGAAGGTCCCAATGGGCTTCCGGCCTGAGGCAACGCCCAGTTGGAACAGCTCCTCCAGGTCAGCTGTCCCGGGACAGTGGTGACGCCTTCCTGTCCTGGAGCTAGGCACACACACACCCCCCCCCCCCCTGCCGGCACACCCACCCTGCTCCCCGCCGGCTGGCCCCCCG
>NW_006203673.1:34627-36590 GCF_000334495.1 Tupaia belangeri chinensis
ACACCCACCCTGCTCCCAGCTGGCTGGCCTCCTGCACAGGGTGACCGCCCTCCACGTCCCTCGGGCTACACAGGGCTGCGGAGGGTGACAGACCTGATAGGAGAGTCCACAGCGGGAGGACAGCCAAGGTGACTCCCTGGAGTCTGAGGAGGGGCTGAGCAGAGGCAGAGGCCAGCATGCAGGAGGAGCACCAGCACGTGCAGAGGGACTGTGGGCTGGCCATGGGCTGGGCGGGAGACAGCTCCAGGAAGCCCAAGGAGCTGGCAGGGGGCAAGAGCCAGGGGAGGCCCGGGCGGGCTTGGAGAAGCCTGGAGTGGTGCTGCCAGGGCGGTGGGGACCGAGGTCGCAGACAAAGCATCCCGGGCCGCAGGAAGGAGGACAGGGCAGGGCTGAGCCGGGCATGCTGCCCCTGGGGAGCAAGCCCACTCCCAGCATGCAGGAGGCTCCTGGGGTGTGGCCATGCCCGTGGCAGCTCAGGCAGGAGGACTGCCCACACTGATGCCATGCAGGCCCCCAGAGGCCACCGCGCTGCACACAGCCCCGGGTCGGCCCAGCCCCGGCTCCACGCGTACCTACTAGATGTCCGACCCCAGCTGCCGCGCGGGGCCCACCTGCACTGTGTACCCCGGCACTATGGCAGGGTTCTCCCCAGCACTGCACAAGCCCACGGCGGGCAGGCGCCATCCTCCCAGGGTGCACTTGCCCTCACCCCTCTGGCCAGCTCCCGGGGAGCCCTTCCCTCCAGACTCTGGACCCTTCGGGCCACTCCTGTCTGCTGGCCCCTTGTAGCTCCCGGGAGACACAGACTGGCCTGACCTGCCACGCCTACCTCCCGCCTGCCCTATCTCTCCCCTACCAGCCCCCACTGGGCCTCCACCCCCACTGCTCCCTGTCGACACTGGTCAGTCAGAGCAGCCAGCCCTAGCTGGGGCTTCGAGTGAGGGTGGGGAGGGGTCTAGCTGCCACCCCCCCATCGTGGTAGCCTCTCCCTGGCCGGGAATGGGCACCTGTGCACCTGGCTGCCCTCTGCCCAGCATGTGCGGGCAGTGCATGAGGTGCACAAAGGAGGGCCGTCTGGGATCAGCGAGAAGGGTCTGGGTGGGTGGAGGACAAGTGTGGAGCGAGCTCTGGAGTCCTGGCCGCCTCTGCCCGGGGTGGAGTGCTTGCCCCACAAGGGGTGGGAGGGCTCCTAGGTGCCTAGCCATGGGTGCCAGGCCTGTCCAAGCCTGACTAAGGCTTGTGGTGCCCACGCCCATGATGCCTGACAAACACCAGTCCAGCCACGGACAGAGCTGCCTGGAGCATGTGCCTCAGGGACGACAGGGACACCCTGGGAGGGGCCACATCCCCAGTCCACGCAGCCCGGTCTGTCTGGCCAGAAAGGCTAAGGTGCCCGAGGAGGGGAGCTGCAGGTGCCTGTGCCCTCGCAGACCCTGGAGCCCCCTGCAGGAGCTGCACTGCACAGGGGCACAAATGGTCTGCAGAGGGCGCTGTCCACGCACCTTAGCCCGGGGCAAGTAGGGGCAGGCAGGCCCGGGGCCACCAGACCCTGAGTGTGGCTCTGTCCCCAGGATCTCCAGGGTGCTCAATACCAACAGGGGGCACTACCCGAGGGTCGGCTGTGGTACACAGCAGGACCCCCCAACTTCTAGGTTCTCAGCAAGGATGGGCCAAGAGAAAGAAATTTCCAAAAAGATCAGGAATGACAGGGTCTGCAGAGGGTGAGTGAGGAGGTGAGACTGCAGCATGGGGGTGTGGGGGGTGTCAGTGTCAGCGTGTGACTGTGTCTACGTGTGCCTGTGTGCTGCCGTGTGGGCATGTGGGTGTGAGTGTGAGTGTGTGACTGTGTCTGCAGTGTGCCCGTGTGCTGGCGTGTGAGTGTGTGACTGTGTCTACGTGTGCCCGTGTGCTGGCGTGTGGGTGTGAGTGTGTGACTGTGTCTGCAGTGTGCCCGTGTGCTGGC
>NW_006203673.1:36731-48820 GCF_000334495.1 Tupaia belangeri chinensis
GTCTACATGTGCCTGTGTGAAGCTGACCGCGAAAGCGCGTGTGGGTGTGAGTGTGTGACTGTGTCTGCAGTGTGCCCGTGTGCTGGCGTGTGGGTGTGAGTGTGTGACTGTGTCTGCAGTGTGCCTGTGTGCTGGCGTGTGGGTGTGAGTGTGTCACTGTGTCTGTAGTGTGCTGAGCTGTGGGCGTGTCACTATTAGCCTGGGAGCATGTGAGTGTCTGAGTTAGCATGAACGACTGTGTGTCTACACGCGTAGTGTGTGCTGACGTGTGTGTGTCTATGCACGTGTGGGCACATCACTGTCCCTGCTTCCTGTAGCCAGCCTGGAGGCGCTGACCCGCCCACGTTCCGTCAGTAGCGTTCTCTGGCCGACAGCCAGTGCCCCCTGGTTCCCCGGAGCGAGCGGGTGTAGTTGTTGCGACACAGACCACCGGCCAAGTGCCCTCTGACCCTCGGAGAGGGAGAGTGCGTTCTGCCCCTGGGGAGCAGGAGTGCTGAGGAGAGGCAGGGCGCAAGGTGGAGGGCGGCGGCCTGCTCTGTCCCTCTGACTGGCTGCAGCGGGTCCTCCTCCCCGAGGGTTCAACATCGACCAGGCTCCAGGGGCACCATCGAACGGCCGCTCTCTGTCCGCGTGGGCAGCGCAATGCTCCCGGCGCTGGCCAAAGCCACTGCAGCCCTGGGCCCGCGGGTGGCCGGGCGGGTGCGGACCATGGCCTCCCACCAGCTGCGGGTGCCCCCGCCGCAGCGCCTGCTCGGGCCCCTCTCGGTCCCCAGCCGGCTGCTGCTTGGGCCTGGGCCCTCGAACCTGGCCCCTCGGGTCCTGGCGGCGGGGGGCCTGCAGATGATCGGGCACATGCACAAGGAGATGTACCAGGTGGGTGCACGCGGGGGGCACCGCTGTCCCGAGGAGGGCGGGTCTGAGCGGTGCCACCCCTTTGCAGATCATGGACGAGATCAAGCAAGGGATCCAGTACGTGTTCCAGACCAGGAACCCCCTGACGCTGGCCATCAGCGGCCACTGCGTCCTGGAAGCTGCCCTGTGCAACCTCCTGGAGCCCGGCGACTCCTTCCTGGTTGGGGTCAACGGCATCTGGGGGCAGCGGGCTGTGGAAATCGGGGAGCGCGTGGGTAAGGGAGAAGCGTCGCGTGGCTCTGTGTTCCTGAGGCCCGTCCTAGCTCCAGCGAGACTCTGGGCAGCTCCTTCCCTCCCCTCCTCCCTCTGGCAGTCCCTGAGCCCTACCCTGTCCCTCATGTGACCCTTTCTGCAACCACTATTGCTAGCATGTAGCCTCCTCCAGGCAGGAGCCGGGGTGCTCACGGGGACTAGACCCTGTTAGGTGCTCGGTCTCAGACTACAGGGTGGCTGTGTCCAGAGCCCATCGCCAGGAGGTGTGTTCCCAGGCACCAGCTCTGTCTGTGATGGGGGGCGTTTCAGAGGAGGGGCCTTCCCCCCAAACCTCAGAAACAGCCTCTGTTCTGGAGCCATTTTTGTTTGAAGCTTGGACAGGCTTTCGTAAAATTTCCCGATGAGAGGCGAACACAGCATGGGGTCAGTGACAGTGGCCCCTGGCAGCAGCCTGAGTGGTCAGCTCAAAGCCAGGCTGGCGAGTGGACATCTCCTGGCGGCCCGCGAGGGTCCCAACCACCTGGTCCCTTCAGCCCACACAGTTTTCGAGGGCACTCAGGGGCACCAGGCTCTAAGTCGAGACTGCTGGTCCCAGGCCAGGGCCAGTCTTGGGCCGGGCGCGGCCCCACTGTTCAGGAACCCACCCTCTGGTCCTAATCTGTGTGATAGTGACACAGCGGGCCGGGACAGTCCCAGCCCAGGTGGGCTCAGGAGCCTGGGCTGAACCTGAGGCTGCTGCCAGCCGGGCGGACCAGGAGGCCCTGGGAGGAGGCCAGGGCGGCACTGGCTGCACTCAGGCGTGCTCCCGGGGGCCGCCTCACCATCCTCTTCAGTCCGGCAGTACAGGGCCAGCAGGGCACACGTGCAGAGTGGGGACCTGCCCTCCCAGGGCCACCCCTCAGAGCAGATGTGGTCCCAGCTCTGGCACCCGGTGCCGGGACTGTCTCACCCCTCCGTCCCGCCCCGCCCTGCCCCAGGAGCCCATGTGCACCCAATGGTCAAGGAGCCCGGCAGCCACTACACCCTGCAGGAGGTGGAGGAGGTACGTCGGCTGCAGAGGGTCCTGCCGGGAGCAGGGAGTAGCCTGGAGGGAAACCGCGGTGGGAGCCAGTCCTGCAGCAGGGCATAGGTGCAGGATGCTGGGCCTGCAGGTGGTGCCCTGAACCCCACACCTCCACGGCAGGACCAGCCTGACAGAGGTCCTGTGCTGACCTTGGGCAGGATGGGGAGGGGCTGGGCCACTCTCCTTTGCTCTGGACGGACGCTGCCGTCCGGGACACTGCCCCCACCCACCGTGTGCCCCAGCCAGCACGACCGGGAGGGAAGCGTGTCAGGTGCCACAGCCCAGATCTCACTATCTATGGGGTGGGGTTCGTGGGCATCCTGGCCTTGCCCTCCCCAGCAGAAACCCCTGGGAGGGCTGGCTCCAGGGGAGCCGTCAGCTCTGCCCACAGCTGCAGCCTCTGCCCCAGGGCTTGGCCAAGCACAAGCCGGTGCTGCTGTTCCTGACCCACGGGGAGTCGTCCAGTGGCGTGCTGCAGCCCCTGGACGGCTATGGGGAGCTCTGCCACAGGTGAGGGGGTGGGGGGCTCAGTGGGACCATGGCCCCTGCACAGATGGGGGCTCTGCTGCAGGTGGGGATGGGGGCTCAGTGAGGCTGCGGCCCTTGCACAGATGGGGGCTCTGCTGCAGGTGGGGATGGGGCCTCAGTGGGGCTGTGGTCCCTGCACAGATGGGGGCTCTACTGCAGGTGGGCCACGGGGTCCTGGAGGCAGGCAGACAGGGCCCTCCACAGCCTACCCACGTGGGAGGCGTCCTGAGTGCCCTGGGCCCCAAGCAGGGTGGGGCAGGGCGGGGGTGGGCCTCAGGCGTTTGCAGGTCACTGCTTGGGCCGGTTTTGGGCTCTGTCCTCTCTGGGCCCTTCTGGGCCCAGCCTAATGCCCTCCCTGGTCCCTGAAGCCCACACGCCTCAGCACTAAGGGCCCCCCAACCCTTAGCACACCTGTGGGGAAACCTGTGGCCAGGGCTTGTCAGGGCCAGACAGCTCAGGGGGAAGCCCTGTGGAGGGGACGCCCTGCTCCTGGCCCACCCCTAAAGGCGCCCCTGCTCCATCCTCAGGTATAGGTGCCTGCTCCTAGTGGATGCTGTGGCCTCCCTTGGCGGGGTCCCCATCTTCATGGACCAGCAAGGTAAGGGCCCTCACAGCCTGGCTGGGACCCCGGCAAGGCCCTTGCCGAAGGTGCCACCAGTTCCCCAGGCTGCCATCAGGGGCAGCTCTGGGACAACCCCGGGACTCCAGGCCCCACATGGCAGGGCAGGCTTAGGGGGGAGCGGCCTTCCAGGGGGAGCATCCGAGAGACCCTGAGAGTACAGGGACCCCAACCCCCACTGTACACAGAGGGGTCACCTGCAGCCAATCAGCAGGCTGGGCGGGTCCAGGCCTCCCACAGGGAGGGAGACCCCCATCCACCTGGTACTGCCTGCCACTGGACCTTCTGCAGAATCCCGGCGGGGGCTCCAGACAGTGACAGGAGAGACTTCCGGGGTAACCCTCAAACTGCCCCTCTGACACGGCCCTGGGCAGCCATGGGTCCTCCCACCACGGGGTGGCTCAGGCCTGGGTTGCGACAGCATCCATCCCCCTCTGTGGCCCACGTGCTGTCAGTGGGCTCTCAGCCCCCAGCGCCAGGGGCACCTGCCAGGCACAGCCGTCCTCCTGGCCCCCACAGGCATCGACGTCCTGTACTCGGGCTCCCAGAAGGTCCTGAACGCCCCTCCCGGGACTGCGCTCATCTCATTCAGCGAAGAGGCCAAGTGAGTGGCCACAGCCGCACTCGGGCCCGACGCAGGGCTGGACGGCCTCGGGCTCAGGGGGCCCGGGTGGGGGCGGGCCCCGGCAGCCAGCACTCTGCAGAGAGCACGGCCTCAGGACCGGGCCGTGGGGCAGGGCCTTGGAGTCTGGTGTTCCCGCTTCCACCTTCTCCTGCTGTCACTTGGTGTCCCTGGCACCCAGAGCTGGAGCCAGCCTTGTGTGGGGAGGGGATGGCAGGTGCCACCATCTGCAAGTGGGGATGGGCGATTGTGGGTGAGGCAGGAAGAGGGAGTGCCAGGACTGACGGAGAGGGAGGTGGCGTGGAGGTGCTGGCCTGGGCTAGGGTGCGGGCACGCTGGCCGAGGAGGAGCTGTTGGGGAAGACAGGAGACCGGCTGGTGTTCCTGGGCTCCGGCCCTGCCTGAGCACAGGCTAGAAAGTCAAGCTGGAGGGGACGGGGCAGCGGACAGTGGGGCCGCGAGGGCAGCGGGGGTGTGGGGCAGGGCCGGCCCCTGGAGGCTGCAACTGCACCCCTGAGCCTAAGCCCAGGGTGTGGCAGACTCCGCTCAGCCAGAGCGACCCCCGCCTGCCGTGCCGACGGCTCTGAGGGGGGGTGGCCTTCGCCGAGCTGAGGAAAGAGGAGTACATGGAAGGGACGGGAGGTGGGGACCAGCACAGCCCAGACCCAGGGCCAGGCTGCCTCGCCTCGCCCCACCCGCCGGCTCCTCAGGGCAGGGCCCCCTGTGCTCAGGCCGGCCCTCCTCCCCAGAAAGAAGATCTACTCTCGGAAGACGAAGCCGGTCTCCTTCTACCTGGACATCAAGTGGCTGGCCAACTTCTGGGGCTGTGACGACCAGCCCAGGATGTGAGGGCGGGCTGGGCGCTGGCCTCTCACGCCCCCGGGGGCCTGTTCAGCCCGCGGGCTCTGAGCCCCACTCCGTGCCCACACACCTGACCAGGGCCCCGGGGTCCACCCATGCCAGGCCATCAGAGGGGCCCTGGGGTCTCTGTTTCTCTCTCGACCTGGAGGCGTGGGTCCAGAGGCCCGGCCCTCCACCGCAGTCCCCCGGGAGTCCTGGCGTGCCCACTCCCCAAGTCAGTTTGCCCACCAGGAGAGGGCAAACCAGGGCTCGGGGAGGCGACCCTGGCAGCAACCCCAAGGCCCCCGTGTGTACAGGGATAGAGTGCCGAGAACTGTACCCTAGCCCAGTGGCCCAGAGGGCCCAGTGCCGGCCTCACTGAGACAGTGGGGTCTCCGGGGGCCTTAGGGGTGGGGGCAGCCAGCACCCTCGGCCTCCCTCTGGGCCACGCTCCCCTGAGACCTCGTCGTCCTTCCATCTGCGTCTAGTTCTGAGCTGGGCAGGGCCCTCGGGCAGGGCTGGCCGAGCTCGGAGAGCCCTGCTGTTGGGCTGAGACAGCCCAGCCCTGCCCGGCCCTACCAGCTCTGGACCACCCCCTCCTGCCTCCCAGGTACCACCACACCACCCCGGTCATCGGCTTGTATGCCCTGAGGGAGGGCCTGGCCCTCATAGCGGAGAAGGTGAGGAGGGAGCAGGCCCAGGGCAGCCGTGGGGGCCGACCCACCTCGGAGCCCATGCGCCACCCACGCCCACACCTGCGCCTGCTGGCCCGCTGCCCCGCAGGGCCTGGAGACGAGCTGGCGGCAGCACCGGGAGGCCATGACGCACCTGCACGAGCGCCTGCAGGGGCTGGGGCTTCAGCTCTTCGTGAAGGACCCGGTGAGGGGCTGGGGGGTGTGCGGAGGGCCCGGCTCGTGGCCTCAGGTGCTGCGCCTCAGGGTGGCCCTTCCCTGGGCTCAGTCTGGGGAACCACCCCCCCATAGAGATCACCTCCAGGGGGTGGGAGTTGGGAGGGCTGAGGGAGCCGGTGTGCCCGAGTCCAGCCAGAGAAGAGAGCACAGGCCGTCCTGAGAGGTGTGGGTCTCAGGAGGGACAGAAGCTCCCGCTGCCCTCCCGAGGGGATGGGACAGCCTGAGGAGAAGGGCCTGGGAGAGACCAGGGTGCCTGGCTGCCCCGCACCTGCCCCAGCACCCTGTGAGGTGGGCTCTGGGCCGGAACCCCACTCTCACCTGGAGAGGAGTGGAGGCCAGGATGGGAGGCCGGGGAGGCTACTCGGGCTGTCGCTGTCCTGGGTGGTGCCCCAGGCGGCTGAGCCAGGCCCTTGCTGCAGGCACTCCGGCTGCCCACAGTCACCACCGTGGCTGTGCCTGCTGGCTATGACTGGAGGGACATCGTCAGCTACTTAATAGACCATTTCAACATCGAGGTCACGGGCGGCCTTGGGCCCTCCCTGGGCAAGGTGAGAGGAAGCCCCGCATGGCCCCTCACACCCCAGCCCACCAACCTGGGGCCATGGGCAGGACCTTGGGGTGCCCAGCAGGAGCTCCATGCCCCAGCTCGGGGAGCTCACCAGACAAGGCCTGACTGCACCCACCAGAATGCCCGTCCTCCCTCCACGTGACCTGGCAAGCCAGGCTGGGGGTCCCCGGCACCTGCCCCCCAGCTCCTCAAAGCACCACAGGCTGGAGGAGGGTAGTGTTTCTGGCCGGGGTCCCTGTGGGAGTGCCCCTCGTGCATGGGGTGCCGGGTGGCCTCCACGCAGTGAGCCACAGCTCCTGCCACCCCCTCGGATGGGCTGAGCACTGCCCGGCCTCTGCCCAGGTGCTGCGGATCGGCCTGCTGGGCTGCAACGCCACCCGTGAGAACGTGGACCGTGTGAGCGACGCGCTGAGGGAGGCCCTGCAGCACTGCCCGCGGAGCAAGCTGTGACCCCGGGTGGCCTGAGCAGGCAGGCTGCAAGGCCAAGGACTGGGGCGGAGCCTGGCACAAGCAGGGGCAGAGCTGCTGGGTGGGCGGCCGTCCCCCTCAGGCGGGACCCCTGGGAAAGGCCCTCTGGGCGCGGACCGTGCTGTCACAGCCCTCTGGGAACAATAAAAGGCTGTCAGTCACCTCTCCTCCATGTAAGGGTGAGCCAGCTGCTCGGCAAAGTCAGAGCCGGGGGTCGACAGTGGTGCACAGGGACCCTTCGCCGGACACCGATGGCCTGGGGCCGCCTCTCAGACACCTCCTGGAACTCCTGTCTCAGCATCTGCTTCTGGGAACCGCGCCAAGATGGGGCTCTGTCTGGGCAAGGCTGTTTGCAGGTGGTCCCCACAGCCCTGCGCAGTCTGGCCCCAATTTGCCCAGACTCTCCTTGAGCCCCCTCCGCACTCGGCCCACCGGGCTCCAGCCCTGCCCTGGCAGGGGTGAGCAGCCCCATTTCTGCCTGCCTCTCCTCCTGGCTGCTGGGGGCTCTGCCTCCCGCACATCTGTGCCCGGCTGTACTGAAGGGACAGGCCTGCACTGGGGTCCGTGGGCTGTGTGCCGGCCTCCATGGGGAAGACCTGCCTGCTTTCCTTTGGGGTCTCCCTAGGGCCACTGAGGACTGGGCAGGAAGGCTGAGGCGGGGGGTGGGGGGGGATGTCCTGGTTACAAAGCTCCCAGGCGGTGAGGGTGCGGCTCAGCCAAGGCAGCAGTTAGGGGTCCGAAGTGGGGTGCAGAGGTCCCCTCGCTGCACCTGGGGTCTGAGGGCATGGCCTCGTGTCGTCCTGGAGTGCTCTCGTCTCGGGTCAGTCCCACGGTGTGGGGGTGCCCTGTGGGCCAGGTCTTAGAGTGTCTGGGTGTGGCACTGGGACCAGGGTGTGGTGACGGCACCCGCAGCCCGGGAAGCCCCCAAAGACCACTGGTGTGTGCCACATCGGCGCAGCTCACAGCACACACAGCTCTGCCGTGCTGCCTCCGGCCCTGACGGCCACCTGTATGGATGCTGCCCTGGCACCTGGCTGCCGCCATGGCGGCAGCCTGCTCCCTCGTCTGGGACAGACTCCGGGTTGTCTGCAGGCTGGGCTGTCAGGCCCCCGAGCCTTCTCCAAGGGTCTGTGTGCATGTGTCCGCATCCTTCGGGTAAGTCACCAGGAGGATGCGGGTTCTGGGCAGCCCACCTTTCCAGGGTGCTGCGTGGGACTCTGCAGGGGCACCGTTTTCGCTCCCACCCCTGCGTCCACGTCGGAGCGCTCCAGGGCTCCGAGCCCCTGCCACTGCCGGCGCAGCCTTCCTACCAGCTGTGACATGCACTCGGCCACCGCCCACGTTTCAGCCTGTCTCCAGAGCGCCCAAGCCTGGGACTTCGGCTGGCGGTGCCAGAGGCTGGGAAGGCTGGCACGGAGGTGCCAGCATTGCTGGGGGGCCTTCTAGTGCCATGCCGTGACCAAACACAGGACAGCGTGAGCAGGAGAGCAAACCGAGGCCAGACATGCTTTTTTTTTTCCTGTAGAGTGTGTGTTCTCGCCCGAGAGAGACACGGAGAGAGACAGTGAGACAGCACCTCCCAGGAGAGGTGGCCGTGCCACAATCCCTACTCCGCTCTCTAGGGATCTGGGGCATGCTGTCGGCTCTGGGATTTGTGCTGTGTAGTAGGCCATGTGGGATCTGCTGCTTAGCCACCACGCCACCCACTGGCCCCGACACACTCATACCCAATCCACCCTGGAGATGGGGACTTCCCCCGTTCAAGAGCGCAGCGCCCTGGTGATCAAGCCCTCTCAAGGCCTGCCCAGTGGCACAGCTGCCCTGAGCTTGGTCCCACCCACAGGAGCTGTCCAAGCCTTAGCAAGTGGCACCGGCAGCTCTCAGGCTGGTGGGCACTTGGGTGCTCTCCTCGGGGAGGTGCAGCCCCGCTGTTAAAGCGCCAGGCCTTTTCCTGTGACTACGATCGCTCTGTGAGTCACAGGTACTGTCGGCCATGTGTCATGTCGCTCGCTCGGGCTTCCCTGCTTCTTAGTGCTGTCTTTATTTCTCATTCCTGAGGGCACGCTATTCTCCGGAGGGAGAGAGGGAGAGAGGGAGAGAGGGAGAGAGGGAGAGAGGGAGAGAGGAAGACAGGGAGAGAGAGGGGGGGAGAGGGGGAGAGAGGGCGAGAGAGGGAGAGAGAGACAGGGGGAGAGGGGGAGAGAGGGAGACAGGGAGAGAGGGAGAGAGGGAGAGTACAGCCCGTTGGGGGGTGGTCACCCCAGTCTTCCTCCATCCCTCCCTCCCTCGGGACCTCGGGCACGCATGCACACACACTCATGTGCACACGCGTGCCCGCTCGTTTCTCCACCACTGAGGGCAGGACCTTGTGTGCACAGGTCACGTGGGAACCGCGGCCTCCAGCGCTGGCCGCGGAGCCGGCGGCACCCTGAGCTCGTCAGACCCCCTTTGCACGTTCGGCGCTGTGTTGCCCCGGGCCTCCCTCCGTCCAGCTGTGAGTGTGCAGGCCTGACACGGCTCTAACACCCCTCCACCGTCCCCCGTGAGATCCCTGCACTCCAGGCTCGGGGGCGGCCCTCCCCTCCACGGAGCAGTCTGTAAGACGCCTCAGTCTTTTCACCTCAAGAGGACAAAACCTGCCCACGCTGCCTCCCCATGGCTCGACCCTGCCGGCTCCCCGCGGCTCCCCCCTGCCACCTCCCGTCGGCTCATTCCTGCCGGCTCCCGGTCTGTTTTACACCCTTTTCTCACCCCTGGGTTCTAGCTGCTCTGCTTTCAGGCTTCCCAAGGAGAAGTTTAGAGACGGGTTACAGATCTTCCTCCTTTTCCAGCACGCGCTACGCACCACGCATATTCTTTCTTTTAAGAGGTTTTTGCTATAGGGCGTGTGTGCTTGCCAGACAGAGAAACAGAGAGACAGAAAGCAAGAAATCACCCCCCTAGGGGGGATGGCCACGCCGCAATTCCTTCTTCTCCATTCTCCTCTCGGGATCTTGGGCACGCACACACATGTGCCCAGCGTGAGTTTAAGCCACCGGGTCCGGGACTTGAACCGCAGTCAACTACATGGGAGTCCAGGACATAGACACTACGCCATTTGCTGGTCCCCGATACGCACGTTCTGTGAATCCCAAGTATTTTCTCGCAGCATCTCCCAGATTCCGGTCAATGGCTTTTTCTCCCTCACTCGGGTTGAAGTGCCCGGTAGCCCCTCTGTGTACCCCCCTTGAACCCAGCTTACGGAGCCGCGTGCAGCCCCCGGGGCCTGGGGCTGTCTAGTTTCCGATGTGTGCATCGAGGGCAGAGGCCACGGCTCTCCGGGTCTTTGCGCTGGACTGCACCTTGCTGCCCTGGCAGTCACGCGGACAACAGCGCCATCTGCTGCCTCCTGTGACCCCAAGCAGCAGCTGGTGGGGCAGGACGGGTGCCACGGGGCTTCCACATACTTTTCTTTTCTTTTCTTTAAAATAATTTTAAATTTAATTTTATTTAGCATGATCATTACTATTATTATTTTTTATTCTTTTTTTTCTTAGAGGTTTTTGCTATAGGGTGCGGGCGCTCGCTAGACAGAGACAGAGAGACAGAAAGTGAGAAATCACCCCCCCCGGGGGGATGGCCACGCCACAATCCCTTCTCCTCCATTCTCCTCTCGGGATCTTGGACACGCACGCACACGCACCCGGTGTGAGTTTAAGCCACCGCAGTCGACTACATGGGAGTCCAGTGACATAGCCATTACGCCAACTGCTGGTCCCACTATTATTATTTTTTTTTAAGAGAGATTTTTGCTATCTAGGGTGCGTGCGCTTGCTGGAGAGATAGAGAGACAGAAAGATGGAAAGTGAGAAATCAACCCTGGGAAATGGCCACACCGCAGTCCCTTCTCCAGTCTCCTCTCAGGATCTTGGGCACATACGCACACACGCCCGGTGTGAGTTTAAGCCACCGGGTCCAGAGTCGGACTGCAGTCGACTCCATGGGAGTCCAGCCGTGTAACCATCACTCCATCGCTGGTCCCGGTGTTTTAATTTGCTATGGGGCATGTGCACTAATGAGAGAGAGAGAGAGAGAGAGAGAGAGAGAGAGGGGACATGAGAAAGCGAGTGCCAGGTCCAGGACTTGAACCTAGGTTGGACATGTGGGAGTCCAGTGCCTAACCACCACGCCTCCTGCTGGACCCAATACAGTTTTCTGTCTGCTTTCTCCACCCAGAACCGAGAGAGGAGTGTTCGAATCTCCAGTGTGAGTGTACAGGCTGTCTGGCCCTCTAACATCCACCATCATGAACTCCAAGGTCACCATATGGTTGCGCTCCTTGGTCATGGGCCTCCTTCAGCCCTGGTGCACTCCCTGTCTTAAAATGCACATGCTCCTGTCCCCGGCGGCTGTCCGCCCGTGTGTCCCTGTCCCCAGTGGCTGTCCATCTGCCCGCATGCCCCTGTCCCCAGCGGCCGTCTGCCCGTGTACCCCAGACAGTTCTGTTGCTGACAAAAGGACACCTGGCTCCGGGTCACTTGAGAGAACAGAGATTTATTCAGCTCACAGGTTGGAGGTCCAGGGGACCTCGGGGAGCCCTTGCTGAGGACACTCCGCGGGCAGGAGCTGAGGCAGGGTGTCCATGTCCGAGTCTCTCCCCAGTCCTTCGAGGCCCACCAGGATTCCGCCGCAGCCCACCTGATCCTAACCTCCTCCCAAAGGCCGCAGTGTAACGTCGTCTCCAATCACGCCTTCCCCACTCCACGGTGGTGGCTCGCCAAATCCGGCACGTGAATTTCGGAGACCGCTCGAAGCATGGCAGTGCCCAGGACAGACGTGCAATTGCAATTTCTCGATGCTCTGTCTACCTCCAGGGGCTCTGTGTCAGGAAAGGCCCATGGCTTGCCCACAGCCCACACTGCCCTGTCCAGGAACCAGGAGTGAGGCATCGGCCCTCCTAGGGACCCCGGGTCATGCGTGGGGAAGGAGGGGCCCAGGACAGGCGCCTCTGTGCCTCCTCTGCCGCCCAGGCCTGGGCCTGCCACGTGACCAAGAGTGGGCAGCTCAGCTGTCCCAGCCAGGGCTCTCCTCTCAGAGCCAACAGCACGCCCAACCCTGGTCTGGGCACCGCCACGGCAGGCCACGTGCTCCTCCACGGACAGTACCACGGCCGCCACGCCTGGGTTGCGCACACCCCCCAGCAGCAGGGCTAACACGGCACGAGCCTGCTGGCCCAGGGCTCGGCCCCAGCACAGCTCCAGGCATCAGTCCACGGACGTCATAAGCGAGGGGCGTGCAGCTGCCAGCTCCTGGGGCCACCACGCTGCTGGCGCTCTTCACAGGGGGCGGGGCGGGGGAGGCGTGCTC
>NW_006203673.1:51003-55519 GCF_000334495.1 Tupaia belangeri chinensis
AAGAGGGGGCACCCCAGCTGCCCCAGCCAGGGCTCTCCTCTCAGAGCCAACAGCACGCCCAACCCTGGTCTGGGCACCGCCACGGCAGGCCACGTGCTCCTCCACGGACAGTACCACGGCCGCCACGCCTGGGTTTCCAGAGGCGTGGCGTACAGCCGCCAGCAGCAGGGCTAACACGGCACGAGCCTGCTGGCCCACGGCTCCGGCACGAGCCTGCTGGCCCAGGGCTCGGCCCCAGCACAGCTCCAGGCATCAGTCCACGGACGTCATAAGCGAGGGGCGTGCAGCTGCCAGCTCCTGGGGCCACCACGCTGCTGGCGCTCTTCACAGGGGGCGGGGCGGGGCAGAAGTCCTCCTGGACCTCAGCAGCTTCCCTCTGCACACGGGGCCTCAGCCCCAGAAACCTCGCCCGGGGCTCTCTCCCACCCTCTGGAAAGAGCACCTCGCGTAGGCGTCCCGTCCCAGTCCCGTCGGTCAGAGTCCGCAGCCCACCAGCAGCCACTCTGATGAGCAGGGCGTGACAGCGTCTGTGCCCTGGTGCTGGTGCGGGCCATGGCCCCGCTCCCCACAGCCTCAGAAGTGGGCACCAGGCCACGGCCCCGGAAGGAGCGGGTGCTGTCCGCCCTGCGGTGGAACTGAGGCCTCACCTGCTGAGGGCCCAGGAGGCCACAGAGAGGTGAGGCGGCCCGGGCTTGGGCGTCCCCACCTGCTCTGAGAACGGCTGGTGTGCTTGGGCACGGGGTCTTCCGCAGAAGAAGGAGCATCGAGACGGTGGGCCCTACGTGCCACCTCCACTTCTGTCCCTGCCGGGAGAGGCCAGTGGGGACAGCGCCCTGTGTCGTCCTGCGCAGCGTGAATGTCTCCGCATGGAGACCCGCTGTGGTCGGGCCCGGACTCCAGGTCCTGGCCTCGTGGACCTCACTGGGATGACAGACACACACCTGTGAGTACAGGCCCTCTCCCAGGCCTGCGACCCCGCCAGCCCCAGCCCCAGAAGGCCGAGCTGCCCGGCTCGGACCACATGAGGCCATGCCCTGGACAGGCAGGGCAGTCCCCGGCACAGCCCCTCCGCCATGCACCACAGGAAAGCCCATCCCGTCCTCCAGCCCCCAGGGGATGGGGCCGGTAGGGGACGGGGTGGCAGGGGGGACGACTTGTCAGCAGTCCTCTCCAGCCCCCGGGGGACGGGGCCGGCAGGGGGAAACGGGGCCCGCAGGCAGGCAGCTCGGCTCAGCAGTCCTCTCCAGCGAGGGCCTTGGTCTTCCGGAAAACGCTCTGCATGGCTGAGACCCGGTCCTGGTCCCGGATGTTGAAGACCTGGAACTAAGGTGTGTGTGGGGGGGGTGTTACCAGGACACCGGGGAGCCAGCTGAGCATCACGGGGCCTGGGTCACCTTGCCCACCTGACCGGGCTTCCTGCCTCTGAGCACCTGCCGGACAGTCACCCCCTCCAGTGGGCCGGACCAGCACCCTCTCACCGGTAGCCCTGCCCCACCCACAGGTTGACCCCACATGGGCCTGACACAGAGGAGGTCGGATGAGTGCTGGCCAAGGCCAACGGTGGCCCCTGCTGTGACACAGGCCTGCTGTGAGCACAGGGTCAGGCCGTCCCCCCCGCCAGACTTAGGGCCACATTTCCGAAAAGGAGTCTCGGACATTGAGCCCTGAGCCCGGGGGCCTTTAGGGGGGGCGAGGGCATTTCATGGCTCATCTGACCCTCGGACATCATGTTTCCCCGACAGATGCTTGGGGCAAAGGCCAGGCCCTGCCCCAGCCTTCCTCGGGCTTCTGACCCAGGAGGAGAGGACCAGGGAGCTGGACTGGGCTCTGTCCCGGCCCTGGATGGCCCTTTGTCTGCCTGAGGGCCCCCAGCCCACCGGCCCACCTTGTCCAGCAGGACGTCGAAGTAGGCGGTGGCCCAGTAGGTGGGGTCACTGGCGGGCAGCTGCAAGAGCGCCTTGACTCCAGCGCTGATGCGTGGTGGGGGGCTGTGGCCCAGGTGGGTGGCGTGGATGCGCAGGGATGCCTCGGGCTGGCTGGCAAAGGCCTCCACGCGCCGGTAGATGGCGCCCAGGTCCAGGCCGGAGCCCTGCAGCAGGTTGCAATCCGGGCAGAGCGGGTGGGGCAGGTTCCTGGTGGCTAGGCAGCAGAGAAGCACCACCAGCAGGCGGTACACCGCGCCCTGCAGCTCTGCCCAGTCCTGGGGCTCTGGGAATAGCACAGCAGCCCACAACAGCACGGCCTACAGGGGGCGGGGGGTACGGCAGGGGGGGGGGGGCACCTCTCCACAGGTCCTGCCCCATGGCACCCCTGTCTGCCCGCCTTCCAGTCTCCCTGACCCCCTCTGTTCCTCCCCCGACCTCCCAGGCCTCAGCCTAATCGTGGGGACCCCACGGCTCCCCCCACACCAGCCTCCTAGGACCTCCTAGGGCATCTGGGGCTCCCACCATCCACTGGGCCTTTCCCTCAAGCCCTGGCCTGCCCCTCTGAGCCCCTGCTCACCCCTATGGTCCAACCCGCAGTGCCCAATCCCAAGGTGGCTTCACAGCTCCCGTGTACTCCTGGTGGCTGGGCCCAGGCAGCCATCCAAAAGCCAAGGGAACAGTGTCACCCGGCCCTCCTTTTAAGGCCCTGGCTAGGTCTTCCCCAGCCACTTGCTGCCTTCCTGGGTCCCCAAGCCCCTGTCCTTCCACTGGCCTCACAGCCCCTCTACCCAGTGGAGCTTGGCCCCCATGGGGCTCGGACGCTGCGGCCCCAGCTCAGGTCGGGGCCGAGAGAATGGTGAGTGGCCAAGGCCACCGAGGGCCGTGGGCAGGGCCACCTCCTGATGCCAGGAGGAAGCAGATGGGGTGGGGTCAGGTGAGCGGCCTGCAGCCCAGCACTCCAGTGGGCCGGTGGCAGAGTGCAGTGGCCACAGCCTCCGCTACTTGTCCTGCAGGTCTTACAGCGGCCCCGGGCGCAGCGAGCTGCAGGGGGACGCGTGGGGAGCTGTTCCACCAGAGAGGGACCTAGTAGGGCCTTCCAAGCAGACACGGGGCAGACCTGGCCTGCCCGAGTTCCGACTGAGCCATGTCCCAGGCTTGCGGGGACCCCAAGGCCATCAGCTGAGGATGGCGAGGGCTGGCCAGAGGCACTGTAGCCTCCATGGCCGTGTCCTGCCTGGCTTCGCTCTTGCCTCTCAGCACACACGAGACCTCAGGACCCGCCAGACACGGTTGGGACTGTGAGGAGGGCTGACCAAGTGCCGCACCCACACAGCCCTCACCCCAGCTCCGGACCGCCCATGGACAGCCCGCCGTACGCACCTTCAGGTGGCCGAAAGTCAGGCCGGCACTCTGGCCGCCATCCCGCCAGCTCTCGTGGTTCACCCGGTCCAGGATGGAGAGACTGTCCAGGCGGTGGCCCTGGAGGGAGTCCAGTGCACCCAGCAGCCTGGTGAGCAGGTAGTCGGTGGAGGGCCTGCAAGGCAAGCCGATCCATGTAGTCAGGCCTGGGGTCCTCGGAGTGCCGCTACCTGGCACTCCGCCCCCAGGGACAGAGGGGCCCCAGCGCCTGCTGCCCTCATAGGACGGTCCCCTCAGACCCAGGACTCGTGATTTCCAGGGACCACCTCCTCCTGTGTGCGTCCCCCCGTGTGTGCGTCTCCCCTGTATGCATCTCCCCCGTGTGCACATCCCCCTGTGTGTGTGTCTCCCCCGTGTGTGTCCCCCCATGTGTGCGTCTCCCCCATGTGTGTCTCCCCCCACCCCCGTGTGCGTCTCCTCCCGCGAGTGCCCGCTCCCATGTGCGCTGTCTGGCAGGTCTGCTGCACAGACCACCATGCCCTGGCATCCCAGCTGCAGCCTGAGCGGGCCGGACCTGCAGGGGCTCTGTTCCTGGTGCTACTGGGACCTCAGAGGAAGCCCAGCCTCAGCCCACAGCCCTGCCTTCTCGCTCATGAGCCCAGACTGGGGCAGCTGTCAGCTCTCTCATGGCGGCCAGGCAGGGCAGAACTGTGGGGAGGGCAGGGGCTGCACAGCAGGTGGGGCCAGGCAGGGCCATGACCTGGGGGCAGCAGGGTGCTGGCCGGGTGGTGGGTCCGGCCGCCCTTGCCACATGGTGTCCTCGCTCATCCTGGGCCCGCCCTCCGCACCAAGGCCCGTCCAGCTGTGCTGTCTGCCCCCCTGGTCTCGCCAATCCCTCCTCTGGGGGTGCTGTGGTCACCCCACCAGGAGGACGCAGCCACACCCTCCCCACAGCTCCGATGGAACCCCAACCCTCCAGGCCCCTGTCACTGACCCTTGGGACCGGGAGCAGGCAGCCCACAGCCCAGAGGGTGGGCACCTACCTCCAGTGCTGGGCACTGGCTGGCACCAGGTCCACGCCGTGGCTGAGGACCCTTGTCAAGCTGCCCTCTGGGAATCCAGGCATCAGCAGGGCTCCCTCCGGGGCGGGAGCCCCACGTCTCCTCACCACAGGCACGATGTGGAAGTGGACGGTTCTCCAGCCGACGGCCACCCGCAGGGACAAGTGCCGG
>NW_006203673.1:55612-56550 GCF_000334495.1 Tupaia belangeri chinensis
GCGAGGGCAGCCCCTCCTCCCTGTCACATCGCCACAGCACCCCTCTTGGCGACCCAGCAGCTTGGGTGATGGCCCCGGAGACCATCTGGGTCTTCCTTTGCAGGCCTCCCTCGCCCACCAGCCCTCAGGAGGCCACGCCCGCCGGCCACCCGCCCGGGCCTCCTAAGCTCCCGCAGGTCCATCCCGAGATGGTGGCCGTGCCTGAAGACCCCTCAGCTGTGCTTCTTCTGTGCCCGCCTCACTGCGGGGTGGTGGGGAGTGGCAGGGCTGGGGCCAGGAGACAGGGCAAGGAGGAGCGGGCGGTCTTTCTGCTGCCCCGCCGGAGCCTGGGGTGCCTGCATGGGGGCCAGACCTGCGCCCCGTCCAGGAGGACCTTTCCCCGGGGGCTGTGAGGAAAGGGCGCTGACACCTCCCCAGTCTTTAGGGTCAGCCCCAGGTGGGAGCGCTTGGTGCCCTGGCACCCCTTCCAGGCAGGGAGCGCCCAGATACTGAGCACAGCTGCCCCTGCACAGGGCGGCCTTGGCCCTGGTCACGGGAGGCACTTACAGCCGGGCGGCAACGCTCCCTCCCGGGATCCTCCCAGGGCAGGCCCTCCCCTCACCCAGGCGGCATCCCAGGCCCAGAGGTCATGTCAGCTCGTCTCCAGGAAGTCCCCCTCTCAGAGAGAGGCCCCAGCAGTGAGGGGAGGGCATGCCTGTCACCCCACAGCCCCAAGGGGACGCTTCAGGAAGGAGCGTGACCCTGCCGTGCAGCCCCTCTGCACCACAACCCTGTGGGGCATTTGTGGTGGCTTCGGCCTGCCGTCAGTGGGGGGCTCCTCTCGCCCAGGGCTTGAGGTCCCCATCCACAGCCACCTTGGCGGCTTCATTCCTGTCACACGTCTTGTCATGAAATGGCTGCTGGGAAGGGGGCCAGCCCCACCCCCTGCTGCCCTGGGC
>NW_006203673.1:57487-57688 GCF_000334495.1 Tupaia belangeri chinensis
CCAGGAGACAGGGCAAGGAGGCGCGGGCGGTCTTTCTGCTGCCCCGCCGGAGCCTGGGGTGCCTGCATGGGGGCCAGACCTGCACCCCGTCCAGGAGGCCCTTTCCCCGGGGGCTGTGAGGAAAGGGCGCTGACACCTCCCCAGTCTTTAGGGTCAGCCCCGGGTGGGAGCGCTTGGTGCCCTGGCACTCCTTCCAGGCAG
>NW_006203673.1:58116-59378 GCF_000334495.1 Tupaia belangeri chinensis
TGCTGGGAAGGTGGCCAGCCACACCCTCTGCTGCCTGGGCTGGTCTCCCCAGTTCCCAGGGTGGGGACAGCCCGGGGCCGCGCTTCCCCTTTAAGGTAAGTGGCGGGAGTGGCACAGGCCGGGGGCATTCCCGACCAGGACTGTGAGGTGCTACAGCTGGCCTGTCTCCCAGCTGGGCCCAGGCCCGAGGACAGGAACGTCCCATCAGGCTGCCCACCCACAGTGATTAGAGGGGTCAGAGGTGACCAGACGAGATGGCCAGGGCTGGGGCAGGGAGGGGCTGGCAGGGAGGGCCAAGAGCCACAGCCCTGATGACACAGAGGTGTCACCGGCACTGAATCCTGGGAGGCCACCCACGCAGAGGCCTAGGACCCAGTCCAGTTCGCAGACCAGGCACCCCTTTCCAGAGTCCACAGGGAGCACCGGGGCGAGGGTGGGCTGCCGCTAGTGGGCCCACAGGCTGGGCAGCCCCAGCAGGCCCCTGGCCCCAGGAAGGTGAGCCGCTTCCCAGCAGCTGGTCTGGGCGGATGCGAGAGTCAGATGAATACCAGGGAGGTGACTCGCACAGCACTTCCTGGGGAGGAAGTGCTGCCACCACGGTCACAGGCCAGCCTCTCCCAGAAAAGCACGACGTCCTGTTTCGGTCCTGCCGGAACACCCAGTGTCCTCGCACTGACCCAGAGGACAGCCTCATCACTCGGGGTCCCCCAGCTCCACAGGACCCAGGCAGCCCCTGGTGAAAGGCTGACCAGGGACGTGCCAGGACCCTTGCCCGCCAGCAGAACGACACACTGGCAGGGCTCCTCCAGACATGGAGAAAGGGACATCCCACACGCGTCTGCCCAGACTGCTGTGCGGAGCCGGCCAATGCCACACCCTGTCCTCGCAGAGCTTCGTGGAAGGGCCACAAGACGGCGTCTCCCAACTGGCATGCCCGGGACGTGCACAGCGGCACCACGGTCACACGCCTGCACACGTGCTCACAGCCACACACAGGGCACTCAGCACCCATGCGCACACGTGGACAGCGGTTGGACACACATGCACACGCGTGCTCGGTCACCCCAGAGCACACCTGCGCACGCAGCCGCCCCAGCGGACACGCCCCTACCTGGCGCGATGAGCCCATGGTGTCTGCAGTGTACGATGGCTGCCACCAGCAGGTCCTGAAGGACACGCAGGACCTTGCTGGGCAGGATGTGGCCGCGGCACGTGCGGCTGCCCCCGGCGGGGGGGCCCGGGGGGGGGGCCCACGTCCCGCG
>NW_006203673.1:60310-61139 GCF_000334495.1 Tupaia belangeri chinensis
CTCGGTGGGGGCACTGAGGACGTCGCCACTAGTCCAGCGCTCCAGGCCGGCCCCTTCCTGCGGGACGCCCAGCAGGCAGGACTCGGAGCCCTCCTCCGGATGCTCGATCAGGAGGGCCTCGGCGTCCACCCACAGGGGCACCTCCCAGCCCAGCGGGTCCTCTGAGGAGCGCAGGGCAAACTGGAAGGCCCCCAGGTCGCGGGAGTAGTCCAGGGTGAAGCGGGGGTCCAGGGCGTGCACACGCTCCAGCACCACGAGGAGCACATCCTCTGCTCGCTGAAAGTCCTGGGCCCGGGCCGCCGCCCGAGACCGGAGTGCCTGCAGGTAGTGGTGCCACAGCGACGCCTGGGCTGCCATGGCTGGGCCGCGGCCACGGGAGGGAGAGGGCCAGGAGCGGCCTGCGCCCTGTGCCTGCTGCGCGTTGGGAGGAGAGACACCTGCTGCTGGGGGCGGTCCTGCAGGTGGGGCGGCTCCAGAGCAGAATCCAGAGAGCCCAGTGCGGGTTAAATAGCTGGGGCCTTTGAAGTGGGGTGAGTCAGTCACCAACAATTAGGGCTGTCAGGCTGTGGGTTGGCGCCCGGGGCGGGGCAGGCGGGCCTGGTTCGTGCCTTCTCCCTCTCAGCCTGTGTGGTGGCCAGGCTCAGGGCATACCCGGGGCAGGCCCATGTTCTGGGGCTGCTTCTCCCCACCCACCGCCTGACCTCGGGAACAACGTCTGAGAGCCCCCTCCCCAGCCGCCCACAGGCCTTGGGGCTCAGACGAGGCAGGTGAGGCAGCCTGGAAGGTGGCAGCCGCCGGGCGGCCAGGCAGGGTGTTGTCACGACATCAC
>NW_006203673.1:62884-74051 GCF_000334495.1 Tupaia belangeri chinensis
CCGCCTGCCCCCGGGAACAACGTCTGAGAGCCCCCTCCCCAGCCGCCCACAGGCCTTGGGGCTCAGACGAGGCAGGTGAGGCAGCCTGGAAGGTGGCAGCCGCAGGCCGGCCCGCACGGGTGTTTCCACGACATCCCCTCGGACATCTGCGCTGGTTCCAAGTCGCAAAAGGCATAGCCTCCCACCGTCCGCACCCAGCTCCCTGGCCAGCCCCCAGCACGCACTCCTCACTCCTGGCCCTGGAGAGAGGGCAGCCTGCCGCCACCTGGGCCGGACTGGGGCTGGTCTGGCTCTAGGGGTGCCGCTCTGCAGTGCCATCTCCCGCTGGGAAACCACCTGCCGCCTCCCGACTCGGCCCTGCCAGTCCCAGCCAGCAAGCGGGTGCTGCTCCTGCCAACCTCGGCCCCACCATGTGCACAGGGCACCTGGCCTCTGGAGTGTGCAAACAGTGGCCATGGAGACGGGAGGGGCCGCCCGGCAGCTCTGCACTGCCCTGGGACACCGGGACTGCGAGGCAGAGCTGCCGCTGGTGAGGCAGCCTCACTTCCTGGTGCTCCACGGCCCAGCTAAGGGACCCCAGTGGGTGGGTCTCTGCCCCTTGTTCCCGGGACAAGGAGCTTACCACCTCCCAGGCCACAAGCAAGCAGGAGACGGCCCCCTCCTCAGCCCGGCCCGGCCTGTCCTCCCAGCCTCCTGGTGTCCACTGTCCCCAACGTAGCACGGGCAGCACTGCCCAGGGTCAGGCCCCCGGCCCTGCTAGTCCGGCCTGCAGGAGGCGAGCCCTACTGCGGAGCTGGAGCCCAGGCCCTCGCTCTCGCCCCAGCGGAGCTGGCTGCCATGTCTGCAATTCGGGGTGGACAGTCTCCAGGATCCCCACCCAGGCTGTCCAGGCAGTCTCTCCCAGGCTGAACCATGAGGACACTTCTGCGCCCTGCCCACCCCTGCCCTGTCTGGCCGCACACATCCCACGGCCCCCAGAGCACCCCCCACCCTTGCCTGGCCAGTGGGAAGACCACACACTAGCCTCCCCAGCACCTGCTGCAGTGCATGGGCTGGCTGTGGGTACAGACAGGGGGCCCTCAGCTGCTCCCCTGGTCTCGCTCACCACAGGCCTGGCCTGTGGACCACAACTGTGACCACAAGTGCTCCTGCAGCCTTAGCGTAGACGCAAGGCCATCTTCCCCCTGAGCTGCACAGGCTGTCTGTCCCAAGGGCCCCTATCCACCTGGACCCCAACCACAGCCGCCATGGCCCAGGCCTTGTCCTTCCTTAGGCCCCTCTACTCCATGCTGGGTGCCATGGTAGGTCCCACCTCAGGGACAGTGTTGGCCTCATGGAGCGTCCTGCAGCTGTGTGCAAAGCTGGCACACAGAGGCACATGCGGGGTTGCTGGGCCTGCACGGTCAGGACAGGGGCGTGGGGGCGGAGGAAGTGGCCGCGGGCAGAGGGGACACCCTGGCTGCCATTCAGCAGCTGACCACGAAGAAGCTGCACACCTTGGAGGCCTGCAGGCGAGCCACTGCCCTCAGTGAGCCCAGAACCCAGGAGGACTGGTGCGGGGCGGGGCAGGGAGACCCCACGTGGTCAGTGCCGTGCAGGCCTGAGTGCTCTCACAGGGCCCTGTGACGTGGCGGCATCTGGAGACAGTGCACCTGTGCACACGCATGTCTGCTCACTCTCAGAGCAGTACCAGTGCATGGTCCTGTACCCCAGGGACTCCTGTGTGCCACGGACAGGCCTGGGGAACAGCCGACCTGGGCACCCCGTGTGCCGGGGAGGACAGGCCGGGAGGAGACACTGGCCTGTGCGGAGCACCTGAGATGAGCCTCAGATGGCCCAGGCCAGACGCCTCCATCCTAGACCTGCTGTGTGGGGCGGTGCCCACCTGCGGCTGTTGCTTGGGGTGGCTGTCCGTGCCCTGGCTGCCTGGGCTCACATGGGGCTGAAGTCCACCTCAAAGGCAGTGGGTCAGGGCTGGTGGCTGCAGCACCCCTCGGTCACCTCGGCCGCCTTCGCCCCCACAGGCCCTCCCATGAGTCATGCTTTCTCCCGTCTCTCCTCCGAGACCTACGGGCTAGCACCTAGGCCTCCCAGGCCCCGACGCTCCCTGGTGACCTTCTCACCTCACAGCCCTCGGTCCCAGCGAGGTGGGCTCTGCTACAGACGCCCACCTTAGGTTCTGGGACGGGGCGTGCCAGGCAGCTGGCCGCGGTACGCATGTGTGCCCGGAGGCCTGCACTGCACGCCCCTCACGGGCCCTGGCCTGCTGTCCAGGCCACGTTTACTGGGTCCACCGGCACAGTCCTGTGCCAGCCCTGGGGTGCAGAAGGGGCCCAGGCAGCTGGCGGCTCCTCTCGGTGAGACCCAGCACCGGCACGCTGCTGCTGCGTTTGGGCATCCTCTGCAAGAAACGTCCCTCAGGTCCTTTGCTCATTTTCAGTTAGGGTCCCGCGTTGTGTCGTAGGGACGGTCTGTCTGCACTGCCTGCCAGCCTGCAGCAGAGAGTGATCTGAGAATATGTTCCCATTCCTTTCTTCCTTGTCCTTTGATGCATGCTTGTAAGTGTCAATAAAGTACCGTTTACGTGTTTTCCTCTGTCATCTGTGCCCTTGGGGTCACGCCTAGGAAATGACAGATGGCAAGCCCCATGCCAAGAAGCTCGCGGAGTGTGTCTCCGCCTGGGCGTGCAGGCCCAGCGCTCTGGGTGGGGCCAGGGTGGGGTGCAAGCTCACCCTCCTGACCCCTGGGCTCCTCTCTGTGTTCGGGCACTTGGACTTAGACACGGCAGAGAGCAGGTGCCAGGGCAGGGCCCCGGAGTGGCCCAGCAGCCCCTCCTCAGGCTCGACCTGGCCTGTCTGCAGTGGCCACCCACACTCCAAGTGGACAGAGCCTGGGAGGTCACGTGAGAAAAGCTGCCCAGCAGTGCCGCCTGGTGGGCAGGCCCTCGGAAGTGCTGTGCCCAGACTGGCACTCCTCTCTTGGCCACCGCCTCCTTGACCAGTGTTTGCAGGTCGCGATGTGATCTCAGGGCAGGGAGCCTGTGGGCCTGCCCTGCCCCCACGCCCTGGATGCCTGAACATGGGGTCTGGGAGGGCGCCCGGGCTGCTGGCGGGTAGACAGCTTCACTGCGTCTCCAGGGAAGCCGCTTCCAGCCAACAGCGTTCCTCAGTCCCCATAGCAACAGAGCCCGCACTCCTGTTTCCAGGGAAACCCAGCCCTCAGTACCGTGGTTGCCACAGCAACATCGATAGGCTTAGTCGGCCACGGGACAGCAGAGCAGGCTGTGGGGCTGCTGCGCCGGCAGGTCCTGGCCAGGCCCAGCTGAAGGAGGCGACACACAGGGCACCAGGCCGGCCCACCATGAGCTCCGCGTCCAGCGAGCCTGGCTCTGGGGACGCTGCTGCGGAGCAGTCCCGGCTGGGGCTGGACGCTGTGATCCAGGTCAGTGGGGGCCACTACGGGAAAAGCTTTGTCCCCGGCTCTGGGAGCCTGCCGGCTTGCACGTTCAACATGAGTGTGCATACACACGCATGCGTACACATGCGGAGGGCACATGCGCAAACCACACTTGCAGGAGGGCTCCAGTCGAGAGAGGGGCCTGCAGGAGCAAGCCCAGGCCAGCCGTCCCGGGTGCTCAGCCCCAAGCTCAGGAGTGCAGCGTACATGCCAGGGGTGACAGGGACAGACAACCTGCGCTGATTCCGGATCACGTGTGCTGCACCCTCTGACAGGCAGAGAAGCTGGGTGCTTCTGAGAGGGGTTGCCACAGCTCCCTGTACGTGGGCGCAAGTAGATGGGCCCTGTGCCGGTGTGGATGGGCCCGTGTGTGTGCCCTGAGCCTGGCGGTGCGGTGTGGATGGCCCGTGTGAGTGCCGTGATCTGGGCGGTGCGGTGTGGATGGCCCGTGTGTGTACCATGAGCTGGGCAGTGTGGTGTGGGTGGGCCCGTGTGTGTGCCGTGAACCGGGCAGTGCAGTGTGGATGGCCCATGTGTGTGCCGTGATCTGGGCGGTGCGGTGTGGATGGGCCCGTGTGTGTGCCATGAGCCGGGCAGTGTGGGAGTGGATGGGCCCATGTGTGCGCCGTGAGCCGGGCGGTGTGGGAGTGGATGGGCCCGTGTGTGTGCCGTGAGCTGGGCGGTGCGGTGTGGGTGGGCCCGTGTGTGTGCCTTGAGCCCGGCGGTGCAGTGTGGGTGGGTCCATGTCTGCTGTGAGCGAGTGGTGCTAGTTCCCTGCCTTCACAGCACCTGTCACCCCCACGTCAGTCACAGTCATGGCTAGGGGTCCTCACGTCCCAGGACCAGCCCAGCACCCACTCCCGTGGTCCTGCTCCCCGACAGCCTTCGCCCATCCCAGCCTCCATCACCAGTAGCCTGCACTCCAGGTGTCCCTCGGGGACCCAGTCCCCAGTGCCAGCCTGACAATGGCACGCACTGCTGAGGGTCCCAGCTCCCAGAGCCCGGAGGCCGCCCCTAGGGAGCCCGAGCACTGTGGGGGCAGGTGCCGCGGCTGCCGTGGTGACTCCAGTGCACGGCGGGGTTGACGTGACCACACTGGTGCGAGCGCACACCCTCGCAAGGACAGGGCACGAGGGCGGCTGTCTGAGTAGGCACGCAGGAGAAGCAGGGCCCTAGGGAGCGAGTCACCAGGGCTGGGCTGGCCTCTGTCTGGCCCTGAGTTCTGAGAGAGGAGGGAGGGAGGGTGGCCCTGACACCATGGTGCACCCACGGGATGTTATTGTCCCCTCTGAATGCCAGGAAAACCAAGTCAGGGGTTCGCGGTCAGTGCTGACTTTGGGAGAGACCTGGATGGTGCCACCCAGCAGCGGGCCTGGGTGCCTGGCAGAGGGAGTGTCCCCCTTCCCGGGGCTCCACTGTCCCTGGGGAACTTCCTCTGAAAGCCACGCAGAGCCCTGGAGGGCGGGCGGCTGCCCTGCAGACACCTGTTACCCACCCTGCGAGATTACCGGGTGAGAGGCAGCAGGCGGGCACTGACGATGCCCGATAAGACTGTCCAGACTGGCCGGCGGGGCGGGCGCCTTCTGGCCCCTCAGCTGCAGATGGGAAAGGCGTGGCTGGAAGGGTGTGGCTCGAGGCTGAGGAGCCTCCTCAGGGCCAGGAACCTGCCTCCCCTCTGGCCACAGCTGGTCTCACCACCATCTGGTCCCATGTCCCAGCACCCCGCCCCTACTTAGAGCTGGACCAGAGACAATGGCACGGGCTTGGAATGGGGCCTGGACCGCAGCCCGGGTGAGCGGGTGGGCTAGGGTGCTAAGGCCCTGAGATCACATACGGACGGTGAGTGCTCTTGGCCAGAGGCAGGCCCAGAGTGGGCAGAGAGCCCCAGGCAGGGGTCGCGCACCCAGGCGGGGGCTCCTGGTTCTGCAGGTCAGCCTTGAGGCACAGCCTTCCTTAGGAGACCCCCCTCCAGTCTACTGTCCGCATCCAGCGGCTCCCAGCTGTGGTCCTGACCCCTGTATGCCCAAATGGGGGAGCAGCGGCCCGGCCAGGAGGGCTTTAAGTGCAGGAAAGCGCTGGGCAAGCCGGGACGAGCTGGCCACTCTCGGAGGCACCCCTTCTTCACTCCTGAGGCCAGAACACTCTGACCCTCGGAAAGCTTTGCACCCCTGTACTGTCTCACACCCACCCATGCCCCCCGCTCGGTCTCTGGGAGAGCTGCTCAGCCCCCACCGAGTCTCTGGGAGAGCTGCTCACCCCCACCACCCCCGTCTCTGGGAGAGCTGCTCAGCAAGTACCTGCTCACACACACACCCCCGCCCCGTCTCTTGGTTGTGGTCCTCCCTGAGTTTTCTCTCTCTGTGCCTAGCTCATTGATTATCTGCCTTTTTTCAGTTTCTAAATTACAGTTACAAAAACATACAACATAAAATTGACCGTTGGAACCATTTGTTTTGGTTTGTTTATTTATTATTTTATTTTACTTTGACCAGAGAGTGACAGAATGAGAAAGAGAGCGAGAGCGAAAGCAAGCCACCAGGTCCGGGACTCAAACCCGGTTGACCATGTGGGAGTCCAGCACCTTTAACCACCATGCCACCTACTGTTTGGTGGCATTCAGCACCTTCCGTGCCAGCACCTTCTCCAGGACTCCTGCTCTCTCACTCGGCCCCCTTGCCCTAGCCCTGGTGACCAGCTTATGCCCCCGCGGCCCTGGCATGTGCCTCAGGCCATGTTTGTCTCTGTGGTGGCTCCCTGCACCGAGCAGGGTCCTCTGGTCCATTCCCCGCTGCCCTGGATCCCTGTGTCCTTCCGTGAAGGCTGTCCCCCGTGTGGACGGCCACATTGTGGTCACCTTGGTTTGTCAGGCATTTGAGTGGCTTCCACCTGCCAGGGGCTGTGCATGTCTGATACAGGTGCATGTCTGATACATGTGAATGTCTGATGTGTGTGCATGTCTTACGTGTGTGCATGGCTGATATGTGTGCACGGCTGATATGTGTGCACGGCTGATGCATCTTCATGGCTGATGCGTGTTCATGGCTGATGCATGTGAAAGTCTGATGTATGTGAATGATGTGTGCATATCCGATGTGTGTACATGACTGATGCGTGTGCATGGCTGATGTGTGTGTATGTCTGATATGTGTGCATGTCCAATGTGTGTGCATGGCTAATTCCTGTGCTTGGATGATGCATGTGCACGCCTGATGTGTATGCATGGCTAATTCCTGTGCATGTTTGATGTGTGTGCACGGCTGATATGTGTGCATGTCCAATGTGTGTGCATGGCTAATTCATGTGCACGCCTGATGTGTATGCATGGCTAATTCCTGTGCATGTTTGATGTGTGTGCATGGCTGATGCGTGTGCATGCTAGCGTGTCTCTGTCCCGGCTGCCGCTCTCCCCGACGTGCACTCAGAGGTGGAACAATGTGTCACCTGGCAACTGCGGTGGAGGCCGGGGGTCTCCGATTTGGGTTGAGACGGCTGTGGGGGTGTTTGCTGGTGGAAACTGCTGAGAGAGCTCCAGCCGCTCATGTCCCTGAAACCCATTGCTGGAGCCTCAAGCCCCTCGAGCCCCTAGAGCTCCCTGAAGCCACGGAGCCCCTGGCCCTGGCTCCCTTAAGCCTCAGCTCCATTCTCTGAGAGCCGGCCAGTAGCCCTGCAGGGCCCCTCACAGCCACAGGGTGGCACTGTGGAGCTCAGCCAGCCCAGAGCCCAGCCACTGGCTAATCCACCCTGCTCTGCCTGGAGGTGGAGGACCCAGACGGTCCCCTCTCTCAGCCCTGTTCCTGCCACCAGAAGGGCCAGGTGTGCTAGGTGATGTCTCAGCCCACTGGACAGCCCCTCGTCTGCAGGGACAGTAAAGGGGGTTTCGGTTTCCCACCCGGGAAGAGCATTGGGTTGCTGGACCCCCTCAGCACCCAGTGTCCTCCTGACCTGGCATCTGGAGGGAGCCTCCCTCCATCCCAGAAGTTGCAGCATTCCTTTTGTGTCCTAGCCTCCTCTTCCAGGGGCCTGGGCCGGCCTCCCCCTGCCCCAAGCAGCACAGAGTGGGGATTTGAGAGCAGCTGTCCGACGCGTGGGCCCCGGCACAGGCCAGGAGGTTCTGAGGTGCCCTTGCCCCGGGCTCCCTTTCTGCCTCGCCAGGGACCACTGGCTTCTGTGTCCCGAGCCCTGGGCAGAGTGCAGGGGCTCGGGTCTCTTCTCTCCTGGGAGCAGAGACGCCAGCAAGCACGTCCTCCAGGTGGGGCCAGTCCCCCCAACACAGTCCGGGGGCGGAGGTCCTAGCAGGGTCCACACATGACACCCCTGCACTGGTTAAGCTGAGGAGGGTGCTGTGGGCAGTGGAGGCATTGTGGGTTCGGCCAAGTCCAGGTCTTTGGGAAAATGACGGTCAGCCTTGTCCCCTCAGCAGGCCAGGCTTCCATCAGCCTTCTGGAAGGCTCCCTAGGCCTGCCTGGTTGCAGCCAAAACACAGCCTCCAGGAAGTGACCTGCAGGGACCTGCAGTGTCAGGGGTGGCAGCCGGAGCCTTGGGCAGGACCCGGGGTGCTGGGGATGCTGCTGCTGGGCTGGGGAACTTCAGACCCAAGGATCCAAGGAAGAGGCAGCGTCCTGTGGGGTCCAAGGCTCCAAGGTGCAGGGAAGGCCCTCCCTTCCCACCTGCCCCTTTCGCCACCCCTCCAGCTGCCTGGGGCGGGGCTGTGCTCACACCCACCATCCCCTCTACAGCCCACCCCAGCTGCACCCTCGCCCCCTCCAGCTGGGCGGCAGCCCATCCCAGGCACCAGGCCACAGCTGGGACCCATTACGCCGAGCGCCTCCCGGGACAACCCGGCTAATAAGTGACCCTCTGTAACGCAGGGACCATCAAGCTCGCTCTTTCCATTAGCGGGTGGCGCCGCAGATGCCCGAGGGCTGTTGAGCACAGCGGGCAGGCTGGCTCCAGGTCTGGGGAGCACTATGGTCTCTGCACAGGGCCTGGCCTGCTGCTTGCCACCCTGTGGAGCCTCAGTTCCATCTGCAGAGTAAGGGGTTTGGGGCAGAGGGTGGCTAAACCCATGTTGTCATCTCTCCTAGCGAGGTAGGAGCGGCCTTGGGGCTCTGGGAGGTGGAACAGGCATGGCCTCCTTCCTCCAGCCCCAGGGCTTCTGCTCCCGAGGGAAACTGATCCCCATCGGCACCCAGAGCCCACGGGGTGGGGTCCGTGGGGGGATGTAGGCTCAGGCTCCTCTGCCCTCCCAGGTGAGAGTCAGGCTCAGCCCTCAGGCCTGGGCACCTTCAGAGCAGGCCAGGAACCGGACTTGAAAGGCTGGGGGCAGCCAGCCCTGCTGTGGGGCAGGCAGCCCTCCTGTGGGGCAGGCAGCCCCTCTCTAGGAATCACGCAGAGATTGGGTCTGGGGTGACTCTGGACAGTCTGTCACCAACCCGGGAGGAGGTCAGTGTGGTCAGGAGGCCCACAGGAGGAAGCCTGTGTCCGGAGGGTTGGCAAGAGGCCGACAGGCCAGGAGAAAGGTGGGTTGAGTCAGGGGTGGGCGGGAGCAGGTACGCCCAGGAGGCCTTCACCTGCCAGCTCAGGCCTGGGGGTTGGACCTGGAGGGGCTTGAAGGAGGGCTGGGAGATGGCAGGTCAGGAGGCTGCAGAGTGACCTTGACCCTGGGCGGGGAGGGGGGCCTGGGAGCCACGGGGCTGGGGGTGGGTGGGCGCTGAGTTCCCAGGTGGCTGGGTCACAGGAGGAGAGGTGGGAGGACCCTTGCAGCCCTGGAGAGCTGTGGGGAGTGGGCACACCTCCTCCGGTCCAATCACTGCCTTTCCAAGAGAGGCCCCCTGAGAGGCCGGGCGGCGAGCAACTGTGGGCAGCCCTCCTCTGCCCCGGTCCTACTGGGCCTCTTGTGTCTATGAGTGTCCTGCTGGCCTGAAAGTCGCTGGGCCATTCACTTCCTCCCCCAGCCGGCACCTTGATTCTGCCCCACACAGACCCCTCCCGGCCCATCCTGCTCCTGGAGGACTCTGCCCAGAGCACACCACCACCAGAGCAGGCTCCAGGGACCCAGGACCCTGGATCTCCTGCCCCTTGCCTGCCCACCACCCTGCCTGCTCCCTCCCGGGGAGTCCCAAGGAGCGATCTCCCAAACCCACTCCCAGAGTCTGGCAGGAGAGGAAGGACAGGGCGCACTGACCTGGCTGTCCCCAGGTCCCAGAACAGGCCACCGGGGCCCTGCCCTGGGCTCCCTGGGCCCAGCTGGCTGATGGCAGGGTGGGCACCTGCAGGGAGGCCGGGCTGAGCAGGGGGATTCCAGCCTGTTCAGCGTCCTCCAACCTGGCTACACCTGGGCAGGGCTGGGGCTGGGCTCTCTGTGACCTCTGGTGAGTTCACCCCCACCCCCACAGGCCCCGCCAAGGTCACAGGGAGAGGCAGGGTTCCCCACTATAACCCAAACACAGAGGCGTCTCACCTCAGCACGGCCCAGCCCTCAGCTGGCCTGGCTCTGACCTCGGCCAGGTGCCCAACCATCTCTCCTTCCCACGTGGCATGGCTCACAGCAGTGCCAGGAGCCCTCGGCCCATCCGCTCCAGGGCACTCCACTGCCTTAGGTGGCCCCGTGGTCACCCTCTGGGGTGCCTGGTGACTGATTAGGGGCGTGTTTTGGGGTGTTTTTCAGAGGCTGGAGGACACCATCCTGAGTCCCATGGCCAGCAGGGAAGACCGGGCGCTGACCATGCGTGGGGAGGGTCAGGGGGCCTCTCCCACCCCTGTGCCCGCCCGCATCCGCGAGATCGTGGCTGGCTCCCTGGGCGAGGAGCGCCCCCAAGGTGAAGAATGGTGGGGCAGCTGGGGACCCCAGGATGGAGCAACCGTGGAGTCCCTCCCTGACCAGAGTTCCTGGGGTCAGGGACTCCCTCACAGTGACGGGGGGCCTCCTGGCCCCTGCCTTTGCATACCAAGAGGGAGTAGACCCACACCCACAGGGAGACCCCACAGGGTCTGGGATGCCCAGCTGGGGCTGCCTCTCCATCGTGACAAGCGGGCCCGAGTCCTGGCCTCGCGCTCTTTGTATTTCCGCTGGGAAGAACGTCCTGAAGGCCGACCCTCGGGGGTACACGTGCCTCTGCCTCCATCCATCAGCCCACCCCACAAACCAGCCGCTGCCCCTGCAGCCACCCCGTACAACCAGGGGACTGGCCGGGACTCTCCACCCGCACCAAGCCTGGCAGCAGCCAAGCTGTGGCCCCACGTGCTCGCAACCTTGTGGGGACCCCTTCTTTCACGAGGGGCTAGCCGGCCAGCTGAGGGACCCGGGTCACCCACTGTGTGGGGGAGGAGAGGATGCCTCGCCGCACATGGGGAAAAGTAGCCATCCCTAGGCTCCGGGGCTGCCAGGCAGTTCTGGCTCTCCGGGGTGGACCTGCGTCCAGACCACCACAGCGCTCTGCTGAGACTGGTCCAGGGCTGGCCCGGCCCAGTCTGCACTCAACAAAGTGGAGACAGGAGGGGAGGGGAGGGGAGGGAGGCCAGAGGGTGAGTGCCACCTCCCTGGGGTGGGGGTGGGGTGGGGGTCCCTGCCTTGCTGGGGTCCTCCGTCCCAGCCTGCGTCCTGCCCAGGTGCTTCCATGGACATGCTGGGCGCGGGGCTGGGCGAGGCCCCAGGGCCACAGCTGAGCAGGGTGCTGTGCCCACAGGGGCACGGGGGCCGCCAGCTGCCTCC
>NW_006203673.1:74140-83091 GCF_000334495.1 Tupaia belangeri chinensis
CGTCTGCCCAAGCAGGGTGCGGGGCGGGACGAGCTGGCCGTCGGGTGCCAGGCAGTCAGTGAGCGGGTAAGTACTGCCATGGACATGTGGCAGGCTGCTGGGTATTCAGAGCCGGGAAGGGCCCATTGGGCACACCGGAGCCCAGGTGACAGGAACCGAGGCCGGCAGGGCAGAGCTGGACAGGCCCGGGCCCTTCCCTGCCTGAGAGCCACGGAGGCCTGCAGCCCACCCTCGGCACTGATCTGTCCCCTGCCTGCCGGGAGCCCCGGGGTGGCCTGGTTGGTCCAGACGGGGCCTGGGTGCCCAGTCCAGCGTCAGCACATAGCACCTACTAGGACGGGCGGGCAGCCTGGCCTCGCGATGCCACAGCGGGGCTGCTCGGCCCTCAGGAGGCAGGGACTGGGGCTGTGACCCTGGGTCCCAGAAGGCCGCAGTGCCTTCCAGGGTAGCCGTGAGCTATCAGCCTGGAGTGGGACCGAGGAAGCGCATGACGGGGAAACCGAGGCAGGAGGAAAAGCTCTTGGTAGACCTGAGCCTCTCCCAAGACAAGGGGCAGAGCGGGGCTCACGGGGGCAGGCAGAGCCCATGTGGCCTCCTTCCCCTGCCCCCTTCGGAGCCTTCGAGGCAGACAGGTGACCTGCTTTCCAGAGGACACCGAGGGTCAGAGCAGGCCGGAGCATGCCAGGCCGCTGAGGCTGGGTCGGACCAAGCCTCGCCTTCAATGAATGCCCAGTGACCGGTCCCAGCCCCGTCGGGGTCCTGGCAGCCCCCTCCCCTCCCTGGCCCAGTTCTCTACCCAGAGTCGTCCATGGAGCTCCTCTCCCAGGCCCCCTCATCCTGGTCAACCCCCAGCTCGCCCTTCCTCTGAGCCCTCTGCTGTGGGGGCAGGCCTCTGGGGGTGTGGTCTTCCCAGCATGGGGGGGATGTTGGGGATGGCCAGCCAGTGGGGGAGCCCGCAGAAATCTGCCAACAGAGCAGCAAAGCACGAGTCAGAGCCGGGCGTTCCAGCACTTGCTGGTGTGGGGAGCCGGGAGGAGCTGGGCCTCGCCCCAGGGCACCACCAAGTGGGCGAGGGACAGGCGTCATGGCGATCCCGGGTGCCACCACAGCCCACCCCCACCTCACTCCCTCTGGCGTCCCACCCTGTGATCTCCCTGCTGGTGGCCAAGGAAGGCCCAGGGCTGCCGATGTATTGGGCCATGACGAGGCCTGGCGGCCGTGATGGGGCGTGGCAGGCATGGTGGGCCTGAGTATGGCCCCTGCCCTCCACCGGGCCTTCCTCCAGCCCAACTCCCTGGTCTGGGCTTGGCCTGAGCCCCAGCAAGGACGGTGTGGCCCTGGGCAGTGGCTGCTGGTCTGAACCCCCTGCCAGATGGCCTCACTGCTCTGGGGCTGGTTGGTCCTGCCCCCCTGGACAAAGTGCCAGGGCCTCGCACTCTCAGAGGGGCGACTCAGAAGCTGCTCTGCACTGCCCACACTCCCTGTCCCCTCTCCCTGTCCTGACCGCAGGGCAGCCCCGCAGGGCCATGGGACCTGAGTGTGCCCATGCGCAGGGGAGTGAGGCGCACCAGCCCGCCTGCCTGCCCTCCCCTCCGCTGCCCTGCCCTGGCCCTCTGGTGACCATGGGTGGGTGCAGCAGCATCTGTCCGGCCCTCTGCAGGGGTCCTGAGCCCCAGCCCCGACCACAGCCCCTGTGTGGTCTCCAGGGGAGCCCCTTTGCTCAGGGTGGGCTTTAGGACGAGCTGTCCTATTCTGCCGGGTCGCGCGGGGCGGCTAGACCAGCAGGCTGACGGCCCTCTGCAGCTGCAGGCCCGGCTTGCGAGCACTGAGGCCCGGCTGTGGAGGTCGGAGCTGGAGAACAGCGTGGACCTGGAGGAAGCCCTGTGCCGCCTGGAGGCCGCCGAGCAGAGGTGAGGCCATGCTGCGGTGGCCTTGGCGCCCCAAGCTCAGTTCCCTCTGCCAGCAGGAGGCCGAGCAGGCAGGTGAGGCTGGGCCTTGCCGCTGCGGGAGCCTGTGGCTCTTACTCAGCTGGCCGCTGCCTCCTCCCAGGCCAGGCTGAGTGAAGACAAAGGAAAGGTCGGCCGCCGGCCAGCGCAGGTATCCACCCAAAACGGCCGCACGACAGCACCCCACTTGGGAGCTCGGAGAGAGGGGGCCCATGCCACAAGGACACAGGCTGCAGCTGTCCCTGCTGACAGAGCCCCTCCCACAGCGTCGCTCAGGGGCAGGAGGAAGGACCTGCCGGGTGCCCGACCTGGGCAGCCCAGGCGAAAGGCGAGGCAGTTTCACACCTGGTGGCCCCACCCTGCCCGCGGCCGTGGGCTTCGCAGTCATAGAGGCCCTGACCCCTTGTTCCTGAGTGGGCCACCAGGACCTCAGGCCTGGAGAGGCTGACGCTCAGGCGGCCCTTACAGGTCAGCTGGGCCTCGAACCTCTAACTGGCACCCTCACAACGGCCCCCACTCTTGGGCCCTGGTGGCTGCCAGCTGCTCCGACGTCAGTGAGGGTCTGTGCTCACCACAGCCGCCCCGTGTTACCTAGCAGCCAGTGCGGGTAATCCCAGCCTCCCCCGCACCCCCGCACTAAGTCAGCACCCCAGCAGTAACCACCTCCCCAGCACTAACCCAGCACCCCAATAGTAACCCAGCACCCCCGCACTAAGTCAGCACCCCAGCAGTAACCACCTCCCCAGCACCAACCACCTCCCCAGCAGTAACACAGCACCCCAATAGTAACCCAGCACCCCCGCACTAAGTCAGCACCCCAGCAGTAACCACCTCCCCAGCACTAACCCAGCACCCCAATAGTAACCCAGCACCCCCGCACTAAGTCAGCACCCCAGCAGTAACCACCTCCCCAGCAGTAACCCAGCAGCTGCAGCTTGCACCCCCCACGGTCCCAAAGGGGACAGGCTCCCAGCAGGGCAGTGGGAGGGTAGTGTGCCCAAACCCCACTCAGTTCAGGCCTGGGCAGCTTAAGCTGCCTGTGGGACTCCCAGCTGTGCACCTTCAGAGATCTGGGGGTGGCTGAGGGCTGACTAGCATTTTGGAAATGAATTTTTTTTTTTTTTGGAGAGGTTTTTGCTATAGAGCACGTGCACTCACCAGAAAGACAGAGAGAGACAGAGAGACAGAAAGTGAGAAATCACCCCCACACGGGATGGCCACGCCGCAATCCCTTCTCCTCCATTCTCCTCTCTGGATCTTGGGCACACATTCTGCGTGAGTTTAAGCCACCAGGTCTGGGACGCGAACCGAGGTCGACTACATGGGAGTCCAGCGACATAGCCATTACACCAATTGCTAGTCCCTTTGGAAATGAATTTTGAGGGAGAAATAACCTGCATGGAGGCTGACACCCCAGGGGACCCAAGGGGCAGACAGCTCGCTCGTGGTCACTGGGCCTGTGTCCCGGCTGGGCTGAGGGTGGCCTGAGTGTACCTACTCTGGGGAGAAGGGTCTAGGGGTCGCAGGACCTGTGCCCCCACAGGGTAGGCCCCATCTCTCTGCTGGGATGCAGCCAGCACCCTATCTGGGGGTTCACTTTTGCACCCAGATTAGGGAGCGTGCTAGGGCTGCAGGCAGAGCAGGGGAAGGGGTGGAGCAGCCTCAGGAAGGGAAGGAGCACAGGGTGGTTCTGAGGGAGGCGCCCACAGTCTGGGGCCATCACGGGGCCCACTGTGGGTGTCAGCGCTGCTTGGGGGCAGAGTGGAGGGCAGTCCCTGAGCTGGGTCCAGAAAGGCCTGGGACCCTTTGTGCCTGTCTGAGAGCCAGTGGGGTCTGCTCACACAGGAGCACCGACCTGTCGCAGGTGAATGCCCTTCTGCGGGGACAGCTGGAGCACATGGCGGCGGCCCACAACACGCTGGCCCGGGAGCTGGCCAGGACGATGGGCAGCGCTTTCCACCTGCAGGCTGAGCTGGAGCTGCATGAGGTGGGCACTGGGCCCAGAGAGGGGCAGGCCCCGCTGTCACCCAGCACAGTGGCCCCATGCTCTGGTGCCCACAGCTGCTGGGGGGCAGTGGCAGGGCCCAGGGGGAGATGCATTTCCTGCCATACCTGGTCCCCACCTGGAATGGCCACAGCAGTTGGAAGAGTGAGAGACATCTAGCCTTCTCCCCAGGGGCAGGGCAGAACCCGGCGTTGGGGCTCCAGGGGTCCCCCTTAGCCTGCCTCTGGCATGGACCACCCTGCCAGATGGCTGCAGGAATCCTCGCAGGAGCCAGGACTGCTTGGCTGTCCACGAGGCCAGCCGAGGGCCAGTGGGACCCGCACAGACCCCCACACAACCTGAGGCCCTGAGCCACTCAGGCCGGAGCATGGTGCTGCAGGGCTTCAGCCCTGGGCGGGGGGCGCTGAGGTGTCTGTGTCCCTCTCTCATCTGTCACTGGGTGAGGGGCCACTGAAGGACGTGGCCCCAGGTGAGGTGGCCCTCTGGAACATACACCACTTCCAAGTGGAGACAGAAGCCCAAGTTGACCACCATGAGCCTGGGCCCTGGCTGGCCCCTCAGAGGGTTGTCACTGCATGTCCCATGCAGGGTCAGGCAGTGGGGCAGCCGTGCCACCACGTGCCCAGGCCCCAGCTGGCCCCTTGGAGGCTGTCACTGCACGTCCCATGCAGGGTCAGACAGAGGGGCAGCCGTGCAGGCCACCACAGGCCAGTGGGGGCCCTGGGTAAAGCCAACATGGGGAGGCCCTGCTCCCCACCCCGGCCGCCCTGTAGCTGTCCTTCCTGTCCCAGCTGCCATGGACCCGCCACCCCACGTGGGGAGGGGAGGGTATCAGACCAGCAGAGTGATCTGTCACACCAGGAGTCGAGTCTGGGTCACGGGGCCATCTCCTGATGGCAGGACTTCCGCCGTGAGATATTGAGACAGTCACATTCCTGCCGTGGCCCAGCCCATGTGTCACACAGCTGGACTTGTCACGTGGTGACCCCAGAGCAGATTCCACTCATGAAAACGGATGCCCTGGGAGAGAGCCCGGCTCAGGTCGGCGTGTTCGTCGGGGGTCTCCGTTTCCCTACCCTTGGGGAGTCGTCTCCCTGGCGGCAGCCGCTCTCGGCCCTGTAAGGCCCTACCCCCGGCTCTGACCTCTGTGTCGCTGCTCCGAAGGCGGCTCCTGGCTCCCTGGGAAACGCAGCTTGCTGGCTCCGCGGCTCTGGGGCGCTCTGCCGGGTCACTGTGAGTCCGCGGGGCACCTCCTGCACCCTGTGCCTGCTCAGGGCTCCCCCAGCGTCTGAGTCTTCCATGATTTTTGGAGAGTAGCCAGTGTCTCCTTGTCAGTTGCCTGCTCGCGGTCGCCCCGCCATGGGCCACCCCCCACACTCTCATCATCTGGGTTTCTTTCTAGCTCCCTGGCCTACATTCCAGTCACTTCCTCCCGGCTGTCTTCCTGGTGGTCAGTGGCCGCGCTGATGTCTAATCAGAGAAACCCGCCTACTTAGCTTACATCGCAATACTGTGATTGCTATCGTTAAGATGCGCTCTGCTCCTTTCCAAATCGCTTGCCGTGCCGCATTTCCCACACCTGTCATTCACTCGCTGCCCACGGGGAAGCGGGGTCTTGTGCTGTGCTCACCGTCCTGGCACCCGAGGGTTTTCTGGCCCAGCTTTCTCGTGTTTGCTGCCCCTCCGCCCGGGACTTTCACCCCTCGTGTCTTCGGTGGTTTTACTTTTTAACCGAGAGCTGCTTATTTTCCTCGGACTTTTGAAATTCTTTGCAACCTGGGATGAGCGTGGCATTTTCCTGGAAGGACCCGTGTGTTTCTGGGGGCCACATGGAAGTCACTTTTAGCTGAGTCGCTCGTTGGCCACCCAGGCTGTGCGGATTCAGGCTGTAAACTGATTTCCCAACAACGACTCCGAATCCGCGGGGAGAGGCCTCGCTTCTGCGTGTGGCCGGTGCTCGGGACAGGCGGGGTTCCTCAGTCCCCGGGGTGGGTGTGTGTGGGGGTGTGCTAGTTTAGCCTCTGGGCTCTGCACCCCTAGTGCCCATGCGAAGGACAGCTGTGGAGGCAGGGTGTAGGGTCTCCACTCGGGGTGCCCCTGGACTTTCCTCTGTCCCCGACCCCGTGGTCACCGACACTGGCCCTGCCTGGGCTCTCCGGCTCTGGGGCTCTGTGTGCTCCCAGCACTTGGCTGGGAGAACGTGCACTCTACAGAGCGGGCTGAGGCTGGAATCTCACACCTTTAAAAAAAAAAAAAAAAAGAATGATTTTATTTAACTTTACATATTTATTTATTTTAATTTGCCCAGGGAGGGACAGAATGAGAGAGAGTGAGAAAGCAAGCTGCCGGGTCCGGAATTCGAACCGCGGTCAGCACCCTTAACCACCACGCTACCTACCGGCCCTGAACTCACACACGTTTACTAGGTGCCCCCAAAGGCTGCTTTTCCTTGCCCTTCGGTAACGGCATCCACCCCGTGTGGCACCGTGCAGTGGCCTGCACCACAGAAGGCTCCTGCGGGCGCTTCTGGGCACGGTGGGGGTGCGGGCCACTCGGGGGAGGGGTCAGGCCAGGCATCGGGGAGGAAGGAGCAGTGTGGTCATGGAGACGGCAGGACGTGAACGCCCTCTGCCCGAAAGCCACGCTGCGACGAGCAGTGGGGAGCTGCGTTGGCGGGAACAGGCCCTGTGTGGGTGGCCCCCTGGGATTCCAGCTCAGCAAACATGGCAGTGGAGCGTGGGGACAGGGAGGTGATGCGGGCTTTAACTTGGCACACTGTAAGCATGGGACCGCTGCTCACGCACGGCCCCATCTCATTCCTTTCCTCTCACTGGAGACAGAGAGCGAGAAGGAGAGGGAAAGTGAGAAAGCCTCCCACCGAGGATGGCCAGCCGCAATCCCGTCTCCTCTGTTCTCTCAGGATTTTAGGCCTGCATATTTTCTAAGCCGTCAGGGCCAGAACTCAAACCACACACTCAGCCATGCACTTTTACCACCAAGCTCCCCATTTCTACAGTACCCCCCCACACATGTGCACACACACACGCACATACATACATGTGTGTGCACACGGGTGTGTGTGCACATATGCAAATGCATGCATACGCGCATACACACACCTGTGCACACACAGATACATGCACACAAAGCTGTGCACACACGTGTGCACATGCATGCACATGCATGCGCACACACATACACGCACCTGTGCACACATGCATGCACACACAGCTTTGCACACACCTGTGTGCACACACATACAAATGCATGCACACAGCCGTACATGCACATTTGTGTGCACACATGCACACACACGTACACACATGCATGTGCATACACACATGCACACACACGCACGGGCACATGGATTCCAGCAGCAGCCCCTGCTCCACTGCCACAGCCCACCTCATCCTCATTTCGAGAGGCGGCTCCTGTCTCCCCCTTGCCACATGGGGGCTCTGAGCACTGAGCTTCCAGACCCCCCATGGAGGCCCCAGGACCACACAGGCAGCTCCTAGAGCCTTTTCAGAGTGGAGGACAAGAAGCTGTCCTGCCTCGGCTCACTGGCAGGGCAGGGGCCGAGTACTGCAGGTTGGGCACCCCATCCTGAAGGCTTGGTAGGGGCCAGAGAGCCTTAGCTCTGTCGGCACCCCTGCCCTGTTCGGGGACCAGAAGCCACCCACCGGGCCCACGGGCAGGAGGGTGCTGTGGGGCAACCGTGCTTTCTGGGTGGCCACCCTGGCAGAAGCTGGGTGTGGACACAGGGTGCCAGGGGTTTCCTGACATGGCAGGGATGCAAGTCCACGCCAGGGCCCTGAGAGCCAGCTCGATGGCACCTGGAGGGTGAGCAGTCGGCCTGGGCTGGACAAGGGCCTCCTGCTTTCAGACCCGAAGGACGGGCCCAGGTGAGCCTGGGGGCTTGCTCCTGCTACAGAGACAGGCCAGGGCACTGCGGGCACAGCTGGCCGAGCTCCGTGTGGCCACTGAGCGGTGAGTGAGCCCCTTGGGGGTGAGGGTCGCGAAGGCGGGCCAGGCTGGGGCCTGCAGGTATCACCCAGGGGGGAGAAGCAAGGTGGCCGGAGCACCAGGGCAGAGGCGAGAGCAGAGCACGCTGTGGGGGTGCATGGGTGGGCCTCCAGGGCCTCGCGCAGCTCTGTCCTGGGGTCGCCCAAAGCCTCAAGGCATCCAGTACCCCGCTGGCCACGCAGAGTGCTCAGAGGCCAATCCCCATGCCTGCTGAGAGCCCGTCTCGTCTGGCCCATCTCCACCCTCCCTGTTGCCACCCTGGCATTCTGGGACACATGGGGACAATGACGGCACATGGTCCAGTGGCTGCAGGGTCATGGTCAGGCTTGCCGGGCCCCGCCTAGCCGCAGCCTGCCGATGGGTCCTGAGGCTCAGTCTGAGATGTGGCCTGGCCCGAGGTGTGGCCCTTGTCCTCTAGGGACCTGGGTGTCCTGCGAGCAGACGCGGCCAAGACAGCGCAGCGCCTGCACACGGCCTGCCTGAACCTGGACTCCAACCTGAGGCTGTCGGCCAGTGCCCTGGAGCATCAGCTGCAGGACAGGGTGGAGGTGACGCTGCAGCCACACAGCCGCTGGGATGCCGAGAAGGCAGTGCTCCAGGCCAGGTGGGCCCTGGGGCGGATGGGGAGCCCCAGACTCGCCTGCAGCCAGCCAACAGCCGGGTTTCTGAGATGCGGTCTCACCGCTCACAGAGTTTGGGGCCCGGTTTTCACCTGCCATCACCTCCCCGTGTCTCCTTCCCTGCCTCTCCCTGCCCACCCCTGCACGAATGTGCTCTGCCACAAAGAGGGGGCTCGACCAGGTGGAGGGCCACCCCCTCCCTGTGTGGGCGAGTCTGACAGCCAGCACGGAAGGTTCTGGTCCCTCACCTGGGGGCTCTGGAGGGCAGCCCAGCTGAGCATGGGAAGGCAGCCCACCTCCCCACCCCCACCCCCAGTGAGGCCTAGCCTGTTCGCCACGGCCAAACCCACCGAC
>NW_006203673.1:83708-87262 GCF_000334495.1 Tupaia belangeri chinensis
CCCGCGCCCCTCTCGGCCTCAGCCTGCCGATGGGTCCTGAGGCTCAGTCTGAGATGTGGCCTGGCCCGAGGTGTGGCCCTTGTCCTCTAGGGACCTGGGTGTCCTGCGAGCAGACGCGGCCAAGACAGCGCAGCGCCTGCACACGGCCTGCCTGAACCTGGACTCCAACCTGAGGCTGTCGGTCAGTGCCCTGGAGCATCAGCTGCAGGACAGGGTGGAGGTGACGCTGCAGCCACACAGCCGCTGGGATGCCGAGAAGGCAGTGCTCCAGGCCAGGTGGGCCCTGGGGCGGATGGGGAGCCCCAGACTCGCCTGCAGCCAGCCAACAGCCGGGTTTCTGAGATGCGGTCTCACCGCTCACCGAGTTTGGGGCCCGGTTTTCACCTGCCATCACCTCCCCGTGTCTCCTTCCCTGCCTCTCCCTGCCCACCCCTGCACGAATGTGCTCTGCCACAAAGAGGGGGCTCGACCAGGTGGAGGGCCACCCCCTCCCTGTGTGGGCGAGTCTGACAGCCAACACGGAAGGTTCTGGTCCCTCACCTGGGGGCTCTGGAGGGCAGCCCAGCTGAGCATGGGAAGGCAGCCCACCTCCCCACCCCCACCCCCAGTGAGGCCTAGCCTGTTCGCCACGGCCAAACCCACAGACCCCGGCTTGCAGCTGGCTTGGCAACACCCCCAGGCTGAGGGGGTGAGCCCTCCCTCCCTTGGGGTAGGTGAGAGAAGCCACATCAACCCAGGAGTCTGGCAGCCCGCAGGGCCAGCCCAGGGCCTGAGCCACCTACCTGGGAAGGGACAGCTGGGGTCTTAAGAAGGGGGCTCCTGGGAAGGTGACAGTGCTGGGCTGGCAGAGGCCCCCTGTGGTGTGAGGCCCCCTGGCACAGCCCCAGTGGACACTCCGTGTGCTGGACACGAGGCTCGGACGCTGAGCCTGGCAGCAGCACCATGAGAGGTTCAGAGCGCACAGCCCCATGAGCAGACCTGGGCCGGGGAGGCACGTACAGGGTCACAGCAGAACCAGGGCCCTTGCCCTCACCCTGACCCCTTGCCCTGTCCCGACCCCCCACAGAGTCTCCGAGCAAGCACCGTGGGTGGGGCCGCTCACGGAGGAAGGCGAGGAGAGAGCCTGTGCGCTACCCAGGGCCGGCGCTGGGAGACGGGTTCGAGGGCCGGGAAGTGGGTGGCTGCACGGTGGGGGTGTGCCTGCATGCTGAGGGGTCTCCCACACGGTCGCAGGGGTCCCAGCCCGGTGGAGCCCAGGGGGCAGCAGAGGGCCTGGAGTCTGTGGCGTCTGTGGCACACGCCGGCCCATGGCACGCGGGTGGACTGCCCATCCTCCTGCAGGAGAGGCACACGGACACAGCCAGCCTGGGAGCGCCCGTGTGACAGCCCTCCCCTCTCCCCCGAAGGCAGCCCAGGCGGACGCGGGGCATCTGGGCTCCTCCTGGAGCAGCAGGGATGGCGAGAAGGGGCAGCGCCCACACGGGGGCCTTCTGCGGGCCATGTCTCCTCACCGGGGGCTGTCACCGCCCCGGGCCCAGTCCCTGGCCTTCCCGGACTCTGCACTACAGGCCGAGCAGACAGCCACCCCAAGCCCACAGTGGTGGGAGCAGGTGGGCAGCCCTACCCTGGCCCCAGGCAAGTGCCCTGGTCACCGCGGGCAGAGCCATGAGCTCACCGTCTGAGGTGTCCTGACAGCACCCACAGAGGTGAACCAACCTCCTTGCCAGGGAGGGGCGGTCACCTACAGGGGCAGGGGCTGCCGGTCCGGGGAGGCACAGCCCTGCCAGGCCAGAGGGGTCACGCCGCCGCCCGGTAGGAGCTGCGCAGGCAACTGCAGGCGTCCCAGGCGGCGGCTGGGCTCCCAGAACAGCTCTCCGAGCGCCAGCAGGAGCTGCAGGCCTCGCAGAGGCTCCTGCAAGAGAAGACGCGGGAGTGTGAGGGCCTCCTGGGCCAGCTGCAGGCCCAGAGGCGGGAAACGCAGCTCTGCCAGGCGACAGCTGAGCTCTTGCACAGGTGACAGGCCGCGGGGCCCAGGCGGGCGGGGACCCTCCGACACACCTTTGGCCCTGGGTCAGGGTGAGAGAGTGTACCCGCGAGTCCTGAGAGGGCTCGCAGGGCTCGGGCTTCCCTGAGCAGGGCATGGGCAGCAGGTGTGGCGTGATCCATGTCGCACTGGCGGGAGGGGCAGAGCCACCTGCTCTCCCCACAGTGGGTGGAGCCCGGGCTCTTCACACTGCGCCTCCAGGCCACCCGAGGGCGCGGGCCAGGCGGAGGCACAGCGTGAGTCCTTCCCGCCGTCCTGGAGGCACAGCTGGCCAGTGAGGATGCAGAGTCTCGCGTGGGGGCCTGGGGAGCCAGCGGGCAGGAGGGCCTTCCCCGCAGGGAGCCAAGAGTGATGAGGTGGGGCCGCTGGGTGCAGGTAGGGGCCAGGTCACCGAGGGAGGCCCTACCCAGCACGCCACAGAACTGGGGACAGCAGGGCCACAACGGCTGCTGTGGTAGAGCACAAGGGAACACGTCAGGGGGCCAGGGAGGGCAGGCGGAGGGGGCCTGGGGATGAGACCTCAGGACCGGGCACTGCAGGCCGAGGGAGAGGTGCGGACTTCCCACTGGGGGACAACGTGAGCTCAGGAATGGGCCGGACACTGAACTGGGCTCTGCACGGGCTGGAGGAGATCGTGAGAGCCCAGAGCTGGGAGGTGGGGTGGGCCCCTCCTGCCCCGGCCTTCGGCAAGCTTTGCTGAGCATGGCCAGTTGGGCAGTTAGACACGCAATATGCCAGTGAGTGAGGCAGTGTGCCTTGGGGGTGCCCACAGGGCCTCAGGAGCCGGCCAGGCCCACCAGTGCCCCGCAGTGGGCAAGCAGCCTGGCCTCGGGCTGGAGGCCTTCCCTTGCCTCCCTGAGCCCTCTGACCACTGCACTCTTGACCGGCCATTGGCCGCCCTGCCCCTGCTGTCCCAGCGCCTGCCTGCCCCGAGGAGTGGGCTGGGCCACCTCACCCTGCCCACCCCTGCCCCAGGGAAAAGGCAGCTCTGGAGCTGCAGGTGGATGTGCTGAGAGGGAAGGCGGGTGTATCAGACGCCGAGAGGCGCAGGCTGGAGACCTCGAATGCAGAGCTGCAGAGAAGCCTCGCGCTGCGGGCGGAACAGAAGGCGGAGCTGCTGCAGCAGAGCGAGGGGCAGCGCAGGGAGCCCCGGGCCAGGTGGGCCGCACCTGCCGCCTCTCTCTGGGCCTCATGGCCTCCTCTACCCGACGGGCAGTGTCCTGACCAGTCTGTTTGGGGTGCAGGGCTCCCAGGCTCCTTCCCCGACCATCACCCCAGGCTGGCCCAGAGCAGGCCCGGCAGAGGGGGTGTCCAGCCCAGCACACGTGCACACATGCATACACATGCACACGCACACACACACACCTCACCAGTGCACTGCTCAGCCCCAGCCCCCAAATAAGGGGCGCCACAAAGGCCACACCCTCGCAGCTCACCGACTTCCCACACCTCAAGGGCACCCACTGCTGTTTCAGGGCTTCAGGCGCAGCAAATGGCAGGAGGGCCGAGG
>NW_006203673.1:87444-93826 GCF_000334495.1 Tupaia belangeri chinensis
AGGGAGGCCTCGCGCTGCGGGCGTAACAGAAGGCGGAGCTGCTGCAGCAGAGCGAGGGGCAGCGCAGGGAGCTGCGGGCCAGGTGGGCCGCACCTGCCGCCTCTCTCTGGGCCTCATGGCCTCCTCTACCCGACGGGCAGTGTCCTGACCAGTCTGTTTGGGGTGCAGGGCTCCCAGGCTCCTTCCCCGACCATCACCCCAGGCTGGCCCAGAGCAGGCCCGGCAGAGGGGGTGTCCAGCCCAGCACACGTGCACACATGCATACACATGCACACGCACACACACACACCTCACCAGTGCACTGCTCAGCCCCAGCCCCCAAATAAGGGGCGCCACAAAGGCCACACCCTCGCAGCTCACCGACTTCCCACACCTCAAGGGCACCCACTGCTGTTTCAGGGCTTCAGGCGCAGCAAATGGCAGGAGGCCTGAGGGTCGTGTGGGGTGGTCCCAGCCGCCATGAGGCACCCTCACACCTCCACCCCTTGGTCTTGGGTCCCAGGCAAGGGCGCCTGCAGAAGCTGGAACAGCAGGTCTCGGGGCTCAGGAAGGAGCTGGAGCTGACGCAGGAAGCCCTGAGCACTGCGCGTCTGCAGAGAGACGGGGCTCGGGGCGAGCGGGAAGGCCTGCGTGGTGCTCTGGCCCGGGTGGGTACCCCCAGCCCAGCCTGCCGCCCACCTGGGCCCTCGGCCCATCACAGACCCCCACGTGTCCTTGGGTCAGCAGGCCCCTGCCCCTGGTGACCGCGTTGGCGGCCCTCTGCGGTCTCTCTGTGGGCCACTGGTCCCTCCTAGCTGCAGCCTTGGTGCTTGGGCTGCCCACTGCGGGAGCCCTCTCTGAGCCCACCTGCAGCTCCGGCCACACGGCCTTGGTGTGGGGCTCGCTCCTGCCCACCGACTGCTCTGCCTGGGACTGCCCACCGTCCCTCCTGTGTCCCCTCGGGTGACGTCTGCCCCCCTCCACCGCAGGCCGAGTCCAGCAATGCTGACCTGGAGCTGCTCGTGACACGACTCCAGGCAGAGGGGGCGGAGCAGAGGGACGCCCTGGCCAAGATGGCCGCCCTAATGGAGGGGCTGGCTCAGGACAAGGGTGCCCTGAGCCACCTGGTCCTCCAGGTGAGGCCAGGGCTGGTGGGTGGACCTTGCCTAGCCTGGGTTTCCCAAGAAGCTACGCCATTGGGTCTGCCCCACCCAGCCTCTCCACTCTTGGCATGAGGCCCTCTCTCCCCGGAGCAGCCCTGGCTGAGCCTGGAGTGGGGGTGGGGATGGCGCCCACAGAGGCCGAGGACCCATGGCACACACAGGACACAGGCCCCGTCCCCACCCCTGTGGCAGCTGGAGCAGGAAAGGGCCGAGCTACAGGGACAGCAGCAGCTGCTGGAGCGGGAGCAGGCTGGTGCCCAGGAGCGGCTGGCACGGGCCGAGCAGGAGCTGGAGCAGGAGCTGGAGCAGGAGCGGGCCGAGAGGAGGGGCCTGCGGGAGGCCTGCGGGTGCCTGGAGCAGCAGCTGGGAGACCTGGAGGGGCAGGCAGCCCGGCTGCGGCAGGACAAGACCCAGCTCCAGGAACAGCTGGACAAGGTGAGGACGGCCCCGCAGCAGGCAGGCAGTGAGGATGGGTCCCACAGCCCCTCTGTCTCTCTGGCCAGTTGTAGCAGGAAAATAATAAATAAAATTAAATAAATAATACTATGAAAATAATAAGAAAAACAAAGATCACATTGAATGTATAGACTGATTTGAGACTGGATATCTTGACTATATTTTTTTCTATCCCTTAATATGGTATATCTCTCCACATCTTTATCTAACTTCTCTGCCCTTTTTTGCAGTTTTCATTGTAGAAATCTTATACATCTTTAATGATGTTCATCGCTAGATTTTATATTATAAATCGTATTGCTGTTTTTGTTTCGTTTTCCTATTGGTCAAAGCTAGTACATAGTAACTTTTAACCACGCGTCCCTGACACCTTGTACGTTCTGTTTCACATGTACAGAATTATGTCACCTGTAAGAACAGCTTCACTTTCTTCCATCACAATGCCCTGTGACTCTTCCTCTTTATTGCACTAGGACCTGCAGAACAGAGTCGAATAGAAATAGTGAAAGGGTTCCCTGGTGGCCTATGGTTAAGGAAGCCAGACCTCATATGGCTAAACATGGTTCAAATCCCAGCCCTGGTGGCTTGAAAACATGCCAGATGCATGTGCATGCATGCCCTAAATCTCAACAGGAGAGAAAAATGGAGACGATAGTATCGCAGCATGACCACGCCCTCCCCTCCCTCTGTCTCTATCCAATGTGCATGCCGCCTAACAATTAAAAAGTATATGAAAGATGGGACCAGCAGATGGTGTGATGGTTACGTCACTGGACTCCCACACGGCCGGCCACAGTTTGAGTCCTGAACCTGATTACTTGAAACTCACACAAGGCACATGTGCATGCGTGCCCAAAATCCTGAGAGGAGAGTGAAGGAGAAAGGATTGTGGTGTGGCCACCCTCCCTTGGAGCTGAATTCTAGCCTTTTATCTCTCTGCCTCTCTCTCTCTGGTGAACACATGCACCCTACAGCAAAAGTCTCTTTAAAAATATTATTGGGGAACCAGCAGTTAGCGTAATGGCTATGTCGCTGGACTCCCAAGTAGTCGACTGCGGTTCACATCCCGGACCTGGTGGCTTAAAACTCACGCCGGGTGCATGTGCGTGTGTGCCCAAGATCCCGAGAGGAGAATGGAGGAGAAGGGATTGCGGCATGACCATTCTCCCTGGGGGGTGATTTCTCGCTTTCTGTCTCTCTGTCTCTGTCTGGCGAGCACACGCACCCTATAACGCAAACCTCTCCAAAAAAAAAAAAGATATATATACATATATATATACACACACACACACACACATATAAAAGAAATAATTTTTAAAAGTGGTAAGAGTGGCCATTCTACTGCTAAAACCAATAATAAGGAAATAATTCAGTATTTCAACATTAAATATGATATTACCTATAGGCTTTTTATAGATGCCCATAATCAGATTGAAAAAGTTCCTCTTTATTCCCAGTAAGATGAATTTTTCTAGAAATCATGAGTGGTTGGGGCCAGCAAGTAGCGTGGTGGTTAAGGTGCTGGACTCCCACATGGCTAACCACGGTTCGAGTCCTAGACCTGGCACCTTGCTTTCTCACTTTCTCTCTCTCTCTCTCTCTCCTCCGGTCAAATTAAAATAAAATAAATAACCAAAGATAAAATAATTCTTTAAAAAAAGTAAAAAGACATCATGAGGGGTTACTGACTTGTTAAATGTTGCTTGTGTATCTGTTAAGATGATTAATTATATAAGTACTCTCCTTACTTTGTTAATGTGGTGAATTATATTGGTTAATTTTGGGATGTTAAACCAACCTTGCATACTACAGATAAAGCCTGTTTGGCCGTAAGTTAATATTTATTTTATATTTTTTGGATGCAACTTTTGTTATTGATTTTTGCATCTATAATTGTGAGGACTATTGATTTGTCATTTTCTGCCTTGTAATTTCTTTGCAATTTTTTTTTAAGGTTTTTGCCATAGGGCACATGTGCTCCAGTAGAGAGACAAAGAGAGACAGTAAGAGGGAAAGTGAGAAATCACCCCCTAGGGAGGATGGCCATCCTGCAATCCCTTCCCCTCCATTCTCCTCCTGGGATGTTGGGCACACATGTGATTGTCACCTCCCTGTCCAGGGCTTGAACTGTGGTTGGCCACGAGGGAGTCTAGCATCCTAACCACTTGCCACCTGCCGACCACATCTTTGTCAAGTTTTGAATCAGGGTTATGCTGGCCTCATCAAATAAGTTGGAAAGTGTTGGGGTCAGCTGGTGGCATGGTGATTAAGGGTACTGGATTCCCCCTTGGCCAACTGTGGTTCGAGTCTCAGGCCTGGTGGCTTGCTTTCTCACTTTCTTTCTCTCTCTTCCCTGCTCTCTGGTCAAACTTAAATAAATAAAGTTAAATAAAAAGGCATCGTAGAAATGAAAAGAAATTTAAAATATAAGTTAGAAAATGTTTTCTCTTCCTGTATTTCCTGGAAGTATTTGTGCAGTTGAAGTTATTTTTTTCTGAACTGTTTGGTGGAATTCACTGGCGTCATTCAAGGTCGGAGTCTTCTTTGTAAGAAAGGGTTGGAATGGATCCATTTCCTTTAAGAGAGCAGAGTCTGTCCCGAGTCCTCCCTTGTCCCTGTGTCTGTCTTCTCCATGCTAACGGCACGCTGTGTTTATCGTTCAGGCCAAAATGTCCTCTCACGTTCCGTGTCACTGACTCATATATTGACACGTGCTGGCTAACTTCCAAACTCGGGTTCTGAATCTAGACGTGGGTTCTCGGGCCTATCCTGGCCAGGGCTGTCCTCCTCGGCCTTCGCCCTTGCGTCCTGGCTGCTTCAGGAGCGCTGAACTCGGTCTACGACCTCAGCCTGGTTGCCGCACCCGCGGGCACCTTCCCTGCCTTCCCGCAGAAGCTCTTCCCGGCCACGTGGGACTCGGCCAGGACCTCGGGGCTGGAGCACACCCCTCCGTAACCCGGCCTGGGCCTGCCTGCCCTGGCGTCCCACGCCGAGCCTCCCACACGTCCCCTCCCGCGTGGCCACAGCAGTCCCGCTCTGTTCGAGCGTGTCCTCGGGGTGGAGGGTCTCCGCGGGTTAACGAGGCGGGTCCTTCAGCCTCTGGCTTTCGCTGCTGCTGTTGGGATGTGTCTTTTCCCCTGATTTTGATCTTTGCTATTCGGAAACCTCAGTAAGCTGCATTCATGTGGCCTCCTTTCCTCTCGCCACCACTCCGCCCCGGCGCGGTCGCCTACGCCCGGTTCTCAGAGCTCCCTTCCGCTCTAAGCCGCTATAGAGCTCATTGAGTCTTATCTGTTTTTATTATTGTGTTTTTAGGTATTATCTATATTTAGCATCGAGTTCTGTTACTAAATTCTATGTCTTGCCATTCATCCTTTTTCTCTTTTTTTAAATTTGCTATAGGACCCCTGCACTTGCCAGAGAGAGACAAAGAGAGGGAAAGTGAAAAAGCACCCCCAGTGGGGATAGCCACCCCAGTCCCTTCTCCTGTGATCTCCTCGCAGGATTTCGGCACACACGTACATGTGCCTGGCATGTTTTCTAAGCCACCGAGTCTGGAACTTGAATCGCACAGCCGGCCGTGTGGGTTCCAGCTGCCCTAACCACTAGACCACCGGCGGGCTCGTTTCCCTTTGAGCGCAACAATCAGCCACTTTACGTCTGTCATTATAACCCCTGCATCTGGCCAGTCGGGGACGGGCCTGTCTAGCCTGCTTTCTTATATACCCGTTGGCTCAGTCCAGATGTTACACACTGAAAACCATCCGGGACACAGCAGCCACAGCAGAGCAGGGCCCCGGTCTGCACCCCGAGGACTTCCTAAACACCGACACGTACATGCCGGGGTCAGGCTGGCCGAGGCTGAGGGGCCAGGGCCTGAGGATCCTCTTGTGATCGCCTACCCATCTCCCTTCCCCTCTCCTCTGTCAGGAGAAAAGGGAGAACTTTTTTTTTTTTTTTGGAGAGGTTTTTGCTATAGGGCACGTGCGCTCGCCAGACAGACAGAGACAGACAGAAAGTGAGAAATCACCCCCCAGGGGGGATGGGCACGCCGCAATCCCTTCTCCTCCATTCTCTCGGGATCTTGGGCACGCACATACATGCGCCTAGTGTAAGTTTAAGCCACCAAGTCCAGGACTCGAACCACGGTCGACTACATGAGAGTCCAGCGACATAGCCGTTACGCCAGCTGCTGGTCCCAGGAAGAACGTTTTGAAAGTCACATAATGTCTCTTTCTCTGGTGGGATGTGCTTGGCTGGCAGGCAGTGAGGGACGAGGTGCCTCCGGAGGCCAGTGGGTGCCTGGCGGCTCGCACCTGGGCTTTGGCTTCCACAAGGGCGGTCTTTTCCTGATCTGTGCTTCCATCAGGGCCAAGTCCTTCTGGAACTGACATCTGAAACTCGGGGTGCCTATGAGGGCTCCTCCACTTTGGTAGCTCCAAACTACCTTCATACCTGAGGCCCACAGCACCGCAGGACCTCCCCTGGCGTCTGTCTCCAGGATCTCGGCTCCCTGAGGCCTCGTACAGACTCCCACGCATGTCCTGTCCAGATCTGGGGATGACGGCGAGGAAGGTGTTGGCCACAGCCTAGTCCTCCGTGTTCCTCCAGGACCTCGTGGTCCCAAAGGCCACCACTTACACCTAGCTCTCCTGCCTGGGCGCGCCCGGGCCGGCAGCTCTCCCTGTGTCCACGGCAGACGTGTCCTGCACAATGATGCACGCGTGCACAGGCCCCGTGCATCCACGCACCCTCCCCTGTGCTGCCTGTGAAACGCTGCTCCC
>NW_006203673.1:94064-96439 GCF_000334495.1 Tupaia belangeri chinensis
CTGGTGGGATGTGCTTGGCTGGCAGGCAGTGAGGGACGAGGTGCCTCCGGAGGCCAGTGGGTGCCTGGCGGCTCGCACCTGGGCTTTGGCTTCCACAAGGGCGGTCTTTTCCTGATCTGTGCTTCCATCAGGGCCAAGTCCTTCTGGAACTGACATCTGAAACTCGGGGTGCCTATGAGGGCTCCTCCACTTTGGTAGCTCCAAACTACCTTCATACCTGAGGCCCACAGCACCGCAGGACCTCCCCTGGCGTCTGTCTCCAGGATCTCGGCTCCCTGAGGCCTCGTACAGACTCCCACGCATGTCCTGTCCAGATCTGGGGATGACGGCGAGGAAGGTGTTGGCCACAGCCTAGTCCTCCGTGTTCCTCCAGGACCTCGTGGTCCCAAAGGCCACCACTTACACCTAGCTCTCCTGCCTGGGCGCGCCCGGGCCGGCAGCTCTCCCTGTGTCCACGGCAGACGTGTCCTGCACAATGATGCACGCGTGCACAGGCCCCGTGCATCCACGCACCCTCCCCTGTGCTGCCTGTGAAGCGCTGCTCCCACCCCTGCCCTCTCCCCTCCCACGCGCCCCCTCCTCTCCTAGGTCGTGGGTGAGAAGCAAGCTCTGGGGGAGCGGCTGGCGCACAGCCTGCAGGCCCAGGAGACCCAGGAGGCTGCGCTGCGGCGAGCCCTGCTGGAGAAGGACGCACTGTCTGAGGAGCGGGCCCGGCTGCTGGCCCAGCGAGAGGCCCTGGAGCGGCAGGGGCAGCTCGCAGCCCAGGAGGCGGCTGAGCTCAGGTACTCGGCCTTGCCGGGCGGGGCTTGCGCTGCGAGGCCTGGCCCCCGAGAGCCACAACCCTGTGGGCACCCTCCTCGGGCCCTCCGTGGAAGCTGGGGTACGGGCTGTCTGCAGGAACATGCCCTCCCTCTCTGTGCATGCAGAGATGTCCGTCTCGCTCCTCCAGCTCCGAGCGGCCTTGCTCAGGAAGAGGGCCACGTGCCCGCGGTCTGGCCCTGCCTTTGTCTCACCCATGTGTGAGTGCCCGGGAGCAGGGTACATCTGACTCTGCCACCCCGCGGGGCTCACCCGTGTCCTGGGTCTCGCCCACCCGCCGGGAACATCGCAGTGCAGGGCCCATAGGTCCCAGAGGTTCAGCATGGAGGTGGCGTCCTGCCGGATCCGGGCTCGCTCCGCAGGCCTCGCCCTCCCCTGTGTCAGGGTCACCATGTGACTCACCTGGTGTTTGACGTCCCCCTGCTCCACAGGGCCGAGAGGGACTCTCTGGAGAGCAGCCTCTGTGAGGCGGGCCGGCAGGTGGCGCGGCTGCAGGTGGAGCAGCAGCGGCTGGAGGGCGAGGCCCGGAGTGCACAGCAGGCTCGTCGGGCCCTGCAAGGTGTGTCGCCCCGTTAGCGTGGAGGGGTCCTGAGTGAGCTCAGTCCCTGGTTTGGTTGGCCCTGAAGTGGGGGACGCAGGCCTGGCTGAGGCATGCCACCTGTCAGCCGTGAGCAGCAGGGCACCCCATTCACCCCCAGCACGGTCCGGCTCAGGCCAAGTCGCGTGCTCCTGTGCTCCCCAGTTGTGGGCACGGGCAGAGCGGGCGGGGGGCCAGCCCAGACATGCCGTCCCTCGGCCCTCACAGTGGAAATGGAGCAGCAGCGAAGCGCCTGGGAGGCCCGGGAGGGGCAGCTGCGCCGGGACGCAGAGCGGCAGGAGCGGGACGTGCGGCTGGCGCTGGAGGGCCAGGTGCAGGCCCACCGCGAGGACCTGGCGCGGCTCCGGAGTGAGAAGGTCCGCTCCCAGGGGCACCGGGCCGCAGAGAACAGCAGGGCCCTGGGGAGGCAGCGGGGCCCCGGGCTCACTGAGGTGCGTGTGTGGTGGCCTCTCTCTCAGAAGAGGGCTGACCTGGTGAGGCCGACCTGCTGCAGCCCACGGTCGGGGCTGGCGGGCTGGTGCCCATGCGAGCTGCCCTGGGTCAGGAGCTCCTAGAGGCCTCGAGTCACCTGCCCCTGCAGCCGCATGTCAGCAACCCATGGACTGTTGGGTACCCCGGGGGTGGGTGCTGGGACCTCAGGGACCCTGCTACAGTCTTGGGACCCCCGAGCAGACAAGGGGTATGCAGCTGGCAGGACTGGCACCCCGCAACCCTTCTGCCCTCATCCCATGAGCTGGGTCCCACTCAGGACAGAGCGCGCCTGCCGGCCTCACACCTCCGGCCTCACAGCCTGCCCTTTGCCTTGGCCCAGGAGACCCTGATTCTGTCCCTAGTGGAGGAGAGAGAGGTGGCCGCATGCCGGCTGGAGCAGGAGCAGGAGCTGGGGGCACACAGCGCAGCTGAGAGGGCGGCTCTGCGGCAGGAACTCCAGAGCCTGCGGCAAGAGCGGGCCGAGAGC
>NW_006203673.1:96465-101629 GCF_000334495.1 Tupaia belangeri chinensis
GGTGCCTGGGGCACCCGCCGCGCCCACGAGCGGGGCCAGCTCAGCCCTCCTAGGCCACCCTGCTGGGCTTCGAGTTTCGCAGGCACCCTGGAGGACAGGCCTGGAGGACAGGCCTCGCCCACCCCGCCTCTCGCTCCCCGGGACCCGCCCTCCTAGGCACACATGCAGAGGCCCGCCCAGTGCCCCAGTGCCCGTCACCCATTGTTGTTCTCAGTGCCCTTCCATCTGCCCCACGCATGTGGGAGGTGATGGGAGGCATGGGTGGGGAGGAGGGTGGAGGCTCGGGGAGGAGGTGTGGGTGGGGAGGCAGAGAGCATTCGCAGAGTGCTGGCAGGTGGGCAGCTCTGGCAGCACCAGGCCACGTGAGCCGGGGCAGCAGGACAGGCGTGTGGGCCCAGGTCCCCTGCCAGGTGCGGGTGTTGGGGAGCCTGTGTCTCCCTTGAGCTGGACGACGAGAGGGCTGTGGGTGGAGAGGGGCGGACTGAGGCTGGGCAGAGCCAGGCACAGTGGGTGACGTGTGCACCCTGTGCTGTCACCCACGGGGCACACGTCTGGGGAGGGGCCTGGTCAAGGCCCCCCACGGCCCCTCTCCCACCACGGTCTACCCATGGGCCACACAGCCGCCTGTTTGCACGTGGCTGTATGCACCTCCCAACGTCACTCATGGCCCCGGAGAGGGGTCCCAGCCAGGGAACGGCCACTGGGCAGACGCCAGGCACTGGGACAGCTGAGACCAGGCCACGTGTGGACTTCCCTAGGCTTCTGCCTGCCCTGCCGGTGGACGTCCGTCTCAGGGGACCTATAGAGAACTAGGATGGAGAAATGGGCATGTACACTCTCCCACAAGGCCACTACGACAGCCCTGTGGGCCCAAGTGACAGCCTACCCCGACCACGTGGTGGGCCACCATGACCACCGTAAGCCCAGCTCAGGGCAGGCCCCAGCCCTGCCAGACGTCCCTACCTCGAGAGGCCCTCAGGGCTGAGGAGCCGCCCTGCTGCAGTGTGCCGAGGTGCACCTGCCCTTGGCCTGGTGGCTCCTCCTCCTCCTCCTCCTCCCCCCACCAGTCTAGTCCCACCGGGCCACTTAGCCCCATCCTGGCCCTCAAGCTCTGTGAAAAGCCTCAGGCTGGTCACTGCAACCTGTGCCCAGGCTAACCCTCGGCCAGGAGCTGGGTCTGCTGGGGGCCAGGAGAGCCATGGAACAGAGGCCCCCGTGCACAGAGCCTGCTGCATACGGTCAGCGTGGCTTCCTGGGGCCCCTGACCGCTTGTGCAGAGCCTGCATGTAGGCGGGGCAAGGCTCGGCACCTCCAAGCACAGACTGGGTTCTATGGGAGGTGCAGAGTGGAGGCCGCTGCAGGGAGGCGGGGCTGCGGTGGTGAGCAGGGGCTACAGGAGACAGCGCTGCCAGCATGCATGTCCGCCGTGCCCCCAGGCTGCCCATGCCCCAGGGGCCGAGCCACGATAGCAGCACCTAACCCACACAGGCATGGCCCGATCCCTTCTGCTCAGCCTGGGGCCCCGTGGGTACTGGGGCAGGGCCTCATGGAGCACCAGGTGTGTGCTGGGGGGTATCTGGAGCCAGGCAGGTGGGGAAGGGCGCCAGCACACCGGGCAGGGATCTCTGCGAAGGGGCCGCCACTCTGTTCCCCTCCCCAGCAGCAGAGGTTTGGGGACCAGTGTGCTGTGTCCAGGCCCAGCGCGACTGCAGCTCTCCTGGCTTCTCAGCCTGCCCCAGCCTCCCGGCTCTCTCATGAGCAGCCCTGTCCCATCCAGGCCCTGGCTCTGAAGGAGGCAGAGAGCAGCCGACTGCAGGAGGAGCTCTCCAGGGCTGCCCGGGAACTGGAGTGGGTGCGGCAGGAGGCCCAGAGACGGCAGAAGCAGGCAGAGGTGAGCCTTAGGTGGCCCTGGCCAGGGACTAGATGGCCCATTCCTGCCCGGCCCAGTGGTATGACACCCCCACCCCCACCTGCCTAAGCCTTAGTTTCCCCAGCTCTGCTGTTTATGGCAGGGAAGGCCGCAGTGCACCCACACCGGGCTCCCGGTCCCTGCCCATGGCACCTGGCACAGACAGTGACCCTGTCGGGCCCTGTTCCCCCTCACCCTCGGGAGTGGCAGAGACCGGGGAGGGGGCCCCCACCAGTCTAGTCCCACCGGGCCACTTAGCCCCATCCTGGCCCTCGAGCTCTGTGAAAAGCCTCGGGCTGGTCACTGCAACCTGTGCCCAGGCTAACCCTCGGCCAGGAGCTGGGTCTGCTGGGGGCCAGGAGAGCCATGGAACAGAGGCCCCCGTGCACAGAGCCTGCTGCATACGGTCAGCGTGGCTTCCTGGGGCCCCTGACCGCTTGTGCAGAGCCTGCATGTAGGCGGGGCAAGGCTCGGCACCTCCAAGCACAGACTGGGTTCTATGGGAGGTGCAGAGTGGAGGCCGCTGCAGGGAGGCGGGGCTGCGGTGGTGAGCAGGGGCTGTGGGCAGCCGCCAGGATCTTGTCCAGATGGAGGGTGGGTGTGAGCACTGGGCAAGGAAGGAGCCAACTCGAGGCACCTGAGCTCACAGCCTCTCCTCGGCAGCAGGCAGGTCGAGGGCAAGGCCTGACCGGCTTGGTCACAGCTCTCTCGGCTCCTGCCTCTTGCGCTTCCAGGCCCCGCCCTCTGTGCCCCTGGGACTGGCTCACTCCCGCCCAGGAAGCCCTTTCCACCTGCTCTGGCAGATCCCCAGCCCCGGGACATGCACTGGACAAGTGGCCCAAGGTGCCGGGCCAGGGACCCTGCTGCCTGTCCTGTGAACGGGGCTGCTGACTGCCCGGGAGGTGTGAACAGGCAGTGGGTTGGGGCCGGGACACGCAAGGGCCAGGAAAGGGCTTCCCGGGCGGGAGTGAGTCGACCGGTACCCGGGGCGGGGACTGTCCGACACCCCCCAGAGCTCCGCGCAGCAGGAGGACGTGTCAGCTGGGACCTGGCTGCCTCCTCCTGCCTGGCCCCGGGGAACTCAGCAGGTTAGCCGAGGGTCTGGCACAGCGAGTCTTACCCCAAGCCTCGGCTCTCCCTGGGAGGCACGCTCTGAGCCCACGCATCGTGGTGGCACCCCTCCTTGCCCAGACCTGGCCCAGCTGCAACCCCCGCTCCACCCCGAGGCCTGTGTTCCGGGAGCCTCCCTGGGAACCAGCTGGCCGCAGCCTTCTCTGGCACTGCCCGTCTGCTCCAGCTGCCTCCGTGGGAAGCTCATTAAGCATTCTTTACCACCTCAGCTCAGAAAACGGAAACTGAACCACTGAGAGAAGGGGCAGAGGCGCCCGCTGAGGGATGCAAGTGCAGGGTGGTACACCATGACACGGGCGGGCTGGCCCTGTCTCAGTCACTGCCGTCCTCAGGGCCACCCGCCAGGGTTGCCTGCATAGCCTCCCAAGCACCAGTGCTATGGCTGGGGGCATGGCCGGGAGCGAGCCGAACGTGCCACCACGGGGACATGCGGACAGGAGGCAGGACCGGGAGCCGAGGAGGCAGAGCAGGGGAGCCCATCCCAGCGGTACCCATGAGCAGCATGAGCTCCAGCCTGCTGCCCGCCCGAGGTGCCCTCAGTCGGCCATCCCAGGAGGCCTTGGTGGTGTGACTGGCAAGACGACAGGCCGGACTGAGCTAACCCTGAGAGATCGGAGCAGGCCCGCACGTGGCGGCCACGCCTGCAGGCCGGCCCTGCCCGGGGTGTGCAGGCCGAGCAGAGGGTACCCCAGGCACCTCAGAACTGGTGGGCGTGGATGCCCCTAGCCCCATCCACACAGTGGGGCCTCTCCCAGCCTCGCTGCCTCTCCCGCTCTGGGGTCCCGCCTCCTCACACCCACAGGCAGACCCGGTCCCTGGGAACAGTCAGATGCCTGCTCCGGGAGGGCCCCGTCCCTGTGTGAGCATGGCGGCTGCTCACAGCCCGGGCCCTGAGTGCCCCACACCCACGAGGCCATGTGGCCAGCTGGCCAGCCAGGCCGAGGTGGCCTCTTCTCATTTGGCAATGACCGTCCTGGTCCCTTCTGAGCTAGGCAGAGCAGCCGACCAGGACTATCGTGGGCAGGAAAGGGCTAGGTGAGCCTGACAGGGCCCCTCCACCCCTGCCTATCCCGCAGTGAGGGCTCCCCCAGAGCTCCGTGCACATCACCCTCCGACGTCCCCGACATGGTCAGCAGGAGGGCCTGACTCAGCCCCTGGCCCTGCTCAGCCCCAGCAGCTGGTCTGGTTCGAGACCAGGCGTGGTGCAGGGAGACCCTGTTTCTACGGGCAGGCAGCCTGACCATCACCATGGGCTTCCTCCCTGCAGGCCACCATCAGTGCCACGACCAGGGAGCTTACCACACTCCAGGTCCAGTTTGGGGAGGCCATCTCTGCCCACCAGAAAGAGGCCACGGCTCTCAGAGACAGCCTCCGGGACATGGTGGCCAAGCGGAGCCACGCGGAGAGAGAGGTGGGGGCTCCTGTGCAGGCGAGGGCTGAGGTGGGGCCCTCAGAAGTTCCCACTGGAGGCCACCCCGCACTCCTGGACGTAGGGGAGGAGGACCCGCTAAGGGTGGGTTTGGCTCCGGGTGGAGGTGTACCTGCCCACCACAGTCCCAGTGTGGCATGGCACACCTGGTTGCAGCTGGGCGTCATGGCATGGACGTGCTCTGGTGCAGGCATGCGCACGTGTCCCTGCCTGCAGACTCCACCTCAGGCCTCCCTGTTCGGCAGTGCAGCCTGGGTAGGGGGGAGAGCGGACCCTAGCTGGACCCACCAGCCATCCCACGAGTATGGGAGGGTGGTGCCCGGGCGGCACAGCCACCAGCAGATGGGGAGCCATTGGCCACCACATGGGTGTGTATGTGCATATTCGTGTGTGTGTGTGTGTGTGTGTGTGTGTGTGTGTGTGTGTGTGTGCATCTGTGGGACTGCAGGGAGAGGCACAGGCCTCACGACAAGCTCAAGTTCCCAAAGAAGGTGCAGGGCTGGAGAGAGAAGGGGCCCAGAGAAGACAGGGTGGGGGGGGGAGAAGGGGCCCGAGAGGATGTGAGGGGAGAGAGAAAGAGAGGGAGGGAGAGGAGGGGCCCAGAGAGGATGTGGAGAGAGAGAGAGAGAGGGAGAAAGAGAGAGAGAGAAGGGGCCCTGAGAGGATGTGGGGGGATAGAGGGGGAGAGGAGATCG
>NW_006203673.1:102172-103502 GCF_000334495.1 Tupaia belangeri chinensis
GAAAGAGGGAGAGGGAGGGAGAGGAGGGGCCCAGAGAGGATGTAGGGAGAGAGAGAGAGGGAGGGAGAGGGAGAGGAGGGGCCCAGAGGACGGGGCAGCCGAGGCAGCAGGGGCTCTGAACACCTACGGAGCAAGCTCAGAGCAAGCAGGGCCCAAGTGCATCCCCAGGGGTCTGTTGCCCACGTCGCCTTGGAAACCACAGCATTCCCCGCTTTCCCCTGAAAGGCCATCCCGGGTCTCACATTCCTACCTGAGATCCATACTGCACACACACGTAAGCACACACACACACAGATGTACACACAAAGTGATAGGTGCACTCTGAATGCACACACATGCATGCCCCGTGCATTCCTATGCACACAGCACTCACACACATAGACACATATGGATCCATGCAGTACACACATGCACACACAAAGACGCACACCAAGCACATGTGTGCACACATCCACAGGCACATATATCACATGCTTGCGAACAGACTTCATGTGTGCGCATATACACTAGCATGTGCACACAGGAATGTGCACGCAGACACATGTATGCTAAAGTATGCATGACCGCCCATATGTGCACTCAGGAGTGCACATGCTTATGCACATCGAGCACCTCTGAGTGTGTATATGTGCAGTTTACACATTAATGCACACATGTACATGGACACATGGACACACTAGGGCACTCGTGCATACATACCAAGCACATGTATGTATGCTGGCACATCAATGTATACATGTATACTTGTGCATGTGTGTTTGCTTTGGCCACATACACACGTGCACACACATGTGCGGTTGTACACATGCATGCCAAGCACACACGTGTGCATGTGTGCAGGCTCGTGCACCGGGCCAGGTCCCCCCTCTGTGCCCTCAGTGCAGCAGCCTCCCCTCAGGAGATGGCAGAAGAGGCTGTTTATGCCGTCCCCAGTGAAGAGGTCATTACGACCGCGGCAAGCTTGGCTGTGAAGTCCCTGTAAAAGGGACGGCTGTTCTCAGGAGGCAGGGGGAGGCGGGGCGGGCCCCCGCGTGGTGAGCCGGCCCACCCCTCTGCCCGGGGAGTGAGAGCCCCCCTCCATCACGGAGAGCTCCTTGCTGGTCCTGACCTTCTGGGTGGATTTCTGCTGAGCTCAGCGGAAAACGCCCCGCCCGGCTCCCACACGTGGGGGGTGGGCGGGGAGTTGGGGGGAGGCCTGGGCCCTTCCCCAAACAGATCAACAATAGCAGCAGGCGGGCTCCAGAGCCAGGCTGGACAGTGTCCCGTGGAAACAGCCACTCGGACCTGCCGTGGCTGGTTCTGTGGCCCCCCCCCCCCCCCCCCGCCCCCC
>NW_006203673.1:109883-111973 GCF_000334495.1 Tupaia belangeri chinensis
GCCCCCAGCATGCCTGCGGCTCCCTCCCCTCCTCTCCAGGGACACCCGAGGGCCAAAGGCGAGGAGGCAGGAGGCTGGGGGTCAGGGCTGAGCGCTGCCAGACCCGCCAGGGGTCCCTTCCTTGAGGTCTGAGGCCTGGCGGCCTGCGGCCCTCCCCAGACCTCCTACAGGAGCCCCGAAAGCCCCGCGCTGGGCTGAGACCAGGCCTTTGCCTCCCACCCCTCAGCCCCAGCTTGGAAGTGCCCAGGGGAGGTGAGGAGGGCCCTGATCAGGGGAGGGCACCCAGGGTCCTCTTCTGAGCCGAGCAGGCGCACCGGGCCTTGCCCTCCCAGGGTCACTTGGTAGAGAGGGAGCAGCACGAGGAGCCCCTGACCCTCCTCCTAGGGCACAGGAGCTGTCAGAGCACCTGAGAGCCCAGCCCTGAGGGCCACCGGTGTGGGACAGTCTGCCCAAGGGGCGGTGTCCAGCTCAGGGCAGGCAGTGCCCAGGAGCCCTGCTGTGGCCCAGGCAGTGGCAGCTGGCTGCGGTGGGGGCCGGGTAAGCCGTGGAGAGCCATGGCTGGCCTGAGCAGGCCCTGAGAGCCAATGGCAAGTGTCCTGACCCATGAGAAATTGAGGGTCGGACAGGCCCAGGAGGGCGAGGGTAAGCGCCTGGCTCTGGGGCCTGCCTGCAGCCCTGCCCTGCAGCTTCAGCCTCAGTGGGGGGAGGTGGGTGGTGTCCCTCCTGGCGTCCCAGGACTAGTGGGACCCCAGAAGCTGCCAGGCCCTTGTCAGAGGCTGCACACCGCTGCCACGGCCTCCCGGCCAGCCCCCAGAGCTGCACACCCCTCCAGGCCCAGGGGCTGCGGGCACAGCTGAGTGAGAACCAGGAAGCACTGGCTGACCTGCACCGGGAGCTGCAGGGCAGTGAGGAGAGCCGCGAGGGGCTGCACAGGGAGCTGCTGGAGGCCCGCCGGGCACTGGACAACGAGGCCCGCAAGAAGGAGGAGCTGCAGTGGTAAAACACCGTGCTGCGGGCTGCCATCCACACAGCCGGGCAGGAGAAGGCCAGGTACAGCCCTGAAGAGCGGCTGTGGGGAGCCCGCCGGGAGCCTGCCCCCAGGGAGGCTTGGTGGGCAGACACAACGCAGGCACCCTAAGGAGTCGGGCCAGGTCATCAGGCAGACCAGCTGCCCAGGCCAGAGCTCCACAGGGCTGCCCACAGGGGCTGGCACAGACAGACCGGCCACTGCCCTTGGGGCATCCCTGCCCCGTAGGCCCGGCAGGCCCAGGGACCCACAGGGCTAGGAGGAGCAGAGGGAGGCCCAGGGCCTGGGGGACTCTGGGAAGGGCCCTGGAGGACAGCCAGACTGCACTCTGAGGCACAACGAGGACTGGGGGAACCAGGCCAAAAGGGCAGCAGCGGGCCATGGCTGCGCTACGCCGCTGGGCCTGTCGGACCTGGGACTCGTGAGTCTGAGAGGTGATGGCGGTCGCTGGAGCTGGGCGTGAGGACACCATGTGGGGTCAAGACGGGAGGCAGAGGCCAGGGCAGCTGGGATGGTCACACATCAGGGACACGCTAGCCCGCACTGACCCAGCATGGTCTCCTCCTCAGCCTCAGGCGGTCCAGGGAGGAGATGGAGCAGAAGCAGCCGCCCCTGCAGGAGGCCTGTGCCGCAGGGTGGGAGGCGTGCGGGCTGCAGGCCCGCCTGCGGGAGCTGGAGCAGGTGCGGGCAGACGCTGCCCAGGAGCTCCGGGAACACCGCAGACAGGTGAGGGCCCGACGGCCACCCTGTGCCAAAGGACACCCTCAAGCCCCCCATGGTCCCCACATCCACCAGGCTCCGGGGGCACACGCGACCGCCCAGACTTGACCCCTCAGACAGGCCCACGTCCTACACAGATGCAGGGGTCCAGGCTGAGTCTGCCCCTGGGCACAGGTGACAAGCCAGAATGGGGGGGGGGGGGGCACTGCGGCTTAGAGGCTAAGTGGCGTGCAGCCACACAGGAAGCTCCCGCCCCACGGCGCAGTCCAGAGCCCTCCCCTCACTCTCCGTCAGGAGCGCAGCCAGGTATGCAGGGGCCGCTCTGCCAGCACCGGCCGCCCCG
>NW_006203673.1:113334-115944 GCF_000334495.1 Tupaia belangeri chinensis
GCCAGAGTGGGTGGGGGGGGGGCACTGCGGCTTAGAGGCTAAGTGGCGTGCAGCCACACAGGAAGCTCCCGCCCCACGGCGCAGTCCAGAGCCCTCCCCTCACTCTCCGTCAGGAGCGCAGCCAGGTATGCAGGGGCCGCTCTGCCAGCACCGGCCGTCCCGCTCCATGGCTGCGCAGCCGTGCTCCTGGCGGCACCAAGTCGGGCCCACTCATGTGGGCTGGTCCCCGGTGCCAGGTGCCCACACGGTGACTCAGAGCTTACGACCACCATCCCACAGCCTGGAGGGGTCAGAGCCACTTGGATACACCTCAGCGGGGGGTGGAGCCCTGCGGCTGCTGGGAGAGCTCGCAGTGAGGTGGTGGGCTCCTGCAGGCAGCGTCCTTCCCTGAGAATCTGCTACAGCCTCAGCTCGCGAGGTCCCCACGGCCAACCTGGGGCATGTGCCCAGGACGGCTGATGGCTGCAGGGCACGACCAGCCTTGTCTGGGTTACCTGCCCGAGTCGCACAGCACACAGGCCTGGCGCTCCTCCCAGGTGAGGACCCTGCGGGCCGAGAGCCAGAGAAAGAGCGTGGAGCTGAGGGAGCTGCGAGGCCGAGGGACACAGAGGCAGCGGCGGAGCCAGCAGGAGGTGCTGAGGCTGCTGGGGCAGACGGCCGAGGTGGAGGCCGCCCAGGAGGCCACGCAGGAGGAGGTAGGGTGCCTGTGCCAGAGGGCCCTCGGCCTGGCTGGGGCTCCGCAGGGACGCCCGGGGCAGTCCTCGGGCCAGAGAGGACCTACCGCCCCCTTCCTCGCCCTCTCTCCGCACCCTACGGGCTGTCCACTCCCACCTCCCAGCACGACCTGTGCAGCTGGTCTGGGGAGGGTAACTCCGGCAGCCCGCGGCCACCGTGAAGTCCCTGTGAGGATTCCGAGCTGGGGAGGGGCCGGGTCCGGCCTAGACGAGCCTCAGTTCTAAGCAGGGGAGAGGCAGGGAGCCCCTGAGCTGGGGGGTTCTCAAGAGTCTCAGGGTCTGAGCTCCCCCTGCATCCACACCAGCATGTGCACGCCGCTATCTACACGCACCCCACACCAGCACCTGCGCCGCTATCTACACGCACCCCACGCCAGCACCTGCGCCGCTATCTACACGCACCCCCACGCCAGCACCTGCGCCGCTATCTACACGCACCCCACACCAGCACATTCAAGCCACTGCCTACACACCCCCTATGCCAGCATGTACATGCCGCTGCCTACATGCACCCCCATGCCAGCACGTGCACATCACATCTACACGCACCCCCACACCAGCACATGTATGTTGCTGTCTACACACACCCTCACACCAGAATGTGTATGTTGCTGTCTACACACACCCCCACATAACTGACCATGTGTGTTGCTGTCTACACGTACCCCCACAGAGGGCTGTGCTGCACATGGCCGGGACCTGGGACCCAGCCTAAACGGGCCTCCCGGAACCTCAGCCCTGGTCCTGGCACACAGTGGTTCATGCCATGCCCTCTGAGCACCCACCATGTCCCCACCCATGAAGGTCCTTAGACACCACGCAGAGAAGGAGGCAGTGGCCACGCCCTGCACCCAACCCTGGGCCCAGCTGGGGCCTGGCTGCCTCCTGCCTTCTCCCTCCCCGAGAGGTGGTTGTGTCCTGTTCCCGAGGGCTCCTCCTTTCTCCCACCCCGCCAACCTCCACGGTTCTGCCAGGACGACAGGACGACTCCTGTGTGTGGGTGGCCAGGCTGGCACCCAGCTGAGTGAGGCAGAGAACATGTGTGCCCGGGCCCAGGGCCACCTGGGGCAGCTGCAGAAGGCCCTGGCCAAGGCAGAGGAAGGTGCCCTCCACTCCCCGACCCACCCCAGGAGTGGCTGAGGGACCGCCACCGCAGGCTGGGTTCCCAGAGGCTACAGAGGGGCGGGCTTCCTGAGGAGGGTCTGTCTCGGAAACCCTCGAGGCCTCAGCCCACGGCCTCCTCTTGGGCCCTTCTGCTCTCGGGCTTCCCTTTGCCCTGGCTGCACCCCCAAAGCCGGTTTCCATCCCCACCCAGGACACTCCTCTTTACAGCAGGAGTTCGTCTGCTCGCTGCCCCACCCCACAGGAGGGTGGGCCCGGCCTGTTCTGGGAGTTGGAGGGGCTTCAAGCCCGGCCAGCACCCGCAAGCTGGCAGCAGGACAAGGGGGCACTGAGCAGCTCCCAGGCAGCATGGCCTTGCAAGATGACGCGTTCTGGAGGACAGAGACTGAGCGCCTGGACAGTGCAGGCCACGGGCCAGGAGAGGCGGGGGCTCCGGGTGGGGACGTGTGGCAGGCTGGGTACTCAGAACTCGAGTGGGCCTCTGGGGTACCCTCTAGGGAAGGTCAGAGGAGGACATGAGAGCTGGAGGCACTCGGGGCAGCAGGACAGGGCCAGTCCAGGTCAGGGGTGCAGGCGGGGCCGGAGCAGGCAGCCTTGGGGTTCCCGGCTGTTCCTGGGCCACGGTGCTGCCCTGAGATGCCCTAGCCCTCAGCTTCTGGACTGCGGAGACTGAGGACATAGCCAGGTGGGCTGCAGCCTCCTGGGCTCCTACTCGCTAGGCCAGCCTCGAGGCTTCCCTGGGGGTCACATGGCT
>NW_006203673.1:115991-124644 GCF_000334495.1 Tupaia belangeri chinensis
ACAGAAAGAGTCCAGCCAGCATCCCCAACGCCAGGCTCTGCATTGGCTGTGGCTGCAGGCTCCAGGTGAGTAGCCTTGACCTGAACAGCAAGCAGCCATGCCTGGTGTGTGGGGCTCACGGGATCCTCCCCATTCCCAGGCCCAAGTCGAAGCAGCCCTGGGCGTGTGCTAAGGTCCCCTGGGCAGAACTGGGAACCAGGTCCCAACCTGTGCAGAAAGACAGACCCACAGTGCAGACGGGACTGAGCAGAGACTCGGGCTAGGGCTCGGGGAGCGTGGCCGGGCATCTCCTCTTCATGCTGTCCAAGGAGGGAGCTCCAGGTGACTGATGGGAGGGGTGCAGGGTGGTGGGCAGGGCAGAGCCCACGAGGCCCAAGGGCAGCCAGGCCTTGACCTCAGGGGGTGACACTGGAGCCAAAGTAGTTATTGCTCGCCGCTCCCCTGTCCTCATACCTGTGCTGTGCAGCCTGTGTACCAGTGAGATCTGTGCAGCTGGACCTGGGTCAGGGCAGCCCACAGGGGCCACCAGAGGCTGTTGGCAAACTGGCCGGCCAGCGGGGACCTAGGCCCCCAGGACAGATTCTCTGAGGAGGTGGTCTCCTGCAGGAGAGCGGGGCAGGGAGAGGCAGGGAGAGCAGAGGCTGGCTGCAGAGCGAGGAGTTTGTCACCAGCCCTGCAGCGGTGCTGGAAGAGGAGGGTTGAGACGAAGGGGGTTTTGGTTTCAGAAAGACACCCCCCCACCCTCCTCGCAACTGCCCAGTGAGAGGCCTGGAGGGCCTGAGTGGCCAAGTGGCCAGGCTGGAGACTGAGGTCTCATGAGGTGCCCGGGAGACCCGGGGTCTGAGAAGTAGGGCAAGCTGGACACGTGGTGACCTTCACACGTACATTCACGTGTGTGCATTCCACACTCGCTCGAGAGTGCAATTTTCTACCGGAAGGTTACGCGGTCCAAAATGCAGCTTCGAAACCCACCTTCACAAAGCCGGTGCCCAAAGACTCTGCGTCCAGCCTCGCTCTGAATTTGCCACGCTCTCAGTAACGCCTCCCTGCGACGGCAGAGTGGAGGCAGAGCAAGGCCGTTCTGATGCCAGGAGTCTGGGAGGCCACGCAAACGCTTTCCGCGGATGCCGTTCCTGCCCGTGAGCCTCCTGTAGGTCTTTCCAGAGCGGAGCCAGAGGCTCTTCCCATTTCGGGAAGCCCGAAATGGGAAGAGCTCGCCAGCTCCCCACGCTTCCTGGGGGAGGCGCTCACTTGCGGGACCTGCCCCTGCTGCACGGTCAGGGGCCACCCCGCAGTGAACGCGCGCTCTGAGCGGGGGCGGCTGGAATTAGAGGATGAACCTGGAGATGAACACACGAAGGCGCCGCCAGAGGAAAGCGGGCATCGGTGGTCTCTGATGGGGCAGCCGGCCCGAGCAGTTCCCAGGGTTGTTCAGTAGAGGAAGAGGGGAAGCGGTGTGGAAGGCGAAGCCGCTGCTTTCTGGTGTCCACCGGCTGCGGTGCGAAGACTTCTCGCCAGTCCTTCTGCGTGAATTTTGTCTTCTCACCTTTTTTGATTAATACACGTGGCCGCCACGTTCCGCTTGGCCGCCCACACACACGCGGTGGCGCCCACGGGTTCCTGGCGTCCTTCGACCTCCCAAAGGGCCGTCTGAGAATCGCGTTTTTGCTGGTGTTGAGCGGTCGCCCCTGCTGCCAGGCTGGAGGTCTCTGGCCCCTCCGCGTCTGCGTCCTGGGGGAATCGCCCGCCTGTCCTCCAGCCGCCACCTGCTCTTCTTCCGCCGGTTTTCCCTCCTTTCTGCTCCCGGCAGCCCTTCCTGCCTCCAGGCGTTCCGCTGTCACCTGCTTTGACCTCAGATGGGTCCTCTCTGGCCTGCCCAGCCTCCGGGACGTCTCTTACCTTCTCTGACATGTCCCCGCGTGTAGCAGTGACTTCTCTTCAACTAGAGACCTCAGCTCCAACTCCTGGTCTTAGTCACAGTCAGGGTGGAAGAGAGCCAGGGCACGGCGGGCATCCGGTCCAAATACATCCGGCCCGAAGGAAAGGCGGGGAGAACCTCCAGACCCTGTGGGACTGCAGAGGGCTGCAGGGGTGGGGCTGTGAACCGCAGGGAGTGGTGGCCGCGGGGAGCCCAGGGCGCTGAGCTGCCGGGTCACAGTGCCGCAGTGTGTCTCTCCCCAGGCTTCTCTGTTCTGGGAGTAGGAAGGACAGGCCTGTCCTCTGGGGACACAGTGGTGTTGTCCTCTGCCTCCCTAGCAACTTGCCTACCAGGGCAAGGAATCTGCTTGATTGGCCCCTGCTTGACCCTCACCCTACTAGGCCCCGTGGTAGGTCAGAGCCTGCCCCTTCCAGCCCCTCCCCTTGCACATCAGGGTGGGGTCCTGGGGTCCTGTGGGCGGTCCCACTTTGGGCCTCCACACGTGGGCGTCGAGGGCTCCTCTCGGTGTCAGGCAGATGTCTGTCCACGTCGGTGTTTCTGTTGGGCCTAGAACGTGGCTCTTCTGGCGCTAATGCGTGCTGGAACCTGCCGGATGCCTGCTGTACCCCACAGTTGCCCTCCTGCCTGTGTCTGGCACAGTGGTTCCACCTGCCCTCAGAAACCCTCCGCGTCTCTGGTCTCCAGCGCCGAGGAAAGCTTCCCCAGTTGTGGAAGTCTGGTCACTGCGTGGGTCTGCGAGGCTCGTGCCCCCTGCGGCACCCCTCACCAGGCCCCACGTCTGACCCACAGCGGGTGCAGGCAGGGAGGGAGGGCGGCAGGGCGGCCGAGCCCACAGGCAGCGCAGGGCTACGGGAGCAAGCCCGAGGTCTGCATGGCTTCCTCCACTTTCACAGACCGGCTCCCCCACCCCACATAAGCCCATGTGTCTGTCCAGAGAAAGTTAATCAAACACACATTTCCTGCTCGGGGGCTGGCTGTGCCGCCCGACACTGAGATTCTTGTTTGAGAGCAGGTCCCTCCCCGCTCCCAGGGCCACCCTGGGAATTCGCTGGAACAACAGTGTGGAGTGAGCCTGAGCACAGGACACGGGCGGACACAAGCCCGCAGGCTGGCAGCAGCCCAGCATCACCCCACACCCCTCCCGCAGATCCACCGTGTTCTCCCTGGACTGGGCCGGTCACAGCCCAAGGGGGCTCCGAGGGCCGGCGTCCTTGGACCCCTGCCCAGGCTTCCTCCTGCCCCTGCGTCAACCCCAGCGGATCCCCACACCCCAGCCAGCCCTCTGGGGTTCGGTGTGCCGTGTCCGCCAGGCCTAAGCTGCAGCGAGAGCTGACTGCTGGCGTGGGGTCAGGGACTTTTGCAGTCCTGAACCCTCCAGGTGCCACCTTTTCCAGATCCCTGAAAAGATGATTTGGGTTTGTTTTTTGGTTTTCGAGAGAGATTTTTGCTGTCAGGCGTGTGCGCTCACCAGAGACACAGAGAGAGACAGAGAGAGAGAAAGCATCCCCCAGAGGGGATGGCCATGCCGCCAATCCCTTCTTCTCCAATTTCCTCTGGGGATTTTTTGGCATGAACGCACATGCACCCAGTGTGTTTTAAGCTGCCATGTCTGGGACTCGAACCATGGTTGACTACGTGGGAGTCCAGTAAAGTAACTATTACGCCATAAGCTGGTCCCAAGATGATTCAGTTTTATAGGGAAAATTTGGTGAGCTTTCTCTGTTTTCATCACCTGGAATAGCCAGGCATCCACTTTCTGAAGGGCTTCACGGGTCCCACAGCCACACTGCAGCCCTACCCTCGCCCGGGAAACCCTGCCTCCCCTTCGCGCTCTCCACCTCCAGGCCGGTGGGCCACGTGCAAGCGCTCTCCCGCCCACCCACTGCAGGCTCAGGGTGGTGCAGGCACCGCCTACAGCCCACAGGGTGATTTTGGGGCCGTCTCTGGTGCCCACGCCCGGCCTTCTCTGTTTCTGGCTCCTGACCCGCCCCGCCGGTCTCTCCAAAGAGTCGACTCTCCTCCCTCCTTCCATTTCTGTCTGGTTTGTCCATCACAGCGTCTCTGTCTTCATCACCAGAAGGTGCGTGTGCTGTCACAGAGACGGGGGGGGCGGCACCCTGTGAGTCCTGGTCACGCCGCAGCCCTTCTCCTCAATGTCACCACCCTGTTGGGATTCGGGGTGAACTCCCCAGGGCCAGGGCTAGGACCCAACTGTTCTTGGTGCCAGGACTCCGCGCTGTAACCACTAGGCAGCGGCGCCAGCCTAACGTCCTCTGTGTTGTCACTGTCTCGTCCATTGTAATTGTCCCCAGTGCTGATGTTTGATGTTCTCTTTCAATAGTGCAAACCTTCAATGTGCTCACATTTTCCTTGTTTGTGTTCAATATGTATCTTGTCCTTTTATATATAACTTCTTTTCCTTTTACCAATTTCCAAGGGGTTTTGCTTTTGCTTTTCTGTTAACCGAGGGGTTGTGTATGGAAAGCAGCACGCGACCACCTCCGCCCGCAGCTGCATCCTGCCCCCCTGCCCGGTGGGGTCGTGGTTCTGCCGGCTGACCCCGGTGCACCCTCGCCTCGTCCCTGGCCTATTGGCTGGCAACTGGTCATTGGCTTCTTCGGCTTGGCTTTGAGGAAAACTGGGCAAACTGCGGTTTCAGGTGAACAGACACAGGAGGCACCCGAGGGGCTAGGAGAAGGGAGCCCTGGGACCCTGGTGCACAGGAGTGGGCAGTTACTCGGAGGAGCAGCATGGCCCCGACCCCTGACGGCCCGATTCTCATCGTGTCTGTTCACAGGGCTCAAGGCAAAGGGCTCGGCTGAGGGCTGAGGGCTGAGCGCTGAGGGCTTCCGGGGTGGCCCTGCTGTGACGCCTGGGCCGGACCAAGCGGCTGCGGGGTTGGTAGCCCAGGAAGCTCACCAGCAGACAGCTAGGGTTGCCCCAGCACCAGGTGCGAGCCCCGGGCGTCTGAGGCCCGATCTGCTGTCCCCGAGATGTGTGTCTGCTCTGCTCTGGGGGACCTCTGTGTCGGTCCCCGTTTACCACCCTGGGTGGCGAGTCTCCGGCCTGGGTGTCCTCACACCTACGCCACACCTCCTGGCCCTGCAGGGACTCAGAGGCACCACCGCACCCCACGCAGGGGTGGGAGACTGAGGCCAGTGCTGCCTTCTGGCCCCCAGCCCCAGCTCTCCTCAGCACAGGCCCCGGCATGGGAGCTAGAGCCTCGTGAGCCCGCCCTCCACTGCGCTCAGATCTGCGCCTGCCCTGGGTGCGAGGCCTGCTGTTGTCTCCATGCCAGGGGCTGGAGCGGAGGGAACGAGCGGGCGCGCAGTGGCGGGGGGGGGGCCCTCACAGGGCATGCCGTTCGGCCGTTACACTCGCTCTGAGGTCCACACAAGTCAGGTCACTTCACGGGGGCAACTGGGTTGGGGCCTCTTAAAACCGCTGTGAAACCGTGCAGCCACGGCACTGTCTCAGCTACAGACGGTGCTCTGCTTTCCACCGGGAACTGCGTCCAGAGCGTGGCGTTCCCATCCCACGGGGGGGAGGGGGGCGCAATTTCAGGCACAAGAATGTCCCCTCCATCTTCATGTGACATGCTACTGTCTCCTGGGGTGCCTCTGCCCAGGGTTCCCCATGGAGCAGCTGGGCATGCTGCTCTGGGTGCTGCAGGAGCAGGAGGCCAGCCTGGGCACAGGGGCCAGGAGGCCAAGAGTCGCTGGAGGCCCTGCAGCAGGTGACGGCCCCAGGGGCAGTACCAGCATCCCTTTATCTACTCAGCCCCGTGGCAGATGGTGAGGCCTAGGGAGAGCTGGAGGCATGCATGCACACCTGTAGGGACCAAGACCATCCGGCCCCAGCTGCACAGGGGCACGGGCTGGAGGGCCCACAGGGTCAGGGACTGCTCTGGCTCTGCAGCGAGCGGCCCTGCACAGAGGGGTCAGTGCAGCCGCAGTTTAGAAGAGCAGTGAAAAGCAAGCGGGGCTGGCCTCAGACGCATTGCCCAGCCCTCAGAAGCCTTGGTGGAGCCTCGCCCCACGCCCACATGTCTGCAGTGCTCTGACGGGGAGCAGCGTGGAGCCGAGGGCAGCCCTGCACACCCAGTGGGCCGTCCGCAAGGGAGCTCGCTGCACTGCACACCTGGCACGGGCCCCCTGCTGGCTGGGCCGCACAGGGTGCAGGTCCTGGGGGCTAGGGGAGCTGCGAGGAGCGGGCGTTCCCGCCAGGCTCCAGATAGATGGCAGGACAAGTCCACACCCGCCAGTGGGACGCCATCAAGCCCAGGGTCAGCGTTGGCCCCTGTGGCCACCACAGCCCCCAGGTGCCACCAAGCGCTCTACCTCTCCTCTCTGGGGAGGCCTGCAGGCCATGGCAAACCCGCGGCGTGATCACAGCACAGTGCTGGGGCTCTGGCCCACCTGCCCTGGAGCCTCGCCCTGGGCCTAGTGGGCGAGGCAGACGGATTGTGCAGATGGGCACTGGTGGGATGGGGGCTCTTCAGCTGGCCGCCTGGCCCTCGGAGCTCTCGGCCCATAACCATGGATCCCTGGGTCTGTTGGGGCAGTCGGCCACCCAAAGAGAGCCCAGGAGAAGCTCACATTGTCTCCCGGCCCAGCTCCCACCTTGGGCTGGGTGCAAGGCCAAGTCCCCTACTCAGAGGTCAGCACAGCTGGACAACTGTCCAGGGCTGGGATGGGGCAGAAAGAGGGGCGAGAGGCTGGGACAGGGCCTGCCCAGGCCCCATCACGGGCCAGGGGTTCTGGCAGCTGGGCCCCATGCCTTGGCGTGGGTGGACCCACGCTTGTCCTTGGACGGCTATTTGGGATGAAATCTGAGGTGACGGAAAATGAGGCTTGAAGAGAGAAGAGGGCCAGGCAGAACCTCTCCAGGGCTCCTACCCGAAACACCCCGCCTCGCGTCACCCCAGTGGTGGCTCTGGTATCCTCCACGTGACATACACCCACGCACACCCACACGGGTGGTGGCGAGCAGGCTTTCGAAGGCAGAGTGGGCACGTGCTCTGGGCCTTACACCTGCGCGCTCTGGGGCCCTCCCCCACCAGGCACCACATGCCCTGCCCGCAGTGAGGACCCGACGTCCGTCCTGTAGCTCTGTCGGGGCCTTGAGAGGGTGGCGTGAGGCTCACAGACCAGGTGGGCGTTGTGGCCCCTTCTGCGAGGCCCGGGTGTGAGGTGGGGAGAGTGGGGGCCAAAGGCCTGGGTCCCTGCCCTCAGCCAAGCCCCATCTGGAGGGGCCATCCCCTGATCAGCACCCCTGGCCCTGTTGTCCACCACCCAGGCCTCTCACTGCTCCCTCGCTCCAGGCCCCTGCCATCCCCTCCCATCTGCCTGTCCCCCTGCAGTGTGGCCCTGAGGCCGGGGAGTAGTCTGGCTGGGGAGGTCCGGGTCACCCAGCTGGCTGTGGGCACAGCCTGGAAAGCCAAGCCTGCTGTCTAGCCAGCACCGGGTAAGGGTGGACGGGACTCCACCACAAGCTTCCCAGCACCTTCCCACCACCCAGGGTCCTTGCGGGTGTTCTCCATGGTCAGGGCAGGGGAGGGGTGGGAAGGCCCGGGCAGGGGGCATGGCACAACCCAAAGGCCCCAGAGCGGGAGGGGCTGCAGGGGTGGCGTCTGGGGGTGGGCCGGCACGTGGACGATGGCAGTAGTCATGCTGGCAGCCTCAGTGTCCCCACCCACAGGGGACAGCAGGGACACTCGTGCTGCGGGACCTCAGGCCTCAGAGCAAGGCAGCCCTCCAAGGGGACCCACCAGCAGGCCGCAGTCCTCAAAGCTGCCAGCCAGCTCATCCACAGAGGGCCGCCTGCCCTCCCATGAAGGACGGTCGCTGGGGTGCGGACACCAGGACCCTGCCCGCTCCCGAAGAGGGGCCCAGCCCTGAGCTGGGGCCTGGGTGGAGGCGGGGTGGGCGCAGCAGCCCAGCCGCCATGGCCTGCCCGGGCAGCGGAGCCCTGGTGGGGGAGGGAGGGAACAGCTAATGAGTTCCAGGAGGTCAGCGGTGAGGCCCGCGGCCCGTAAACCCTTCCCTGGTGTCTCAGGGGGACCCGGATGTGGCCGTTTATTTATTCTGGATTCCGCCCTTCTCTCCTCTTTATAACTTGCACTTCCAGGAGCGTAACTGGATTTTTAAAGAAACAGGACTTCCTTTCCAATCAAGGCCAATTCTCGGTTTTAAGGAATCCTTATTTCTGTAAAGTTCCAACCAGTGACCCCTGACTTACGCCTCGTCAGGGGCCCCGCAGGCCAGGCCCGCTCCTGCCGCAGGCCGAGGGCACAGGGCAGCATCCGCCGTGGGAGGGCTCTGCACGTGTGCGTGGCCCGGCAGGCAGGGGCAGTGGGGGTGACCCGGGTGCAGGCCTGTCCAACCCGCGCAGGCCCCACAAGGCCCGGAGCCCAGGCCCAAGGGAGGGGGCGTCCTGGGGCCCCACTCACAGGGGACAGTGGAAACGCACCTTGCCGCCAGGCCCCCACAGCAGCCCTCAGGCCACGCAGTGCTGCTCTAATGCTGTCTCCGGGGAGGGGGCTCGGATTCAACTCTCCCCAAAGGAGAGCACCCCCAGGGTCGGGGAGAGCCTTGCGACCTTCATATCTGCTTGCTGGTGACTGCCCCATACTTCCTGCAGCCCTGGTGCCCCTCCAGGGGCGGGTGGCTAGGAGGGGCTTGGCGGGGGGCGCCCCGGGGCGGGAGGGCTCGG
>NW_006203673.1:125324-129660 GCF_000334495.1 Tupaia belangeri chinensis
GGGGGGTGGCTAGCGGGGGCTTGGCGGGGTCCGCTCAGGGACTGAGGGGCTGGAGGGCAGGGCAGCGATGCCCGTGCCCTCGGCCGGCTGATGCTGTTAGCGAGTGTGCCCAGCCCGCAGGGCTGTGCCCGTGCCGCTCAGCAGATGGGTATAGCTGCGGGAGGCAGCGCTGTGGGTGCAAGGATCAGACCAGGAGATCAGAGGGTGCAAGTCCTGGAGGCCACCCTGGAGGCACAGAGTCCCTGCAGCACAAGGTGGATCTGGGCCTTGGCTCCCCTTGCCTGCATTCTGCTGCAGGCAGGTCCAGGTGGGGCTGGTGTCCCGCCACGGTGGTGCCCACCCTGTCCACCAGCTCGTGCCCCTTCCCAGGGACACACCGAGCTCCCTGCAGGGAGCCTGGCCTCCCCCTGCCAGGAGGCCCCACGAGCCGCCTGTTTCTCTGGGGCCTCTGTGGGCGGAGCAGGAGACGGAGGTGCACAGGCGGCCGTGCCCTGCTGGGGCCTGACCCTGAGCCGCCTGCCCCGGGAGGTGGGAGGAGCCCTGAGGCAGGACCGTTGGCTGCAGGTCAGCCTTGGGGGGCCTGTGTGCTTCTCCTGTGCATGCATGTACACGCATGTGCACACACACGGAGCAGGAGCCAGGCCTGCTTCTGCACATGATGGACGCAGAGGTGAGGTCCGGGCGCAGTGGGGCCTCCCAAGTCATCCCCGTCAGAGCCAGACCCTGTGGTGGTAGGAGCCAGTGGGGGGCCTCAGGAACCAGGCCCATGGTTGGGGGCATGACTGGGTCCAGACCTGACACCCCAGGAGGGTCCCCAGAGGCCTCAGGCAATCCTTCCACCACAGACACCCCAGCCCCAGAGGGGAGAACAGATGCCGCCCTCTGCCACCACAGACCTGAGGCCCACCCTGGAGGCTGGCGGCCCAGGGCTAGCCCAGCCAGAGTCCTGAGCAGGGGCCCAGAGGCTAAGGCCAGTGTGTCCCCAGCAAAGGGAGACTTGCAGGGTGGTACCCCGCGGCCCTTCTGCCTCGGGGAGCAGACTGTGAGGTGCCGGCCTCTCCCTGCAGGCCCGGCAGGTGGAGCTGGAGCAGGCCCACACCCAGCAGCTGCTGGGCCTGGCTATGGAAGCCCAACAGTGTGGGGCCCGGCTACAGGCCTCACAATCCCCAGCATCCCAAGAGCAGACCCCCTGATCACAGGCGAAGGTGCCGGAGGAGCAGGTAGGACCGGGCCCCAGCCCAGGGCAGCTCCCACAGCCTCAGCAATGGGCACTCACCTCAGCGGTCTCTGGCCAGTCCCGGCGCTGTTCACACTCTGCCCCCGGAGGCTGAGCCGCAGCGGCCCACACCCACTGGAAGGGGGAACGGGTTCCGGGACAGGCCCTTCTACCCCGGCCTCAGCCCTGCAAGGTGGGGTGTGAGGACCATTGCTGGGACGGGGCCCATCGGCTACAGCATGGGGACCTCCCCTGTCCCCAGAGCCACCGCAGAGGCAATGGCACCCGGGGGCACAGTAGTCGAGGACACGCGGCAGAGCATTGGGTGTGCCGACGCCGACATCCTCACCTTCCTGGGGTTCCCATGGCCCATGTGGAGGGCTTGGTGACGGAGTTCTGGAGCCTGTGCCCTCGCGGGCTGTCAGGGGCCACCCATCTGTCGCTCCCCATCCAGGGAGACGTGAACTGTGGCCACAGCCCTGCGGTGACAGAGCTCTCCACGCCTCACACCCGGGACTGGATGTCCAGCTGAGCCCTGCCCTGTCCCCAGGTGGCCGGCCTGAAGGAACAGCTGGGCCCAGAAGTGCAGCGGCAGTAGCAGGCCCACCCAGGCCAGGACCCTCATATGAGCCCCCGAGGGTCTGCCCACCTACAGCCCTGACCAGTGGGGACAGCAGGCTCCGGGCAGAGCCGACAGCTGAGACAAGCACGCTGTACAGCAGCCATCACCGCCCCCCCCAAGTTGCGGGCCTGTAGCACCCCATGACGACAGATGTCCCTGCCTTCGGGGGTCTCTTCAAAGCCCCCTTCCCCTGCTAAGAGACCGAGGGCATCACCCCGACAGCCTGCCCAGGCCTGGTGAACTGTTTCTGCTCCCAATGCACTGGGCCGGCCAGACCCCTGGGCCTGGTGGCGCCTGCGGCCACAGGCTCCATTCCCTGCCCACAGCTCTGCTAGCGCGGGAAGGCACATGGAGACGTCTCCACTCCTGCAGCCAAAGCTTTATGTCCCGCGAGGCCGGCCACCACCTGCCCACGTCCGGAGGCCAGAACCTTCCGCAGCCGGGAACTGTGGCTGGCCCCAGATGCCTGGAAATGACTCAGACCAGGACCCCACTCCCTGGCCACCAGAAGTGCCCAGAGTGTGAAGCGGGGAGCTGTTACAGAGCCCCGCCCAAGGTGGCCACGGAGGGCCAGCAGCCTCGCCTGCAGGGGTGTCATGCAGCCCCCTCTTGCACCGCAGGCCTCCGTCCCTCCCTTCCTTGCTTTGCTGTGGGACCTGCAGACCTCGGGGACACAGAGGCTCCTGACGTGACCGCCACCGCCTGACTGCCCCAGGGTCACGCTGGCTTCACGGGGCTTCCTGTCAAACTTGGTTTTCTACTTGAATTTAGTAGTGAGGGTGCCCCAGGGGACCCTGCGTGTCCATCCTTCCTGCCCTGTCCCGCAGCGCCTGAGTGGGCCGCGGCCGCGAGGAGGCACGTGGGAGACAGCAACGTCCGAGTGGCGGTGGACGGGCCCTGATGGCCGCTCGTGCTCAGGAAGTGCCGAGAGCACGGCAGGCAGCTTCTGTCGTGTGCCCGAGGCCCAGCCGGCTGGGGAGCCGCGGTTCAGGCTTACCCGATGAGCACACCTGTGTTTAGGAGGAGGGTTCTGGTGGAAATAAACGCTTTCTCAGCCCTCCCCCACAGTGACGGTGCCTCTGCGCGTTAGAGCCGTCCATGTCTGGAACCTGAGGCCGGGAAGGCACCTCTGCCTGCTCTTACTGCCTCGACACCGCCAGCAGGAGGCTATGGCCACTCGCCTGTGTGGGCAAGTGGGGTCTGGCCACCCTGGGCCTCCACGGCCAGCCACAGCTCAGCCCGTGCACCCAGCGAGGCAGTTCACGGGAGGCCGGGGTGTGCTGGGCAGGCCGAACAGGGTGGGTCTGGACCCAGGTACTGGCCCCACCCCTCTGTGGAAGTGATGCCAGAGAGGGGCAAGTCTAAGTGTGCAGGGAGGGTCTGGGGGGAAGGGCCCATGGAGGCCCTGTGCTGGCAGCCTGCCCCCCACATGGAGGCCCCTGGCTGGGCTGAGTGAGGCTGGCCTTGGCTGGGAGCCCAGCTCTGCCCTCACCAACCGTGCAGCCTGGGAATCTCTCCAGGCCTCAGCCTCCTTGTCTCCAAAAGGGGAGAGACCCCAGCCCCAAAGGGTCATGGCATCAACCTGCCAACACCAGGCATGCCATGGGACTGCCCTGCCACCCTCCTGCCACCGTCCCCTGCCTGGAGAGCAGGGCAGGGGGGCAACGGGGAACAGCCCCAGCAGCCAGCATGGTGGAGGTGTCACAGTGATTCCCAGGGGGGTATGCATTGCGGGACCTCTCCAGACCCTCCAGGGACTCGGTGTCTGGGAGAGCTGGAAGGCGGGCACCCGGGACCTGCCACCCTAGCCCGGTAAGCCCAGCAGAGCCCCCAGAGGCAACTCACCTCTCCCTGCTGGGCCAGAGCGACAGCATGATGGGGGTGTCTGCCTGGGGCTCCCACCAGGAGACATCCCAAACACATGCACACACACACACCACACACATGCATGCATGCACACCAAATGCACACACAGACATGCACGCACGCACCAAACACCCACACATACCCACATACATGCACACACTCTCACACATGCACACGCACACACCAAACACACATACACAGAGACCCATCCACACATGAGTGCACACACACATCAAACACACACATGCATGTACATACACGCCAGACACACACAAAGACCCACATACATGAATTCACCACATATACCAACCACACAGACACACACTTACCCTCACATATGCACACACACCAGACACACACTTACCCTCACATATGCACACACACCAAACACACACACACACCCTGAGACCCATATGCATACATGGAAACACACATACCAAACACATACAGATGCATGCCTACACACACCAGACTCACACACAAACATACACATACCCACACACATGCACACACACACACACACACACACACACACACAGGGCCAGGAGGCAGGTAAGAAAGAGCACCCAGCCCTTGGGACCAGCCGTTAGTGTAATGGCTATGTGGCTGGACTCCCACGTAGTCGACCACGG
>NW_006203673.1:129679-133744 GCF_000334495.1 Tupaia belangeri chinensis
TCCCGGACCCGGTGGCTTAAAACTCACGCCAGGCGTGTGTGCGTGTGTGCCCAAGATCCCGAGAGGAGAATGGAGGAGAAGGGATTGTGGCGTGGCCATCCTCCCTGAGGGGTGATTTCTCGCTTTATGTCTCTATGTCTCTATCTGTCTGGCGAGCGCACACACCCTATAGCAAAAAAAAAAAAAAGAAAAAGAAAGAAAGAGCACCCAGCCCTTTCTGAGACAGAACACACCCCTCTCCCCCATCACTGCCTCCTCCAAGGCCCTCGCTGAGGGTCCCAGCCAGCCTCTGAGAAGATCCTCAGTCACCCCTGGCATCTGAGGTGGTGCTGTAGCCCACAGGGGAGGAGAAGGGGGGAAGGCTCCACCCCAGAGCCACAGTGAAAACAGGCATGGAGACCCAACGGTGGCCTGGTGGTCGGAGCCGGGAGCGAAGCAGGCCTGCTGGGACCAGCCAGTGCTTATCTGAGTCCATAAAACATTCATGTTTCTGAGTAAGTCACAAAGCACAATTTTAGCAGAAACGCATAAGGAAGAGCAGATGTCGGGGCAGCAGGTGGCGTGGTGGGGCATGGTGGTTAAGGCGCTGGGTTTCCACATGGCCAACCTCAGTTTGAGTCCCAGACCTGGTGGCTTGAACATCACAACCACTAAGTAGACTCATTAATTAACTAATTACAAAAGAAGAAAGGCAGATGCGGACCCGCAGGCCAGGACATGCAGCGACCCAGGCAGAACCTGAGTGTCCCTCCCCCGGCATCCACAGGCAGCCCCAGCACACATGCTGTGCGGCTGCTGCTTCGCTGCCTCCCGGCCGAGGTCACCCAGCAGACCGTGCCTGTCAGAAGCCTGGTCTCACCACTGTGCAGCATCCGGGCAGAGGACACGGGTCTCTAAGTGCCATGGCTGCTGTCCGTGCCATCGTGGGGCTCACAGACAGGGGCTCTGCCCAGGCTGTGGCAGACGCGGGGTCTCAGTGGTCCAGGGCAGGAGAGCCCCTGCGCCACCCACACATGCCGTCTCCTCCCGATCCGTCTCTAAACGCAGCACCTCAATATCCTGGGAGGGGCAGGTGTCAGCCCTGCTCTGACACCCCAAGGTGGAGAGCCGGCCTGCGACAAGGAGAGTGGGCACCCTGAAGGCCCTGCCTCTGGATGAGGCAGAGCCCACCCCAGCCTATGAGCAGGGCTGAGATGGGGTGGGCCGGACCGACTGCCTCTCTGCACCTGCCGGCCCCGCCTCCTGGAGCAGGTGGAGGGTTACACGCTGCCGTGGAGCCTTGGCAGCTGGCCTCAGCCGTGCCCACAGAGGCCAGCTGCTGGGAGGAGATGCTCTGGGATGCCTATGTGCCTACGGCCACTTCTACGAGGGAGAGAGAGAGTGGGGGCTTGAGCTGGAGCCTCTGCCCAGAGCCCTGCCCCTTCCCCATGGGAGCCCCCAGTCCAGGGGCAGCTTGCAGGCCCTCTCAACTGCAAGACCCTCAGGCCCCCAGTTAAAGAGCCTCAGGCCTGCGGGAGGTGGGCTCCTGGCCACAGAGCACACTGCTTCTGCTGACTGAGGCGCCCTGGAGTCTGGAGGGAGCCCTCAGTGGCTGCTTAGTACCTTCTGACCCTGCCGCCAGTGCCTGGGAGGCATGCTTTTTTTTTTTTTGTCTGTGGAGTTGTGTGTGTGTGTGTGTGTGTGTGTACGTGTGTACACAGGTGTGTATGTGTGCATGTGAGCACATGTACGTGTGTGTGTGCATGTGTGTAAAGAAGAGCGAGACTCAGCAGCAGCAGGACCTGTGTTAAGCCCATCTCCCAGGCCCACCTGAAAACCCGTGCACAGCGAAGGCGCGAGGGTCCGGGAAGAGGGCTGCCGGCCTCAGCAAAGTTCCAGCCTGCTGCCACGCACCCAGACCCCGGGGCAGGGCCCTCTGCTGGGCCACGCTTGAGCATTTCAGGGTCTGCTCAGGATACCCCGTGCCACATCCTTCTGCCCAGGGACACTGAGGACAGGAGGGCTTTCCTGCCAGGCCCAGCCCCCAGAAGGAGGGCAGAGGGCCGCCAGGTTTTCACAGGAAGCAAGCGGGGACGTGTGCTCTCCTGGGGGCCCAGCCGCTCTGTTCCCGAGGCTCGCCCAGCCCCACATGGCCAGCCCGTGTGTATCAGCGGAGTGAATTCCTGGGGACCCTGTGTGAGAGTGTATGTGCGTGTATAAGTGTGAATAAGTGAGTGACGGAATGAGTGTGCGTGTGCTGAGTGTGTGTGTAAGAGGAGTGGGTGTGAATGAGCGTGTGAGTAACAGAAGGACTGTGTGCATGTACTGAGTGTATGTAAGAGGAGTGGGTGTGAATGAGCGTGCAAAGGTGTCCTGAGTGTGCTGTGTGTTTCGAGTGTTGTGAAAATGTACGAATATGCATGTGAGGGCACTTTCCTCCTGGTTCCCACGGGGACCCAGAGAGGTCAGGGTTCCACAGTTACCACCATCCTGACCCTTTCTCCAAAGTGGGGAGCCGTGACCTTCATTTCTCAGCACCTCCACCCCACTGCTGTCCCTAGGGTCTCGGAGCCAAGCGCCTGGCCAGGGCCACCCCCGCAGCTGACCTGGGGACAAGGCCTTCACCCCCAGCCTCGGCTCACCCTCTGCACTCCACCCACAGGACAGGCTGGGTCAGACAGTGAGGCGCCAGTGCAAATGGCCAGCAGCCCTCCCCATCGGGGTCCAGTCAGCACAGGGACACCAACGGGTGTGCCTTAAACTCAGGCTGGGCCCCAAAAGCAAGTCTGCAGGGCTGTGGACATCGGCATGAGAAGTCCAAGTACAAGATCCGTGTCCGTCAGACACCCCCAGAGCACACACTCGGAGAGCCCCTACTGCTTCCAACCATGTCCACCAACACAAGATCACGTGTGCTTGCCAGCCATACAGGAACACACCAGCCCACAGCAGAGCCAGCGTTCTGGCCCAACCTCTTCCACTGGCCTCTGGGACCTTGCTGGGTCTGAGAGCAGAGGATGGTGGGGCGCTGAGGCTCAGGGCGCTGGCCCCAGAGGGGCCAGACTCCAAGCACCCAAGGGGTGGGCTGCTGGCCACAGGGCCAGGCGCTGAGTCTGAACTGGGAGCATCCAAGGCGCTGCCCCGCCCTGGGGCCTGTTCCAGGTGCTGTACCCCCAGCCCGGCTGCACCAGGGTTCCCCACAGTGCTCCGGCCTGCCCACGTGCCGGAGACCTCACAAAGGGAGGGGAAGAAGGAGGACAGCTCCAGTCCCTGTTGTGCAAGGAAACATAAAACCCAGGCCCAGGGTCACTGGGCACAGCCTTCCGAGCCTCCTGGCCCCATGCTCTGGTGCTCTCCAGGTCCAGACCTCCAGAAAGCCTCCCAGGGGCCCTCCTGTCCGCCAGGCGGCCGAACCTCGGTGGAGTGCCACTGGGTATCCTTGCTGGGTCCATCCCACCTACCGCAGGAGTGGGCTCCGGGATAGGCCTGCCATGGTGGCCGAGGCGCCCCTCAGGCTGTGGCAGGGGCGGCAGGGGTGGGGCCGGCGGCCACTTAGAGCAAGCCAGGGCGGCCTCGCGCTGACCACTTGCTGCAGGGCGGTGTAGGGGCCCATGCGGGGCGGGACTCGAAAGGGCACGCAGGCAGCCTGCCCCCAAACCCACCGGCTCCTGCAGGCCCTAGGGAACGGGCTTTGTCCCAGGACTGCGCTGAGGCCCTGGCGCCAGCACCGGGCAGCCCGGTGGCAGGGACCCACGCAGGAGGACGGCCCCCTCCGCGGGACGCGCGTCTGCCCCGCCCTCACTGCCAACGCCCATGCCGAAGGGTCCCGGGGAACGAGAGGGCGCGAGGGCCGGCAGTGCCAGGAGCGCCCAGGGTCGGGTCCCCGCGCGCCCGGGCCCGCCCTCCTGGCCTGGCGCTTTAAGAGCCGCGGGATTTGCATGGCCCCGCCCCGAGCGGCCGCGGGCTGGGTATTTAAGTCGCGGCCCCGGGGGCGGGGCCGGCCCAAAAGTGGTCCCGCCCGGCGCTGTCCTCTGCGGAGCTGTAGCGCGAGCGCGGCCGGCCGGGCGGGCTGGGTGCGGAGCCCCC
>NW_006203673.1:134297-139564 GCF_000334495.1 Tupaia belangeri chinensis
TGGGGCACGCACCTGTGTCCCGGTGCCTCGGTGTCGGAGGAGGGCATCCGGTAAGCGGAGGACCGGGTGCCTCTCCCCAGCTGACACTCAAAGCCGGTGCCAGGAGACTGACCCTCGGCCCTGGCCCTCAAGGCAGAGCTCGCTTTTCCCAGAAGCCGCTGGGCAGGATGGCAGGGCGGTGGGCGGCCCCCTGCCTGCCTTCTCTCCCTCTCCTCCCCTCCTGCTCCCCTCCTGAGAGGCCCCCTCAGGCCCAGCCTCCAACAGGACCCCCAGGGGAGCTTTGGGTCTAGGGACTCTGTGGGAGCAGCCTGGGCTGAAGGGCAAGCCCAGGCACCTGCTGTCTCCATGGCTCCCAGGGTGTGATCCAGGGCAGGAGCCACCTGTGGGCCGACTGCTACCAGGCCTGCCGACCTGCTCTCCCCAAGTCCCAGCTAGGATGACCGCTGGGCCAGCGTGGTGTGCAGCTACCCCACCACCATCACCATCACCGCCCCTCCCCGCCCCCTGCCATGGGTCCTGGCACCTCCCCCCTTTCAGTCCTGTTGTCAGCATCACTCCCAGCACCACCACCGTCCCCACCGTCAGCACCGACCCCACCATTGACATGCCCCCGTTACCATCCCCACCATCGACACCATCCCCACCCCCTCTGTCCCCGTCCCCACCGTCACCACCCCCCCATCACCGTCCCCACCTTCTCACTGTTGTGGTCACCCTTCCCCACTGTGGTCCATGTGACCTGCATTGCTAGCACAGCTTCCACGTCCCTTCTGCCACAGCCGCAGTCGTCATTCACATCGTCCTCCCCCAGGTGACACACAACTGTGTTCCCCATGGCTGCTCCGGAAGCCTCCCACCTTGGGGGCAGCTTTTGGTGACAGGAAGGTGGCGCCATTCCATGTGCCACCCTGGAGAGTCCCTCAGGGCCAGGGTTGGACCAAGGAGCAGGATGGCTTCTGGAAGTCGGAAGTGGTGGACAGGCGCGTCTCCGGGGTGCCGTCCCACAGGGTTCCTTGTCAGACGTTCCCTGTCCCCTACACTTTTCTCACTGCGGTCAGGGTGGGGACCGGAGTAACAGCTGACCCTCTTCACAGCCTCACAGAAGCCCTGCCCTTGCCCCACTGGGAGAAACCGTTCCGTGGAAAGACCTAGGGACACAGACAGTGTGACGGGGACACCCCCTGATGCTGGCCACGCCGTGCTCGTGAGCACCTCCTCCCACATACACTGTTCAGAGAGTGCTTGCAGACGTGGACGGGGACGTGGACGGGATGTGGACGGGGATGTGGACAGGGGTGAGGCATGTGTGGCCTGCCACTTTCTGTTTGCTCAGTTGGAAAAAGGGAGTTCTTGGGGGCGCAGGGCGCAGTGCGGGAAGTGACCAGGGGCCCTGGTCCCATGGACAGGAAGCAGGCTGTGGAGGGACTTAGGTGTACATCCAGCGCAGAGGAGGGGGACGTTTATCCGGAGGCAGGTGGACCTGCAGGATGACTCCCTCGCCCACCTACCCGCCAGCCAAGAGGGGCCTTCTCTGCGTGCCCTGGCGCCGCCCCCTCCAGCCCCACACTGTCAAGGTCAGCAGGGCACAGTACCACCTCTGCATCCAGGGCCCAGCAGGTCCCTCAGGGCCACCCCCCACCCCCTGGCTCTGCTCCCTTCAGCCCCCAGCCCACTTCCTGGCCAAGGGCGCGTCTCGCTGAAGGATGGCAGGGAGCCTGGTCCTGTGCCTGGCCGGCAGGCCGGAAAAACAGGAGCGACTGCGCCATCCGGCTGCTCACGGGCAGCAGAGAGGCTCATGGCCAGGGCCCTAGCAGACGGCTCTGCCTCAGCCAGGAGCGGCTGTCATCCTCCTCCTCCTCCCGCGCGTGGGAGTTTAGGTCCTAAACATGCTGAGAGCGCGTTTTATCGCTGGAGTTAAAGCCACGGTCGGGCGGACGCATTGTACTGCCAGAGTGTCTCCTGGGGCCGGCAGGGCGGGAGGTGTTTCCTGAGCCACGGCCCCTTGACAGTGCTCCCCAGGCTGTGGTCTGGAGGGCCATGTGGAAGAGCTTGGCCTGGTTGGCACCAGGAGTCCTGGCCCTGCTGGCCGCTCATGTGCAGCGCTGAGACACCCCGACACGGGCTTCACAACTCTTCGTCCTCCTCCGTCAGAAGCCTTGGGAGCCAGCTCAAGAGATGCAGAGCCCCGGGAGGGAAACAAGAAGGGCTTGGGGTCGGGGTGAGCCACGCCCTGCAGAGCCCACGGGCAGGGACGGTGGGGACAGTCAGCTTGACCATGAACTCTTGCTGGTCAGCTCCTCCTTCGTGCCCCGGAGGCACAGCTCCCACAGCCTGCGGCACCCGTGACACAGACCTGTCGTGACGGTCAAGGTGTCTGGCCAGCAGCCCGGGTCATCTGGAAAACGATCCACCACCAGGAAGTGCCAACGGGCCAGGGCTGAGCGCAGGTGGGCCTGGCAGCAGACACGGCGGGGCTCCCAGGAAACATGGAGCGAGTTCAGGGCCTTGGCAGGGGAGGGGTCGTGGTGCCCCAGGCAGGACAGCCACCTCTTGAGCAAACGAGGAGGCCGAGGTCCAGAGTGCTGACCGGGCCTCAGACCCCCGCAGCCACCCAAATGCAGGAGGACCCCAGTAGGAAGGAAGCCCTGGAGCCACCCCACCTCGCACCCCATGGTGGCAGCAGCCCAGCCTGGGACACACCCCCAACTCAGACACATGCCAGCGCCTGAGTGGTGACCTCCCTGGGCCAGGCCTCTGCCCACATGGACTCGGACACCTGCAGGCACCCATCACAGCCTCTGGCTCCTGGCCTCCTGCACAGCCTGCCCTCCACTGGCCTCGGAAGCTCCTGTGCCTCTGGCCGGGCACCCGACCCCGGTGCAGCTGCCCCTATTTCTGTGCTTGGAGTGCACACCCCGTGAGGCTGGGTGCCATGTCTGTCCTCATGGCACCATGCTGGCAGTGGCTCAGATCCAGCCTTAGGAAACCATCGGCAGTGGTCTGACCGCGGGGCAGGGCAGCCTGTCCTCCTGCTCCATGCCCACGCGTGTGCTCCCTGGGGCTTCCAGAGCGCCCTGTTTGCCAGACCGCCTCCCCGACGGTGGGTCAGCTCCTCTGAGCCGCAGGGCCAGCTCCCCCACGTGGGGTCGGTCTGTGCAGTACACCTGGAGGCCCACAGGGAAGACCGGCTGGCGTGACCCTGCCATGCAGAGAGTCCGTGCACTCCTGTGTGTGATAAAAGGGCCACGGGGCCACGGGGCCACCCCAGGCGCAGCGCTGTAAGGCCGCAGCTGTCTCGTCTGCGTGGGCACCACCTCTGCCTCCTGGGATGGTTCTGGCAAGCCGGTTCTTGGCATGAGCAGAGTCGGTGTGAGGCCGACCCTGGGGCGGGACAGGGCCTACTGTCCTGTGTGAAGAGGGGCTGCCTGGGGCTGATGGGCCTGGGTGAGGCTGGCCTCTGACACACACAGACAGCCCCACTGCCCTGGGAGTCCAGGCACGGCCATGCAGGGCCGGGCTCTGTCACCTCCCGGACGGCGGGCATGGGCCCCTGGCCTGGCTCCCCAGGACACCCAAGCACTCCTCAGCACACCCGCACACCGCATGTCTGGTAGGCGCTACGAGGAGTGGAATGCTGGCCTTGTAACCATGATGACTGCTTTACTGGGGTGTGGGGACCGTGTGTGTGGAGGGGCACTGGGTGTGACCAGGTGCAGCCCCTCCTCCCTTCAACAAGTTGTCTCTCATCTCTTCCCTCCTCGGGGCTCATCTCTCACGTGAGCCTAGCAGTGGCTCGTTAGCTAACCATCGTTCCACCGTGGCTCCAGGCTTACAATGCACGTGCCCGTGTCTGCCGTCTGGCACTGCTGCCTCAACTGCCAAGGGGGAACCCAGCCACACTTCGTCTGTGTCCTTGTAGCCTGCGAGCTGTCATTGTCGCACGCATGTCACAGACTCAGTGACACTCTGCTCATTTTGTTTCGAACAGATGGCTCTCATTCAGACTGCAAACTAGAGCCGCTCTGCCTGGTGTGTTTGCGCCCCAGTCTGCACGCCCATAGACCCGGGTTCCCCTTTACATTACTTCCTTCTGCTCGGGAGGACTTCCTTCCGAGATGCTCGTCCTGCAGGCCTGCTGGCCTAAACTCTGTTTCTTGAATCTGAAAATGTCTTGTTTTGCCTTCTTTATTATTATTATTTTTAAGAGAGATTTTTGCCATAGGGCACATGCACTCACTGGAGAGACAGAGACAGCAGCAGAACACCCCACGGGGAGCTGGCCACATCATAACCCCCTCTCCTCCGTTCTCCTCTCAGGATTTTGGGCACGCACGGACACATGACCGGCGTGACTTTCAAGTCACCGAGTCTGGGATAAGAACTGCAGTCGACCAGGTGGGAATCCAGCGCCATAACCATTACGCCCCCTGCTGGTCCCTTGCCTTCATTTGAGAAGGTATTTCTGCCAGGCGTGTAGGTACTCCTGGGCCGTGCTGGTCGGTGGGTTTCCAGGTCTTGTGACGGTGGCCCCACTGCCCCCGACCAGAAGTCCCTGTACCTCCTTCCGGCTCCGCACGTCTCCTCCAACTGCTTCCAAGACGGCCTTGCGTGTCGCCGACTTGACTCACGGAGACTCACGACCGTGAGTGTGAAAACATCTCACCCACCCGCGATCATTTTCCTCTCGGTCTGCTCCGCAACCTGGTGTTTCGGGCAGCCACTTCTACACGGCCGCTATGCAGTGGAGTCCTGGACCCAGCAGCTGGAGGAGCGAGCTCGGGTGGGTGTGCCCGAAGTCCCGGGGGGAGGGGGAACGGAGGGAAGGGACTGTGGTGACCACCCCGGTGGTGTGCCTTCTCGTCTTCTCTGGCAAGCACACGTGTCCCGAAAAAAACCAAACTACCCATTTATCTTGGCAGCTCCTCACACGATGCTCGCTGTGCACAAGTATACACGTCCTGAGCGTCCAGTGCAGCGCTGTGGCCCCGACAGCACTGGGGCGAGCGCTCTGAGGACGCTGAGTGGCCTCACGGTTGAGGACGGGGTCACAGCTTGGAAAGAGGAAGCGTGAAGTGAAACCCGATTTTGCCTTGACTGGGATCGGAGGGCGATGTAAACCCACAGCCTGTGTTTGCACGTGTGCATACCTGAGGACAGGTGGGCAGAGGCCGAGGCGTGTGCATGTCACGCTCACGTGCACGGACGGATGGCGCTCCATGCAGGCAGAGCGCTGGACAGTAGTGGCCACAGCCCGAGCGGCTCTGCCG
>NW_006203673.1:141236-144370 GCF_000334495.1 Tupaia belangeri chinensis
GAAGTCCCGGGGGGAGGGGGAACGGAGGGAAGGGACTGTGGTGACCACCCCGGTGGTGTGCCTTCTCGTCTTCTCTGGCAAGCACACGTGTCCCGAAAAAAACCAAACTACCCATTTATCTTGGCAGCTCCTCACACGATGCTCGCTGTGCACACTGAGAGCGAGACACGTGCTGAGCGTCCAGTGCAGCGCTGTGGCCCCGACAGCACTGGGGCGAGCGCTCTGAGGACGCTGAGTGGCCTCACGGTTGAGGACGGGGTCACAGCTTGGAAAGAGGAAGCGTGAAGTGAAACCCGATTTTGCCTTGACTGGGATCGGAGGGCGATGTAAACCCACAGCCTGTGTTTGCACGTGTGCATACCTGAGGACAGGTGGGCAGAGGCCGAGGCGTGTGCATGTCACGCTCACGTGCACGGACGGATGGCGCTCCATGCAGGCAGAGCGCTGGACAGTAGTGGCCACAGCACGAGCGGCTCTGCTGCTCAGACCCCCGCCCTGCAGGGGCTCCTTGGAGACACTGGGTTGTGGCAGGGACGCTCGAGCAGTGCTGGGACATCTGTGTCCTGAGAGGGGAGCGCCGGCAAGGCGGAGCGTGTCAGGGCACGGAGGCGCCTGGCGAGGGCTGCCGGGCGCTTTCATCAGAGAGCAACGAGTGACAGATGATGGGCCGTTAAAAAGGGAGGGCCCGTGTCCTCACGCTTCCCTGAACAGACACGGCCCCCGGGAGGAGGCCCACAGCCTGGTGCCTGTCAGAGAGGCCCTCGCTCCCGGGAAGTGCTGGGGTGCAGACGGGGCGCAGGGCCGTCCGGGGCTCAGGAGAGCACTTCTGCAGGGAGAGGAGGCCAGGCGCTGCCCTCCAGCACGTGGCAGAGTCACGGGAAGGACTTCCCGTGGGACTCCGGGACTTTGCTCTGAGTCTGACATCTCAGAACACGGAGTCACCAAAGCGGAGCACCCGGGCCGTGGCCAGCCAGCGGGCCCGACGCAGGCAAGGCCGGCCAGACGTGCTCCCAGAGAACCGGCCGGGAGCCGAGTGCTCACTCACCCCTGCCGCCACTGTCCCTCCGTGGCCGGGCCTCATGGGCTGCAGGGGCGGGTCAGCCGCAAGGGCGGTGCCCGTCGGAGCAGTCCATGCCCATCGGCTGGGCCGTCCAAGCATCAGGCACATGGCCTCCCCAGCCGCCCGGGGGTCAGGGCTGGAGCCCAGGCCCTGGGGAGTCCTCCCGATGCGGCCGGCGCTCCCCACACACCTGGGCCGCCTGTCCTGCGGCCGCAGTTTTGTCCGGTTCTTCGTGGGCCACACCACAAGCATGTCCCCCACGTCTGCTGTGAGATGCTTTTAGTGACGGTATGACATTCCGGCCTGTGGCCGTGCTGGCCTCACCAAACGCTGGGTGCCGGCTGTGACAGTCAGCACCCCAACTTCACGAGGCCGGCGTGAACGGGCCCTCTTGCGCCTCGGCGGGCCCCATCTTCCCTGAAGCACAGCCCTGCACGCGGGCTCCCTGGCCCAAGACAGTGAGACTTTGAAGGTGTCCCCCACTGTTCCCCATGCCCAGAGGCCATCCGAATCGCACCCTATCCTGGGTGAAGTCGGCCACCCCACCAGGCCTGGGCCGGCCCGAGGTTAGCAGAACTGTGGTCCCAAAGCAGGTGTCTGGGTGGCGTCCTGGTGTCGCTGGGGCACAGCACGAGTGTGGCCACACGGGGCTGTCCGGGTGTCAGGTGGGCCCCACCCGCCCAGGCAGTCTGCTCCTTACCAGGTGCCCCCACCCACCCACACTCACAGACACTCCTGGGCACCCTAACCCTACCCTACACTGCAGGGCCCGGCCCGGCTGCTCCCATCACGCTGGAGGGCGATGGAGGAAGCTGCCCTGGGCCCTGGTGACAAGCCCTCCTTCCACGCCCTGGTCCCCTCAGGTCTGACTGGTGATTCGGGAAGGACAGGGCCAGCAGGGGTGTGGTCACAGGCTGTGGGCAGGGACCCAGGGAATGGCCCCAGGCAGGCCCTAGACCATGGCCAGCAGGAGAGGGAGGACACGGCCTCAGGGAAGGCAGAAAGTGTCCCCCAAAGCCGGCTTCTGTCTCCACCGCAGGAGTCCCTGTCCCTCGTCCCCCATCTGGGAGCTGAGTGTAGACCAGAGGCACCCGGCCCTCCCTGGGGCGAACCCCCTTGAGGGGTGAGGAACTCTTAGGGACATAGACTGCCAGACCTGTGGCCAGTCACCTGGCTCCCGAGGCCCTGCCAGCCCTGAGCCCGGGGTGCTCAGCCACAGGACAGCCCCTCCCATCTAGGGCTGGGTGCAGCCGAGGACTCAGCCCCAGGACGCCGGCCCCAGCTCTGCCTGCAGGAGGGCTCGCAGTTCCCCGGAGCTGCCACGGGACAGTCCAGGACATCCAGGACACGCCCACACCTCTCAACGTGCCCCCACTGTGCCGCTCCGCTGGCAGTGCTGTGGAAGTGGCCAGGCGCTGCCCCCTGTGACCAGAGGCTTGCAAAGCTGGGAACTGCTCCCCAGGGCTAGTCCTGCACAGGGCAGCCCCGGCCTCAGCTCTTGGGTCCTCAGTGGGGACCAGGCAGAGGCAGGCCAGGCTGGCAGCATGGCCTTCCTCCTCCACATCGGAAATACCAGTGAGGGCCAGCTCCACCCCACCTCGCAGGGAAGGCCAGGGGCCCACTGGTGGGATGGGCAACAGCCTCTCCACTCCCCACCCAGGGCCAGCCTGAGCTCCCGAAGCTTCCTGTCCCGTTGGGCCCCCCCAGGAAAGCAGCCTGGGCAGCTGCCCAGTGACTCAGCTGCTCAGGGGACTGGAATCCCTCCACGGCTAGGCCATGGTGACTCCTGGCCACAGCCTGGGAGAGGAGGGTGTTGCGGGCAGGGGGCCCATGCCCAGGCAGAGCAGCTCAGCACAGGTGTTCCCGAGCCCGGGTGCTTCTCCCGGAGACCCGTGCTGCCTTGCAGGGCCGTGGCATTGGCCACTCGCATCTCTCAGCAGCAGGTCCTGGGTGGGGGTCTGACCCAAGGCCTGAGCTCCAATGCCCTGGCCCAGGGGTGGTGCTGAGCCACAGCCATCTCCTGCCAGCAATGCCCTTCCTCCTCCCCGGCGGCAGGTCTACCGGGGGCACCCGC
>NW_006203673.1:145153-151467 GCF_000334495.1 Tupaia belangeri chinensis
TCCCAGCAACACTAGGCGGGGCACTGGGGCTAAGGAGGCCTACCAGGCTGGCTCAGGCCCTCACAGCCAGGAAGCAGAGGTGCGGGGCCCTCCCTGGCACTCAGCCGCAGGTGCAGGTTGGGCGCAGGTTTGAACCCACGTGATTCAGCCTCCACCCCAGCTGTCCGAGGGCAGCTGGCAGGGGACAGGCTTACCCTTCCTCCTGGTCCTGTGTCTGCATCGCATGTTGCTAAGGAGGCCTACCAGGCTGGCTCAGGCCCTCACAGCCAGGAAGCAGAGGTGCGGGGCCCTCCCTGGCACTCAGCCGCAGGTGCAGGTTGGGCGCAGGTTTGAACCCACGTGATTCAGCCTCCACCCCAGCTGTCCGAGGGCAGCTGGCAGGGGACAGGCTTACCCTTCCTCCTGGTCCTGTGTCTGCATCGCATGTTTACCGTGCCTCTGTGGGAAACACTAACACGGACGTTTGAGGGACGTGGCATTTGCCCATCCCTGAAGGAAGAGGGAGCCCCCATGCTGAGCAGAGGCTCCTGGCACCCACCACCCACCCAGCCCTCTGGCCCAGCCTTGCACACCCCACCCCACACTGGACATTCGGAAGTTCTTATCTGGAGAAAGGAAGCCCAGGAGGCCCTGCCCGCGAGGCCTGCCAGCTCATTCTGCACCCTTTCCTGGACTCCTGGGCTCCAGGCCCACCCCCATGGGAGAGCTGGGCCAGGGTGGGCTGGCCAGAGGCTTCTCCACACACCACACACCACACACCTGGCGATTGCACACGCCTTCTGAGGCAGGGCGAAGACCAGGGGACTGACCCCTGGGAGCCCCGGGGGAGCAGGCCAGCTCCAGAAGAGTGTGGCATGGGAATTGGGAAAGGCCCCACCCTCAGGTGGTCCACCACTGCAGCTCCTGCCCAGGCGGGGCCTCGTCCCACCCTCTGCAGCCCCCTGCTGCCCTCCCACTCTCCCATCCCGAGACAGCGTTTCCACTTGTCTCTTCCAACCCAATTCTGTTCCAGAGCATACACAGAAATGGACATGTGTGCAGACGGAGAGCCGCAGGAAGGGGCGCACGCAGGCGGTGAGACGGGGAGAGTAGGCCCCCGTGGGGTTGCCCCACCTCCAGCCCCGATCCCTGACGCTGCCTTGTCTCGGATTCCCCCAGCCCACCTTGTACTCTGCAGGGCCTGTTTGTGGTGGCCGCGTGGTGGGCACCTCGGGGCAGTAGCTCGCTGGTCACACCCGCAGCCATTTGGGGCTGTCCTCAGCTTTCCCTTGTCCTAACTGGACTGTGCCTTGCGTATTGAGCTGTAACTGACCAGTAAAAGGCGCACACTCGAGCCGCCCACCATGGTCTTAGGAACACACACCCTGTGACACGGGTTCCACTTTCTTCAGTGTCGCGTGCAAGAGATCACACAGGACTTGTCTTCTGGGGCTGCCTACTAGGGTCTTGAGAAAGTTCGTGGAAAATGTGTTACAGAAAACCACGTGGGTATCCGAATATCTCGCGCCCAGAGATAGAGCGTGTGCACAGCTGGCAGAGAGAGAAGCAGGACCCTCTCTGTCCAGCCCTCCAGCTCAGGACCTGAGCCTACAGGGCCACGTGGCTTCAGCCTGGCAGGCTGCATTACTGACAGGGCAGAGGCTGGGCCTCCCACAGCTCCTCGAAGCCCCCACATACAAGGGCACCAAGTCAGTGTCTCAGAGACGGCCGTGCTCCCGGGGTCTCCACAGCCGGACTGGGCCCTGTGTCTGCCGGCACGTGACCAGGTGGAGCAAGCCTGTGCTGGTGGCCTGCCGGGCAGCCATGAGGGACAAGGAATCCTGCTGCAGGCAGCCATGCACCTGATGGGCACTATGGTCAGCAACCCCTGAAAGTGGAGAATGGAGTTCAAGTTGTGTTTATTTTGGTGCAAAAATTTTTGAAATTCAGGCATAGTTTTTTTAGAATATGCAATTTCTGGGACCAGCAGTTAGCATAATGGCTATGTTGCTGGACTTCCATGTAGTTGACCGCGGTTCGAGTCCCAGACCCGGTGGCTTAAACTCACACCAGGCGTGTATGCATGCGTGCCCAAGATCCTGAGAGGAGAATGGAGGAGAAGGGATTGCGGCGTGGCTGTCCCCCCTGGGGGGTGATTTCTCGCTTTCTGTCTCTCTGTCTCTCTCTGTCTTTCTGGTGAGTGCACGCGCCCAATAAGAAAAGAAAAAAGAAAAAAAAAAAAAACCTCTCCAAAAAAAGAATAAAAGAATATGCAATTTCTGTGCACTTTCCCAAGACCCCTGCATATAGCTGGAAGCTGACTGCTGGGCCTCAGGTTCTGTTTTGAAGTTTCCAAATGAGATGAGTGGGAGGCGGTCCAGAAACCGCCCTGACCAGCCGGCACTGTGGCTCTAGACGGCGAGCGCTATACGGCAGGGATGGGCGCTCTGCTCGCTGTGGGGGCTGGCGTGGCTTTCCTCTCCTTACATGGAGCCTGCATGACTGACCGTGTTCCAGGCAGAGAAGTTGTGTCTAGAGACCTACATGTGGAACTGCAGGATGGCAACACGGAGGGCTGCCGGGCAGCGTGCAGCACAGGCTGCCCCTGGTCTCTGGCTCTCAGCCCCGTGCTTGGGAACCGGCGTGGTGAGAATGCTCCCTGCTCGCGGTCCGGGCGAGCGAGGTGCGGGCTGCAGGAGGAGCCTGCCCCCGGTAGGCCAGCGCTCCAGTGCCAGCCCCAGCAACATGGCCAGCTCGGCCTCGTCAGTGAGGCGGTGCTGGGCAAGCATGTGCCCCTCACCCCGGCTCTCGGCTTCTGGGGAACAGCCACATGAGTCCCCCCTTGCCTGCTGAGGTCCCTTCTCTCCCCTCCCTCGCGGGTCTCCAGGCCGGCGCTGATACCAGGCTCTTGTCGCCTCTTTGTGGCGCCTTTGGGAGAACAGAGCTTTCAGTCTTGCTGCGGGAGAGGCCGTGTGCCCTGTTCTCTCCCACTGTGCAGGAGGGCACACGTGCGTGCACGGCAGAGCCCGCGGGGTCCTGGCGTGCGCCCAGCGCAGAAGCCCCCAAGCTGGGGCTGGGGCCCCTATCTGGCCCCGTGGGATCAACTCCCCTCACTGGGCTCACCCTCTGCACTGCGGGCTGGCCCCGCGCCTTCTTCACAGGTGGCTTTTGCTCCCTGTGCAGTGGTAAAGCACCGCTCACGAGAAGCAGGACCCCACACGGCAACCTGGTTCAAGTCCCTAGCCTGGCTGATCAGATTCGTGCCACCCAGGAGTCCCACAGAGTCCCCAAGTTCCTTCTATGAGAGACAGAGTGGTAAAGAGACAGGCACCCCGGCAGGGTGTCCATGCCCCGTGCACCCCAAGACTCAGCATGTGTGCCTGCCTGCCACGCTCGAGGGGGTCCCAGGACGTGCACCCGGACCTTCCCCACGTGGGTCCAGTTGGGTGGCCATGTGGCCCCCGGCCCCCTGTGCCGTCCAGCAGGTCTATGGCTTGTCTGTCGGCCACACGTAGGTCTCCGACGCGGTTTCTTTGTCTGATACACGGCTGGTCACACCGGCTCCATGTAAGGAGGAGAGCCATGCCAGCTGCCCCGGCCAGCAGAGTGCTGGCCTGACTCCCACGCAGCCAGCACTGGAGGGGGCACCGTGGCCTCCTGAGAGTGCTGACATCTGCCAGACGCACCTTCCACGGTGGGTGTCTGCCAACCCTGCTCTGTCCGACTGTGCATTTGGCTTATCAGGTTATGACCTGTCGGGGTTTCGTCGTGGTTCTCCGAGCACATGGGCCGTATGAGGGCAGCGGGCAGCCCAGCCCTGCCGCTGCAACCCGGGGACACAGGCCACCCCTGCTTCGGTAGGGCGCCCGACGCCTTCCGCGGGTCTGAGCCGCCTGCAGGAGTAGCACACCGCGGGAGTCGTTCGTAGGGCCTGGGTGTCCCCGCGCCGTGCGGTGGTGCCGTCCTTGCTGTCACGCTCTGCCTGACTCCTACGCAGATCGTGGGGGCTCCTGCGCTCCTTGCTCTCACACCCAGCAGCTCTCACGGGGTCAGCACTGCTGCCTCCAGGTCCGCGGGCCCCACCACACGGGTACGGGGTTACTCTCCTCCTTTCTGGACCCAAGGCGGATGCCCTCCCGACGCGGTCACAGAAATAGCGTCAGGGACCAAGTCCCACAAGGGACATGCCCGTTTCTCCGGGAGCGCTGTGCCCGCCCTGACCTGCCGTGAAGGTGTCCTTCTCAGACCAGGACCGTCCCCTTGTCTTCCTGGAGCCCTCAGAGCTTCCATCGCAAGTGGAAGTCGATTTTATCCGTGCCTTCTACGAAGATGATACGACTTTCTCCTTTAGCCTGTTAATCTGATAATTGGATTAAATGTGTTTCGTGGCAAATTTAACTCAGTGCGAAGTATCACTGTCTCCCTAACGGAGACCCGGCTCAGCAGTGACGGCTTCAGTTTGCTGCTAATTTGCTGCAGTTCGGGCAACGTTAAGTGAGAGGCCAGGGCTCGCCTTGCTGGGTTCAGGACTGGGCTCAAGCCAGCCAGCTCACCACGCGCTTGCCCCCCGGGAGCATTGCACAGCTCCGCTACTGCCTGACCGCTCACAGAGCTCGCCAGACGCCACACGGTGGGCAGGTCTTGAACGTGCGTTCAGTTTCTCGGATGATTGTATGAAAAGTTGGGGTTTCCATTTTTCCGTGGATTGGGTAAGTTGCATTTCTCTGGAAAGGTTTTCATTTTACTAAGGTTTTCAAGATGCAAGCCAGCAAGTACCCTATCCCCGGCTCACGGTGTGGGCTGGAGGGGCCAGGGCACTGTTACTCAGGGCATGGGGAGTGCCGCTCACGCTCCACCTGGCCCCTGTCCCTCCGCAGACCCCAGGGGCATGGCTGGAGGCCCACTGGGCCGCATCACAGTGGGAGCACTGGGGGGAGGCGCTCTTTCAGGCAAGCCCAGTCTTCCACCAGAGGGGACCACACTTTTTCCTCCGAGTTGACCTCTCCAGCACAGCCCTGGAAGGGACCCAGGCCGAGCACAGACAAGCCCTCACTGTACCCCACAAAGAAGAGCAAAGGGACTCGGGCATGGCGGGTCTCAGGTGTCCATGGTGTGCCATGCCGTCTGCCGCGCCGACCCACCCTGCTGGCCCTCCTGGTCCGTCTCCTGTGGTATTTAACTGAGGCTGGCATCCACAGGAGGGCACCTGCAGCGTGACCCCAGCCAGGCTCTGGGTCACAGGCATAGCCGATGCCGAAAGGCCAGTAGGTCTCACCGCAGGCCAGGCCCTGCCCACGGCGGCCACTCGCGTGCGGACCAAAGCGACCCCCATTACGGAGGAGAGGAGCGGCCAGAAGAGCCACCCCTCTGGGCGTGTCCCTCAGTCTGGTTTGCTGGGGCCTTTCCCAGTTGCGGCCATGAAACCCTTGCATCCCAGGAACCCTTGGTCCAGGCAAGCCAGCGTGCTTGGGCTCCTCCTCCCTTCCCCACCTAGAGATTTCCTTGGGGACACTCTCCCACGTGCAAGCACACAGCCAAGGGAACTGGCCACGGTTTGTCATTGAACTCAACTATGAGCTCTGGCTGGGTGTGGCCAGACCCTGTGGGCCACGCGGGTCACAGTCCCTGGGTGTTCAGGAGAGGCACAGAGGCCCTGCAGCAGGGGGAGGCCATGCCCACAGCCTACGTGTGCTTATGGGGTGTGGGGACATCCGGCACCCTTTAGCATTTCAGAGTGCGCTGCACTCCTCACTTGGCCCCGTGGGCCACAACCGACTGGGCGAGCAGCCACCATCATTGTGAAGACCAGGCCCACATCAGGCCAGTGGGAGAGCGCCACGCTAGAACCAGGACCTCGGCTGAATCCCTGAGGCCTCTCCTTGGCCTGGGGCTGCAGGAGGGAGAACCTCATCGTGCCAGGACTATCAGAGCCGAGCTCAGCCCCACCTGTCCTGGTCACCTCCAACCCTCTGGGGACAGCCTTGTCAACACATGGACTGGAACAGGCCAGGATGCCACATCGAAGACCTTGCACGCCTGACTTCTGGTGTTGACCCCAGTGGGCAGGACCAGATGCCCGTGGACAGAGGGACTGTGGAGCGTCCACCAGGCGCTTGGCTTTCCACCTGCTGTCGGTGGCCGAGGGTTGCCACAGCCGTGTGGCCCGGGCAGGCCTGCAGCCCAACACAGAGAGCTCAGAGCCCTGAGGTCCTAGGAAGGGAGACAGGGGCGGTCCCGCCTGCCGGGTGCCAGCCCGGCCTCTGCCTCAGCAGTTCAGGCTCCTGGATCTTGCCTGTCCTTGCGTGGCTGCCGTCGCCACTTCTGTCGTAGAGAGG
>NW_006203673.1:151925-152450 GCF_000334495.1 Tupaia belangeri chinensis
GCTTGCGGGCCCGCCTCCGCCCCTTCTGTCGTAGAGAGGCGGGCAGGGGCGGTGGCTGCCAGCCGGAGGGCGCCCGGGCGTGGGCATGTGCACCGGCCACGTCAGTCTGCCAGGCTGTCTGCCAGGAGGTGGGCCAATCTGGGGACCTTGGTAGCGAGCTTTCTCTGAAGGGCCGGCAGGAATACCTTCAGCTTCATGGGCCAGACCAGGCCAGGGGCCACAGAGGAGGCGTGGGCCGGGGCTGTGACTGTGAGCTTGGGGCTTTTTCTTCTTTTAAAGGGCCAGAAGACAAAGCAGAAGAACCCGTGGCAGAGATGCACGTGGTCTGCAGGCCCATGGGATGGAGTCTCCGCCGCCCGTAGGAAGGGCCTGCTAGTCCTAGACTGGGCCGTCTGCGACCGCCCCACAGGCAGCAAGCACGCCACTCCTGGTCCCAAAGGAGTGGGGACCTGCACCTCCAGCCCGGCCCAAAGGGCCCATCAGCTCCATGGCCCAGCCGTGTTGCGTCGGGCTAGACAGCTGGCC
>NW_006203673.1:153143-153805 GCF_000334495.1 Tupaia belangeri chinensis
GGCCCCGGCCGTGTGGCGTGGGGCTAGACAGCTGCCACCAGGGGCCTCACTGGGTTCTGGCGTGCCAGAGCCTCTGTGAGCCAGGTCCGGGACATGGTAGGGCAGCCCGCCTCGACACGGGGGGAGAAGGCTCCCCGAGGGGAAGCGGGTGCCCCTGCAAGAGTGAGAACCTCTTGGCATCTGTGCTCCCAGGTGGGCATCTCTACTCGGCAGCCAAGACCTGCTGGCCCCTGCCCTGCTGGTGACCAGGTGCAAGACCCCCAGGTGGCATGGCCACGTCCTCCCTCTGGGCGGGGCACAGCGGGAAACGGCCTCTTAGCTCCTCCTCCCGGGTCCCCCACTGTCCCTGCAGGAGGGACCAGGAGGCCGAGGGCTGCACAGTGTAGGGCTATCCTCTCCGCGGCAGTCCCTGGGAGCCCTGTCCAGTGAGGGCAGCATGCAGGAAGGACACAGCATGTCCTTGCGGTGGCACACTCAGACATGAGAGTCGCATGCCTGGTTCCCCCGCAGCTGCCCTCGCTGCCCACTGCAGACCCTGTCGCGGGGTGGGGGCCTTTTCGCGGGGAGCATGCTCGGGAGCTGGGTGTGCACAGGAGTGAGGGTCCGGCAGCACCTTCGGGGCCGGGCCAACGCCCACAACCCTCCTCTTACTGAGCAGCATC
>NW_006203673.1:154932-159832 GCF_000334495.1 Tupaia belangeri chinensis
TGCCCGAGTGCCAGGCCGCCAGCGGCACCAGGGCGCAGCCCGTCCACAGCCCTGCCCACCCTGTTCTGGGCAGGCACCGGCTCAGCTCTGCTGCATCCAGCTGCTCCTGCCACTTCGTGGCTGTGACACCAAACACTCCCCTCCCAGCGCTAGGCCCAGCGCCTGCCTGCCGCGGTGTGCACCGGGCCGCATCCCTCTCGCCAAATGTTCCGTCCATTTTTGTTACTCATTCAACGGCTGGCGGCTGGGGGCTAGGGGCTGGGGGTCAGAGGGGCCACCCTCGTAGGGCCACTGTTAGGGTCCGTGCACATGTCTCAGTTGTGGACAGACACAGACACTAAGGAACACGGAGGAGGCGTGTGCTGGGTTGCACGTTACCCGTGTTTGGGGCCTGTCCCCAAAGGGCTGCCCGCTTACATCCACCCCGAGTGAGGGCCCACCTCCTGGTCGCTCGCCTCGTGACCACTGCTGTGACAGCCGCCCGTCCAGGCATGACTGCGGCTGCACGTCCTGGACCGTGCGAGTGCTGCCCACTCCCCGTGCGTCATCCGCTGTCTCCTTGGAGAAATGTCCAAGCCCTTCGCTCGTGTTTTGTTGGGTCCCTTGTCTCTTTATTGTTAAGTCCCAATAATTACTCCTTCTAGAGCTGTACCCTTTGTTAGATTATGATTAGCAAGTGTATTCATTCTGTGGTGGGCTTTTCGTTTTTTCTAAATCAGTTTGTTTATTGCTCCTGAGAGAGCCCCCTCCATCAGGGTTTCCAAGCCACACCCCGTCGTCTCGGCCAGACCAGACCCAGCGCGTGCACATGTGCCCAACACCAGGGGGGCTCAGGACACGAGCCCAGGACCCTCCGTGCAGGTCCAGGTGCGTCACCACAGCACGGCCACCCGGCCGTCTTTCTGCTTTCGGTGACCACCCTGCACAGCGCGCTCCCCTCCTTTACCTCAGTGACGTTCACTGCTAAGTTCATTACAGCTTGCCCTCCTCCTGAAAAAGGCAGTGACCTTAGGATACTTCCTGACATGATCTGTCGTCTCCTGGTTGGTATGCAATTACTGTCATGAATCTTAGTTACAGACTTGTGTTCGCTTTGTTTTTAATTGCCAGAGGGTGCATGGACCTACCAGGCAGAGAGAGAGCGCGCACCCCCATGGGGTGTGGTCGCACTGCAGTTCCTTCTCCATTGCTTCATCCCATTGGGGTGTGGGGCACGCACACATAGGTACCCAGTGTGTTTTCTCAGGCCGCTGGGGCTGAGATTCAAACCATGCAACCCCATAATACACGGTGTGTCACTTCGTCCCATTGCCACATCTGCCTAGGTCCGTGCGCATAACTTCTCCGTGCTGCTTTCGTTCTTGCAGCTCTGACCTAAGTCACCCTCAACTTGATGTTAATCCGTTAGGATTTTGTTTAGTGTGGTCCTGCTATGTATTTATTACTCCTTTATTGTTTATTTGTCTGAATTGTCTTCATTTTGCTTCCAGTGCTAAAGGATATTTTGTGAGTGTAATGGCAATTATTTTCTTTCAGCACATTGAAAATATAATTCTACTACTTTTAATTTTGCTGGAGGTTGTATGTGCTTACCAGAGGAGAGAGACAGAGAAAGAAGGAAAGTGAGGAAGCGCCTCCCACTGGGGATGGCCACACCCCACCCCTGCTCCTCCTCTTGTCCTTTCGGAATTTGAGGCATGCATGGACAAGCGCCTCCCACTGGGGATGGCCACAGCACAACCCCTGCTCCTCCTCTTGTCCTTTCGGCATTTGAGGCATGCATGGACATGCACCTGGCATGTTTTTCAAGCCTGCACCTCCAGCCCGGCCCAAAGGGCCCATCAGCTCCATGGCCCAGCCGTGTTGCGTCAGGCTGGACAGCTGCCACCAGGGGCCTCACTGGGTTCCGGCGTGCCAGAGCCTCTGTGAGCCAGGTCCGGGACATGGTAGGGCAGCCCGCCTCGGCACGGGGGGAGAAGGCTCCCCGAGGGGAAGCGGGTGCCCCTGCAAGAGTGAGAACCTCTTGGCATCTGTGCTCCCAGGTGGGCATCTCTACTCGGCAGCCAAGACCTGCTGGCCCCTGCCCTGCTGGTGACCAGGTGCAAGACCCCCAGGTGGCATGAGTTCTGGGGGTCTTGCACCTGGGGGTCTAGTTCTGGGGCTTGAGCTGCGCAGTGAACCATGTAGGATCCAGCTGCCTTATCCACCCTGCCACTGGCTGGCCCTGCTTCCACTGTTGTCTGGCTCCCATGGTTCACTATGGAAATCAGTTGTCCCCCTACCGATGATGGCCTTGATGATCTGTTTTGTTTTGGTTTTTTCCTCTTTAAGGTTGTCTCTTGCCATTGCGTTTTTTTCATTTCCATCATTGCTTTTGAATGTTTTAGATTTTTAAATGAGATGTAATTCGCATCTCCAGCATTAGCTGGTGTGGCTTTTTTTTCGTCTCCAGCTGGTGAATCGCTGGGACGACTGAATGCTCAGGTGGCTGTTTGCCATCAGTGTGTCACCAGCCACTCTCAGCAGCTCCATTCCTGCCAGTGTTTCGGATTATGCACCGATTTGACCACCTCACTGTTTCCCAAAGTTCCCGTAGCCTTCATGCTGTACTGTCTAGCTTTCTGTCTGTCTTGTAAATTCCAGATAGGGTCTTCTGACCTATCTTTTAGTTCCAGCTCTCTCATTCTTTCTTTAATTGTATCAAACCTGCTCTTAAACCTATCCAATTAGTTAACTTCTGTTATTATTTACTGAGTTCTTTATTACTTTATTTATTTGGTTCCTTAAAATGTCATTTTTGGGCGAGCCTGTGACCTGTTGGTTAAGGGAGTCAGATACCATGCCTGACCGTGGTTTGAATCCGAGCCCCGGCGGCTTGAAAAGCATGCCGTGCACGTGTATGTGTGTGTGCGTGTACAAAGCCCCACAGGGTGCAGGGTGGAGGAGAAGGAATCTCAGTGTGAGCCTGCCCCATGATAGGTGCTTTGTCCGTCTCCGTCCCCTTCTCTGTCTCTGTCTGATAGACACACATGTCCTCTGGCAAATTGACAATAAATAAAATGTCTTTTTTTTTTTTTTTAGAGGTTTCTGCTATAGGGCACATACGTTTGCCAGAAAGACAGAGAGACAGAAAGCAGGAAATCACCCCCCAGGGCAGATGGCCATGCCGCAATCCCTTCTCCTCCATTCTCCTCTCAGGATCTTGGGCATGTACGCAAGCACGCACATGTGCCTGGCGTGAGTTTAAGCCACCGGGTCCAGGACTCGAACCACGGTCGACTACATGGGAGTCCAGCGACATAGCCATTATGCTAACTGCTAGCCATTACACCAACCACTGGCCCCCATTCCTTATTAATTTTCAACCTAACCTTTTCTTCCCATTTGTAAAAAATAGGCAAAATACAGCTGACGTGAAATTTACCATATTAACCGTTTTCACAAGTACAGTTCAGAGGTATTAAAGTAAATTCAGGTGGTTGGGCAGCACTTAGCACTGTCGGCCGCAGAGCTCTTCACCTTGCCAGACCGAAACTGAACTCGGTAAAACAACCGCGCATTCCCCAGACCCTCAACACTGTCCTGCAGTTGACCGTTGGACTGCGGGGGCGTTACCACATTTGCCTTTTTGTGATGGAATTAGTTCACTTAGCACAATGTTTTTAAGTCTCGTCCATGTTGTCGTGGGTGTCCAGGATTCCTTCCTTCTGAAGGCTGAGTACTGCTCTGTCGTATGCGTCATACTTTATCCGTTCTTTTATTGCCGGACGGTGTGTTGCTTCCAGCTTTCAGCCATTGTCAATAATCATGCGGTGAACATGGCTGTCCAAATACGAATCTCTTCAAGTCCTTGCTTTCAGTTATTTCGGGTATGACCGAGAAGCGGAATTGCTGGATCATGTGGTCATTTTACTTTAGTTATTTTGAAGAACCACCATGCTGTTTTCCACAGTGGCTGTCCCACAGGGATTCCAATTCACCACACCCTGACCAATCCTTGTTACTTGCTGGGATTTTTTTTTTTAACTTTTTAAATTTATTTTACAATTAAAGTATGAATTTACTTTGGTACAAAAACATTTTGAAATTCATACATGGTTTCCCCATTACACGTATTTCCATGAGCTTTTCTTTTCTGAAACTTTTTAAATTAATTCGTTTATATTCATTCCCTAAGCATCGTCACAGTATACAAAATGTGATTTCCCATCCAGAATATACTGCATAGTGGCTTAATCATGCATGTTATCATCAATAATTTTCCATTTCTAGTTTCATATATATATATTAATTTCAAGAAAAGCAATTTTCTTTAGTTTTTGTTTTTTGAGAGATTTTTGCTATAGGGTGCATGCACTCACCAGAAAGACAGACAGATAGACAGAAAGTGACAAATCACCCCCAGAGGTTATGGCCACACTGCAGTCCCTTCTCCATTCTCCTCTTGGGATCTTGGGCACGCACGCACACACACCCAGTGTGAGTTTAAGTCACCAGGTTCGGGCCTCAAACCATAGTCAACTACATGGGAGTCCAGCAACATAGCCATTATGCCATCTGCTGGTCCCAAGAAAAGCAGTTTTAACTTTAATAAATCAAAGAAATTCTAAGGAACTTTGCTTAAAACTTAAAGCCAGGAAACAGGTTAGCAATCTGTTCAAATAGTAGCTACATGAACCTATTAACTCATGACAGGACAAAAATCCTTAAAACCGGAAAACAGAGCCTAGAAGAAAATCAGCAATGTTTTAGTCAAAAGTCATAAAATGCTATTTTACCAGTTCAGTCTCATATACTTAATCTACCTTCTGTTGTGGTTCCATCTTCCTAATTAAATTCTGGGATATAATATTCAACTCCAGACTTGTCCCTATGATTAAGTTGGCTATTTTCTTCTAGG